>NC_056746.1:1301097254-1301412254 GCF_019279795.1 Protopterus annectens | reverse complement strand
CCCAAGATAAAAATCTTCTCCATTTACTTCAATAAAGTTTTCCTTGGAGAGGGTTTATGGGAAAAAAAGTGTACAGACAGGTGATTAGCATAGACTTTCTGGCTACGAAGGGAACTGGAGAAGCCAAGTCAGCTTGAGGTTTGGTGTGTCCGAGTGTGACATGCCCATCGGGAGAATTAGGTCTGGTGTTAGATCTAGGTTTTATGGTGGTTGAAATAGGTGAGGCCAAAGGAAGGGAAACCAAATTTGTCAAGGCCAATAGGGGGCAATGAGGATTACTGTGCTCTTCAAACTGGCAGCTTTCTGCAGAAATTCTGGAATCAATGGGGTTGATGAAAGCATAAAGGAGACGAGGGAACCAGTCATGAAGTAGACCATCCCAACTGCCCTTGTGTGAGAACTGGGACAAAGTAGTTGCTGCACTTCAGGGGAGAGGCCAAAAGATTGCAGCATGGCTGGCCCCAATGAACATCTAATCTGCCACTCCTTGAAGAACCACTCCTGTGAAGAATGCAGACAAACTGAGCAGGTGCAATCACGGATCTCCCCAGAATGTGCACAGAGTTAAGATCTGATGTACCAGACCACTAACATGTCTATTTGAATCACAATGGTCCCAGAAGGAATATCTTGAAAATCTAGTAAAGCCAAGAGCCCTGCTCTCATCTCTAGGACCTTTATATGCAAATTGGTCTCTGTGGGACCAAGTACTCTGGACAGTCCCCCCTAGATAATACCCCCACCCTTTCTGGGAAGCATCTGTGGTCACTATGACCTTGGGCTGTTGGGGACCGAAGGGATGGCAATGGAAAACTTGGACTAATTCCACCAGTAGAGATCACTTTTGCAAGTGTTGGCAATTTTTATCCAACATGACAATGCCCACTGAGTAGCCAATATCCACTGAAGGATCCACATGTAAAGCCTGGCCAATGGAACTAGTTATCACAGCCTCGAGTTTGGAGAATTGTGCAGGCAGACTGACGTGTTCTCTACCTTGACCTTGAAGTCGGTGTGGTAGAAGGGAAGCAACTGCAGTCGGTTGAGCAGCACCCCACTAAATTCCAATGTCAGAGTTGGTGGAAATTGTGATTTGCTGTAGTTTGCAGTTACTCCTAGGAGAGCACAGGTGTGGAGAACCTGATTTCTTTACAAGGTGATGCCTGGTCAGAGTGTAATAAGCCAGTCCAGGTAGGGAAAAGTAGTTTTGTACCTACCATAAATGTAGATGTCAGATAGATATGCAACTGCAGTCATAACATATGGGTTGTCCTGCCTCAGGCAGCCCTCGGTCGGCCGGATTCCAAAGTCTGGGTCAGACGTCGGCTGATGTCACATTTCTCTCCGAGGTCAGAGCGGCTGGAGTATTTAAGCATCAGCCGACGCCATTTTCTTCAGTGTTTCTTGCCCCAGATGCCAGGTGCCCTCCAAGGAAGGCTGTAATCAAATTGGAAGACAAACAGGATTCCAGACAAATAAGTAAGCAATAAACAGATGCACCATAACATATCCCCAGCTAAGAGAAACAGGGATAGGAGTGGACCCGAGGCATAGAGGGGTATGGAGGGGGGGGGGGGTCCGACTGCAGTTGCATATCTATCGGACATCTACATTTATGGTAGGTACAAAACTGTACTATGTCCTTCAAGAATGCAACTGCAGTCATAACATATGGGTTGAATACCATAGCTTAGCTGGGGGAGGAGGAATGCTCTAGGAAAGAGATGGTGTGGCAAACAAACCCTGCAGGACTGCCGAAGCAAAGCCTGCTCTGGATCTGGAGTATAAAGGGAGATTGTAGTGTTTGGAGAATGTATGCACGGAGCTCCATGTAGCAGCTTCTAGAATGTCTTTTGTAGGCACCCCTCTTAAGAATGCTGTAGAGGTGGCTGTAGCTCTGGTGGAGTGTGGTCTGACACTGGCTGGAACATTCTTCCCATGGAAGGAACAAAATCTGATGCAATGTCCAATCCATTTTGAAATAGTCTGTTTGGAAATGGCTTTTCCTTGTACTCCAGGGGCGTAAGCTACAAAAAGCTTAGACTTCCTACTGGTCTTGGTTCTGTCCAGGTAGTAGCGAAGTTGTCTGTGAATGTCCAAGGTATGCAACAGTCTTTCCCCTTTGCTCTCAGGATTGGGGAAGAAAGTAGGCAGGTGAATAGCTTGATTTAAAGAAACCCTAGATACCACCTTTGGCATAAAGGTAGGGTTGGTTCTTAAGGAGACCCCGTCTCTGAACGATTATGAACGGTGGTATTGCAATTAGGGCCTGTAGTTCCGAAACCCTTCTTGCTGAGGTAATTGCTAACAGGAAAGCTGTCTTCCATGAGAGAAATTGTAAGTCCACTGAAGCTGCTGGCTCAAAGGGAGGTAGAGTCAGTTTTTCTAGGACAAAGTTGAGGTCAAGCTGGCAATGGAGCCTTTCTTGGTGGCTTAATGTTCTTGATCCCCCTGAGGAATTGCCTTAAAGGATGTGAAAACACAGGCGGATCAGTGTTATATCTTGCTGAAATAGCTGAAGCATGCATCTTTATGGAAGAATATGAGAGTCCATTCTGTAGCACATCTGCCAAATATTCCAGGATGAGTGGGATGTTCAATAATGATGCATCATGTCCCTTGCTGGTATTCCAAATGCTGAATCTTCCATTTTGCTAAGTAAACCTTTCTGGTGGATGGTCTTCGAGCTTCTTTTAATATCCGCTGAACTTCCTTGGAGAGAGATAGATTGAGGTTATTCATGGGATCTCCCAGGCTGTTCGCTGCAGCGTCTGAAGGTTTGGATGCACTGTTTTGAAGTTGTGTTGTCAAAAGTAGGGGCCATTGGGGCAGGGCCCACTTTTTGCTGTGACATATGTTCCGTAGTGGATACCAGTGTTGTCTTGGCCAGTCTGGAGCTATTAGGATCCCCTTGGGCCTCTGCTTTGATCTTTAGTAATACTGTGGTCATCAGTGGCAGAGGCGGGAACGCATAGATTTTTAGGAAGTTCCAGTTGAAAGAGCATCTATTTTCCAAGCTTGTGGATGGTATGTCCTTGAACAGAATTTTTGTAGATGATGGTTGAGGTGGGAGGCAAATAGGTCTACTTCTGGCCTGCCCCATGTCGAGGTGAGTTGTGTGAAGATTTTCGGATGTAACCTCTACTCGTGTGGATCTATGAAATTCCTGCTTAGGCTGTCCGCCAGCACATTGTCTTTGCCTGGAACAAACTGGGATTGCAACTGTATGTTTAGGCTCAGTGATTTTTCCCAAAGATTCATTGTCAGTCTGCAAAGGGGGTAAGAATGGGTGCCCCCTTGCTTGTTTATGTACCACATCACAGTGGTGTTGTCTGTCCGTATCAGTAGATGGCCTTGCTGAAGTTGTCAAAAGGCCTCGATGGCATGCATTACTGCCAGCATTTCCTTTTGGTTTATATGCAGATGTGTTTCCTTTCGAGACCATTGTCCTTGTATACATCTGCCCTCCATGTGCGCCCCCCATCCAAGGTCTGAGGCGTCTGTGGTCATGGTCTGTGTTATGAGGTTTTTAGAATGACATACGTGTTTGCCTGGCTTGCCGAGGCCCACCATAGGAATTCCTTTTGTAGGCATGGAATGAGCGGTATGGTTGTCTCTAGGTTGTTGCTGTGCTGAGACCATAGGCTTTTTAGGTACCATGTGTAGTCTTGCTAATGGAACCAGGAGAATGCAGGATGCCATGTAACCCAGGGCCTGTAGGAATCTCCTTGCAGTCATCTGGGTGAGTTTTGCCAAACCTTTGAAAGGAGTTAACTTCTCTTGCTTGCCTTCTGTCAGGTAAGCCATTTGAGGCTGTGTCTAGATTGGCTCCTAAGAAGGTTATTTGCTGGGATGGCTGAAGTCTTGACTTTTGGAAGTTGACTATCCCAGAGTCTGTAGCAATTGTATGACATAGTTAAAGTTTTTTGTCAAAATCAATTTGTCATCCGCTTATATGAGGCAGTCGTCCAGGTACAGGTAAATTTGGATCCCCTGGAGCCTGCAATGAGCAATTACTGAAGCCAGGCATTTTGTAAATACGCTGGGCACAGTAGATTAGCCAAATGGCAATGCTGAGAATTGATAATGCTCTGGCCCTGCAAGAAATCCGAGGTATCTTCTGCAGCTGTGTCTGATAGGGACATGCAGGTATGCCTCCTTGAGGTCCAGAGTAATCAGCCAAGACCCCTTGCCCAGCATGGGAAGGAGTTGCTGTAGAGTCAGCATTTTGAACTTTGGTACTATGAGAAAAGTGTTTAATGCGGACAAATCCAGTATTGGTATCCATTGAGTTTTTCTTGGAACAAGGAACAGTCTTGAGTAAAACCCCTGGCCTTGTTCTTGTTGTGGAACTCTTTCTATTGCTTTGATCTGAGCAAGCAGAGAAATTTGCTTGATAGCCTCTGCCCTCTGGTTGTGGTAGGTTTGGCATGCCTTGTTTTCTTGGTAAGGTATGAAAGTGGAACCTGTAACCTTGGTCTATAATGTCCAAAATCCATTTGTCCTTTGTCAATCTGTGCCAATTGTCTGAAAACAGAGATAATTTTCCGCCCAAGGGAGCTTCTATTTGCTCCTTGGTCAGCGGAAGTAGAGGAAAGTTATTGAGATTGTCCCTGTGAGGCAGGGAAGACCCCTGTGTCACTTCTTTAGTTTGCTGGCTGCCATTGTCGCCCCCTGTAAGAACCTCTGTATTGTCCTCTTCCACACCTGTTTTTACCCCTTTGAAATCTTTCAGGATTAGGAAAGGACCAGTTTTTAGAAGGCCAATTCCTGCTGAATCTGGGTGGCTGAACCTGGAGGAAATCTTTGACCGTCTGAACTGATTTTGCTTTTTCCTCGATGGACTTTAACACATCTTTAGCATTAGCACCAAAAAGCTTGTTCTTTTCCAAAGGTGCATCAAGAAGTTTTGCCTTAACATGATCTGGTAGAGGTTGTTCTTTTAACCATGCATGTCTACGAATGACTGCCCCTGTCATAGCTGCCCTACATGAAGCTTCCAATGCATCATATCCACACTGCAGAAAGGGATTGCTGACTTGCTGAGAATTATGTACAGCTTCCTGCAAAGACTTCCTGTCTAAAGGTTCAGGAGAGGCCAATGTTTTCTGTAAATCATCTAACAGGTAATCCTGATATTGAAACATATGAAAGAGGAAATTCAGAGCTCTCAAAGTAGTGGAGGTGTAGACCTTTTTCCCCCATCTCTAATGACCTAGCTTCTCTGTTGGAAGGCAAAGGATTTTTGGAGGTGGATGCAGAAACCCCTTTAGGTCCCTGAGAAATAGTTTCTAAATAAACAGCATGGGCCCTAAAGAAATGAGAATGTGTTTCTGGGACCCTGTAATATCTGTCTGGCTTGGCTGGAGCAGGAGGAAGAGTATCCGGGGTAAGGTCATCCAAAACATCAAGCACAGGAGGTATAGCCAGGGGTCTGTGTTGGGGTTTAAGGAAGGTTCGAAGGCGCTTTCTGGAATCAGAATATTCCTGGCCTTGCCACTTAAAATGTTCCCTCATGGTATGCAGAACTTCCCCAAAAGAAATATCCTCAGGAGGGGAGGCAGAGGGGATGGAATCCTCCGCATCAGAGTCATCATAGGTCTGGAAGAGCTCTTCCTGGCCATCGGAGTGAACAGAGCTCTCAGAATCTTCATCTGAAGGGATAGGGTCAGAGGGTTCAACCCGGGGCTTATCAGAAGGCGGCTGGGATCCTTTCAGGATGGGCCTGTGAACCTCTAATCATGGAAATTAAGTCTGTGGCCATAGTCAAGATTTGTCTCGGGAGTAGGCTGAGGTAAGGCTTTAGCAGTAAGGTGCTTGGTCTTGCTGGCTGCCTTTGCACATGTGTAGGCCTTAATAGACATGGCCATAGGAGGCCTAGCAGCTCCACGTGCAGGAGTGACCTTATCTACAGCAATGGTCTCTGGTATTTCCTCAGTTTCAGTATCCGGAGGAAAATCTATAACTGGCGGTGTGGCCTCCGGTATCAGAGGAATCGGTAATGCAGTGTCTTTGGTTCGGAGCGGTGAAATAACCATCTCAGGGGGAACCGGAGCACTCTCGGTTGGTTTAGGCGTGGAGTCGGTGGAAGACGTGGGCCGAGGATGTTGGTCCCGGTCTTTTCGTTTCTTGGGGTCTGCGATGTTGGAAGTTCCGACGGCATTGTATAAGCAAATTTATCGTCGAAAAAGTCTTCAGCGAACTCCGCCCGGCGCCTGAGTGCGCTTATTGAAGAGAGCACAGGCACAGGCCGAGACGTCGTGGTCTGGGCCGAGGCAAGGAAGACAGTAAGAGTGGAAATCCTTATGAGGCATTTGTTTACCACAAAACAGACAATTGTTAACTTTCAGTAATTTCCGACATCGGCTGAGGCAAGAAAAGGTCCCCAACGGGGTACTTAGCTTTTTTGATGACTTCAGATTCGAAGAATACAGGAGCTGACCGACCGGCACTTGCGAACTGCTTCTGCTTTGGGCACCGCGCGGCAAGAAAGACTGAAGAAAATGGCATCGGCTGATGCTTATATACTCCAGCCGCTCTGAGAGAAATGCGACATCAGCCGACATTGGACCCAGACTTTGGAATCTGGCCGACAGAGGGCTGCCTGAGGCAGGACAACCCATATGTTATGACTGCAGTTGCATTCTTGAAGGACATCACCCAGAATACCTGCAGTCTGTAGTAAGCTGCTACTACTGCCATGCATTTAGTGAACACACTGGAGTCTGCGTAGAGTCCAAAGGGAAGTACCCTGAACTGGTAGTAACTGGCTCCTTGCCAGAAGTGTACCTTCTGGATCACCTGTTCATTTGTGATAGGTGCCCTGAAGATTTGAGCACATCTAGTCATCCTTGCCCAGAAAAAGGAGAATTGACTGAACAGTTACCATCCAGAACTAGTTCACTGAACAGATTTGAGATCCATAAACATTCTCCAGTCCCCTGTGTTGTCACTAAAAAACCTTAAGTTCCAAATCCTGTCTGGTGGGATCTGACAGGATTGCTACTGGATCTGACTAAGTGAATCAAGTATTTTCCTTGAAATCGGTGGTAGGGAAAATTGCACTATAACCTCTGGATACAATCCTGTGCACCCTAGTATCTTTTGTCAAGTCTAGCCAGGCCTTCTGGTGCAGGGATAAATGTCTGACCATTTCCAGAGGTGGACAGTCAGGCCTCTGTTCAGGAGCACTGGCAGGGTTAAGAAATTCTTGTGAACCCTGGATTTGCAGGCCACCTCTGCCACAAGGATGACATCCATTGGAGTTCCCCCCTCTGCCTCTGGGGGCACTTCATCCACATGCATCATGGAACATACCTTGGGACATTTTGAACCACCTTTCCCAGCCACTCTTATTCCTAAAAAAGATCTTTGAGGGTGAAAAATGTAGCTATGTAATTGGGAACCATATTTGAGTGTAATGAGTTGGTAGGCTTAAAAATTCCTGCAGACTACTCAAATACTGGGTGAACAAATTGGTATCGCCAAGGAAAAGATTTTTGAGCTATGATACAGAATCTGAATTTCCTATGCAAAGCAAGGCTTTGAGTTGAATTATGGTGGTAGTCAAAGCAATTACAAGAAAATGGAAATAAAGGACAAAACTGTACCAATAGTGAATAGTAAGAACTGGAAATAGGACCTTTAGAAAAAGGGTAGGAGCACAATACATAAAATGGGGACTGAAGACATGCACAATGTTTTGGATGAGGAATGAGACTTAAGGCAGGATTTGAATGTAATCTGTCAATAGACAAGTTTGCAACTAAAATGTCAACATGGTTGCTTTTCATTTGTATAAATTAAATCACTTATGACAGAGGCAAAGATTTGTTTAAAGAGTAAGCAGCGATTTTCTGAAACAATCGCTTCTTAAGCTCTGTATTGTAAATTCAGTCCCCTACACAACAGTTAGTGAACTTGTTTTCACCCAAAGGAGAAGTGAGCAAAGACTCCAACGGAAATCTGATATTGCCAGTATATGACTGGAATTGTTACCAATAAAAATGCCACCAAAAGTAACTGCTGCATATCAGAAGTGAGGAATGGCAACCAGGCCTAGGAACTGGTTGCATGCCTGCAGTGGCCAACCCAGGTCCTGTGGGCATGCGGCTACAGTTCATACAAGGTTTGATTCTTACCACTTCAGACTGTAAGAGATCTTTCAAGATAAGTTGCCTCTTACATTAGCAGATTTGATTCTGCAATATGGGTTTCATTAACTACACTTATGTAGTCAGAATATTGTGGTTAATATGTACACACTCCATGGAAATAAAGTTATGCACTTACCATAAGTATCAGGCACTTAGTCCACAGACTGGTGGGTTATACATCCCTGTAACAGAAAGTCAGCAACTTTCACAGATGCTTCTAATAGAGCTCCTTCCCTCTTCCATAAAAGGACATTCCTGCTGTTCCTTAAAGTTTCGCCCTGTGAAAAACAATTTGTTCAGACATCTGTTCAATATTCTCATTTGCATGTAGAGGATGAAAAGTGGTAGATTGAGAACTCAGACAATTTCAGGAACAAAAGGATTTGGCCATCTTGCAAGCCAGCATATCTTCTTGCCCATCAAGAGTCTAAAGGCATAAAGTTCTGATAGTATTACCTAATGGGATAGCTACCTAATGGGATAGCTACCTAATGGGATAGCTACCTAATGGGATAGCTACCTAATGGGATAGCTACCTAATGGGATAGCTACCTAATGGGATAGCTACCTAATGGGATAGCTACCTAATGGGATAGCTACCATGAGTTCCTGGAGAGAGCTATACAGGCAGAAGCAGGTTAAAGTAAATGCAGAGCAAGCCTGCAGTACAATGTTGAGGCCTCATGATGTAGTGGGGGCCTGGGGGAGGTCAGATTAGATGTGCCTTTAAAAGGGCTTTAATCTTTTGGGAAGCCAAATAATTTTAACTGAAGCCTTGATTAAAACCTGAAATAGCTGCTAGCTGTACCTTAAGTTTGGAATACCTGGAACTCTGTAGAATTGCACAAGTTAACCAACTGTGATATGGACAGACTGGGAACTGAAAAGGGGTCCTTTGTGTACTATAGAAAAATTCTAGTTTTTATGGCGTGTTTGAGAAGCAATCTGAATTACTCTGGTAACGGGGCATGGTAACTATCAGTCACTGGGAAAAACATGGAGTTGGTCTGTGGGAGAGAGTGGGTACAGCTGGCTGGACATAACAGGAAATTAGGTCTGGTTGCAGGATTCTTAGGTGAAGCCACAACCAGAAAGGTGCTGTGAGAATTGCTTTTGCCTTGCACAGGAAAGCTTTCTGTAAAAGGCTTGTCAGAGAAGTCACAGTAGGCCATGTGGCCATGGATAAGCCAGACCTTCTCTGGGTGCCACCTTGTGATGGGATGGACAACTGCTACATTTAATGTTTTGGGAGGCAAGCTGCAGCAAGGTTGGCCCAAGTAGCTGAAGAGCTTCCTTCCTATTCTATGAGGGACCAATAATGAGGCAACATGCAGTGAGCCTAAGAAGTCAGTTTGACCTGGAATGTGTTGCTATCAAAGACTAGACTTGCTGTCTCATTGCCTCTCAGCATAATGGTTAACACTGGGTTCCTCTGGCAACTCAGTTATATGGTACTGACTTTGGTATTGAAATCACACTTTGTGGAATGACAAGGACCATCCCCCCTCAAGCATTTTGAAGGGGAGGCAAGCCTCTTGATGGGATATTCTTTGGACTGCAATTCCTTTTGTGATGCCTTCTACACACCGGAGAGGCTTCCATGGTTAACAGCCATTGATGGAGGTAAAACAAAGTAATGATTCTGTTTGTACAGGGGAATTAAGTCCACTTCTGGACAACCAGATGGGAACGTCAAGTGGATGGGTGGGCTGCTATTACTACATACTAATGCCCACTGAAATACTTGTGGTATCTGGCATTAGGAGCTAGTTTAACAGCTGCCAGCATTAAGCCTAGTGTTTGCAGGACTTGGCAGGCCAGTGGGTAGTCCTGCTGAAGTAAAAGACTAAGTCTAAGGGATAACAGCCAGAATTGACCATACAGACTACTTGATGCACAAAGGGCTCAAGAGCCTATATTTCCCTTTAGAATAACTAAGAGCAATCTGAGGTCAGACCAGAAAGGATAGACCTTGAAAATTCTCCTGGGTTGTCACCTTCTCTTGGAGGAGAGAAGTTAGGTTTGTGACTGACATGAATGGTATGAGCCTCCAGATAAGAAACTGGACCCAGTTGTCTTGGTTAATTGATAACCAATCTAGGTGAGGAGCCCATGACTGCCCCGGGGGGGAGGTTTGCCTGAAAATGGACCATTGGTTCTGTTGTACCCTTTCTGGGAAATGTTACCTGCTGTAGTAGAGATGGGCTCAAAGGATGTGCACAGATCTTCAGAACCAGAGACTGATGCATAAAGGTTTTAAAGCAAACTCCCATGGCATTTCCTTCCATATGCACTTCAAGGTTCCTCTTGAGGGGAAGGTACTGTGGACAAAGCAGCTTTTAAGTGCAAACCACCATGAAACTGCATACCTATGCTTGTGTGCTGCTTTAGATGCCACTGACTGCTGCACTGAGTCAGCCTCATGGGAACAGAGATAGAGCTTGTTTGCTTCCTGGTGTTGTCCCAAGGGACTTCCATGTCTATTTAACAAGGCCCTCTGCAAACTGGTCATGTGAGAACATTAGTACCCCCTACAGAATGATTCCCAGAGCCATAAACCCACTTAAAAAAGTCCCTCATCCTAGCTCAGTTAGGAATATCAGTTCTCAAAGCTAGTGTTCACTATACCTACAATAGAATCAGAGGGCCCTTGCTCCAATATGGGTCATCACTGTGTGGTTTCAATCATTTCCATTTTGCAGGGAATAGATACTACCATGTCAGTTTCCTGTCTGTCCATTACCAAATCCACAAGATGGTTAGCTGGAACAACTACACCCAGGAAGTACAGGGCCAGACCTAAAACCTTCAAATCTTATCCAGGGAAGTGAGTTGTTGGGCCAATTTTCTTTAATTCTTACATTCCAGGAGTCCTTTGGGGGAACTGCAGGATACTTCTTGGAGGTTTACGCCCAGTATAAAAGTGATTCCACAGGGAATCAATGTGCCTCCCTTTGCACTGACTTCATGGAAACGAGCAGGGCTGGTCATCTGAGAATGCAGAACTATCCTTAGAGCTTTGGTCAGCTGCAGACCATTAGAAGAGCTGGTCTATACTTTGGGATGAAAACTGAGGTAGACTACCAGTGTCTGAGTGGAGCCAAAACAGGGAGCACCCCCTTCCTATTTCAATGAATGGGCAATGAACCTCAAAAATAATGCCCAAGACAACCCTGATGGCACTGTGGATAAGCCAGCCACAATCTACTGTTCCCAAAGCAGACTGCAAGGTAGCATACCCCCAGAACCAAGAGGCCAGTTGGCTACAGGGCCAAATCCTGCTAGACCAAGATAGTCTACTCCACGTTTGTGTTAAGTGCATCAGATGCATATTCTGTTAATGAACGGGGGGGGGGGTCCACAGCACTAAGGGATGTTCCAATATCAATTTCAGCCCTAGATCCACTGGCACCAAGGTGCAATGGGGAGGCAGCAGTAGAATTGAGCTAGCAGGCCAACCCTATTCACCCAACAGGATGGTGCGATACCTGTTATCAGACCCCTGACAAATGCCCTCATTCATTTCCAATCAATAACTACAGAATTCCTGACAGACCTATGGGAAAGAAAACAGTGAAGCCCAGGAACCCGGAAAGTTCCTTTGCCTAGGGCCTGCTGCTAGCTAAAGTATTTGTATGAGGGGACCTTTCCATAATTACTCTGCTTACAAAGGACTTTGAATAGGAAGCACCAAAGTTAAGACGGTGTTGAAGCACATCTCCCCTTTGATCTTTCTCTAGGACAATCTCACTAAGAGAACAGCAATTAAGTTTGCACTGCACTTGCAAATGCCCTGGCCCCAGGCAAAGTTTATGTACCCTGCAGCAGAATTCTACCCAAAAATGCAGCATTAAGTCTTCTCCAAAATGAAAAGATCAATGAAACTGATGAAGATACAAATGGAAAGGGAAGACCTTGCAACAAAAACGTTATGCACTCACCATAATGTTCCATCTGGTTTCAGTTTTATTTTCAAACATTGTGTTCAGATCCAGCTCTAACATTTTCAACTTGTGGCCACTAACGAGGGCTTCCCTTACCTATAATGGTCTATATCCCCCAATATACCTCAAATGTTTGCTGACTTGTATCAAAAGAATTAGCTTTCTCGCAATATAAATCCATATTTGGAGCTCATCAGGAACAGTGGTTCCCACGTATCCAATGTCGATTTTTTCAACTGGGACAGTCCCCAGCTACCCAAAATCCCTGGGGGACTAAGGATATTCCTGAGCACAGTTAAGCTCAAGCTACTCTTCCCCTCAAGACCAGATCCAACGTGTAATCAGTAATGAAGGTAAGAGGATTAGCCCAAGTAGCAGTGGCACATGCATCATCCATGGAAGCCCTGGATAAATACAGATGTCACAGATCTAGTTGAATGGGCTCAAAGGTTTTGGCAAGGACAAATCCAATTTGTTTGGCAAAGGATACATTGGTCAGCCATCTGCCAAGGTTACCTCTGGTAACTGTTTTGCCTAATTTAGAATCCATAAAGAAGCTTTTTTTGAAAGTTGAGTAGAAGTCAAACTGCAATGAACGTGCAGCAAATATAACATTCGCCTTTGTAAAATTTGGAAAGAAACCTGGCAAATTTATGTTTGATTCTGACACAACCTTGGAAGGATTGGCTTGTAAAGCTACCCTATCCTTCTGAAATACTAAGGAGGTTTAGAGAACAGTGCTTGAAGTTCTGACAGCCTTCTAGCAGAGGAGATTCCTACCAAAAAGTTTTCCAGGTCAAAAGTGTTTAGCTCGCATTTTGCTGCTGGTTCAAAAGGGGAATTAAACTTGGTGGAGTTGGATCCTTGTACAACAGGGGGTCTCAAAAGTAGGGTACATCTCAAAGGCCTTTCAAAGTTTAGATGAATCCAAGTAGTTTTTAATCCCAATGTGAAAATTAGTAATGGCAGCAAGAGTTAAGCAGGCTCCTGCAGTGAAAACGTACTAAATATTCAAGGACAATGCACTAGTGCTTGACAAAGGTTAAATGTTTCTGCTGCACCCAAAACAATTTATTTCTGTAAATTTCCTTGTGGAAGCTTTGTGGGAAAAGCAAAGTATATAACCAAAAGGGGAAGATGGCGTATGCTGTCTGGCTATCAATGGAAGTGGAAAAATCAGTTTTAGGTTTGAGATATCTGGATGAATCATTCCCCATCAGGTAAGAATGTCCAACTGGATACAGAATTCTAGGAGTAGACTAGATGAGGCCAGGTAAAGCAAAACAAATTTGTCAAGGATGGTAAGAGGCAATGAGGATGACTGCTAGTAAACCAAGATTCTCTGTAGAAATCTGGGGATTAAGGGTGTTGGGGGGGGTCAATCATTTATGACAGCATCTGTGACTGCCCTGGTTGGGGGATTGGGTAAAGAACCTGCTGCACTTGTTTAGGGGAGATGCAAATAGGTCACAGCATGGCTGGCCCCACTGGTGAAAATTTGACACTTCCGAGACTACTCATGAGGTAGTACAATAAACTTGCTCAACTACCACGTTGGATTTTCCCAGGAACACTTGAGAACTGCCCATTTCCAAACTGGATGGAGACGAGGGGCAAGATCTGGTTCCTCCTTGATGCAAACTACAGACATTGCATCACAATTGTCCCAAGAGCGTCTTGGAAAGCCTGGAATGTTAATAGCACTGCTCACTTCCAGGACATTATGTACATATATTGGCTTCTTCAGGGGACCATGTGCCTTGGACTTTCCCCAGAAGTGCCCCCCACTCAGGTCTCTGTGGTCACTATGACCTTGGGTTGGGGAAGAATGAAGGGACGGCCTTGTAGAACCTGGTCGGAGCAGATTCAAAGGATTGTACATGCTTGGGTAATTCTTAACTGAGTGGACAGAGCCAGACACTGATCCCATGGCTCGTAGAATCAACTGGGCTGAAACTGAGGAATTTAGAATAATCTTGTTGACCTGCTACCAGACGCACTTTACTCCTGGAATAGGAAAAGTTAGTCACAGATACTGTGAAAATTGTTCCTATGAATTCCAATGTCTAAGACTGTTCTGGGGATTACCATAAATTACAACAAATCTCAGAAGGGAGCATGTCTGGAGTACCTGGTCTCAAGTTCTCATCAGTAGGTGCCTGGTGGAGCAGTTATGAGCCAGTCCAACTACAAAAACATCTGGAATTCTGGCAGTCTCAAGTGTGCTGCTACCACTGCCATGCATTTAGTGAACACCCTGGAGTGTGTGGTGAAGCCAAAGGGCAGTGCTCTGTTGGCAATGACAGGCTCCCCAGAAGTACCTTCTGGCTAGTCTGTTCATGCGACAGGCCTATTGAGCAGTCTTCCTTGCACAAAAAAGGCAGAAGAGTGAACTGTGCTGAAATTATCTGTTCAGACATCCAGTCTCCAGTCCCTGGTTTTCTTTAGCACTAAAGAATCTTAAGTTCCAGATCCTAACTGGTCTGGTGGGACCTCTTGCATGACTTTTCTAGCAGCTTTTCTATTTCTACTGCTGCTGCTTTCCTCCGAGTGGATCAGGAATTGTGTACATGTGGAGGTGGTAGGAAAAAGGAAATAGTATAATCTCTAAACTCTCTGCACTCTCGTACCTTTTGTAATATCTACCCAGGCTCCCTGGTGCAGGGATAAATGACCCCTGATTGCCTCCAGAGGTGGAGGATCAGGCTTCAAGGAACACTGAAGTGTTAATCTCTGGACCCCTGGTTCTGCAGGCTTCCTCTGCCATGTGGGCAGCATCTTTCATTACAGTTTTCCCCTCTACTCCCAACAGAACCAGTTCCACATGGATCTTGGAAAGGACCTTGGACTTCCTAACCACACTTTCCTACCTCCTTATTGAGGTTCTGGAAAGGTCCTTTGAGGGGTCGAAAAACTTACTCATGGCAGAGAGGGAGTTTCTATCTTGCTCACACCTGGAGTTTAACTCAGGCCCAGAGGTTATCAAAAGGTGCACTGAGACTTAAAGGGCTCCAAAGTCACAAGTGCATCCAGACATGCCTCCTAATGGAAATTCCTGAACTTGCAGCCCTTGAGGTGCCTTCAGCTTCATGTGAAATGAGCCTCATGGACAGATTTGAGTCTGTAGAGTAGCCAACTGAGGCCAGTCTCAACTACTGGTCCCAGCAAGAGATTTTGAGAGTTCCTTAAATCACTCCGCAATCTAGAATTGCACTAAAATTCCGTGATCAGAGTGCAAATATCACTGAAGCATAAACATGCTTCCCAAATCTGTCCAACACCCTTGACTTCGTTAGGGGGATGGATAGAACTTTGTTCCACGAGTTCCCTGGTGGCCACTGCCATGACTACAGCATCTACCAGTACTCCCTTGATCCAAAAATTATTTTCCTTTAGTTGGTACCAAAATTTGGTCTTCTCTTGGGGAATCTGTTCAACCATGTCTGGTTCCTTCTATGCCTGCCTGGAAAACTCCATGCGCTCATCAGGAAGAGTCACCCAAGAGGTAAATTAGTCAGACCCAAAGGCCTCCAGGAATACAGATTCCTCTTGGGAAGAGGAATCAGTAGCCCAACCACCCCTCTGCTTGATTCTCTAGGATGTCTCCAAATGAAACTTCAATGGGTGATCTTGGGGACACTTTCCCCTTATCAAAATTGGTACCTTCAGTGACCAACTCCTGAGGGGAGTCTAAATGTCTCCTCTTGCACTTCCTCTTCCTAGGGACTTTAGTGTGGTCTTCTGGATAAGAATCTGAAGAAATGATAGTACCCTGCTGGGTACACTAGAGACTTTGGGTCGGCTGTCCCTGTGGGAGTAGAGTGATGAGGTTCAAGGCAGACTTATGGTATCCATAAGGGAGATGAGTGGTAGGAACAGTCATCCTGCAGAAGCTCTCCACTACCTTAAAAGCAGAACACTTCAGGGAAAAGCAGACTTAGCAGAGAAGCCACACACCCCCATCAGCTTCACCTGCCCTAAAGACAGTCCCCAAGCTATCCAATGCTGAAGCTGAGGGGCAGAGACTGCTCGGCTACAATCAACACCTTTGATCAGATAGGGATGCTTTGGCTCCAATGTAGCCATTTCCCTCAAAGCAGGCTTCACAGCTTAAGATATCTACAGACCCCAATGATCCTGGAAAAAGCTGATTCAAGGGCTCTGAAACAACAAGTTAGACGAGAGAAGCAGACATTGGTGTAGTGCTGTTGAGGGCTTCCTGACTCAGAGTTAGGAGCCAGACGAACTCCATCTGAATGGATACCAAAAGAAGCTACCTGACATTTGAACACAAAGCTGGAAAGATCACAGCAACCACGTCCAAACGTGAAAGCAGAAAAGATCTGAGGTATGTTAGGGGATGGAACATAACGGGTAATAGGAATTGTTGGTGGCTGAGCTGAAACGGTAGAGTTGGATCCAAACCAAACTGCTGAGGAATGGATGAAAATTGACAGATGCAAAGTTAAAGGAAAGTATCAAAAAATGAAAGCCTCAAAATAAGTGCAAAAAGGGAAAGTGTACTACACAAAATACAGGCCATCAATACACAACTGAGCAACTAAAACAATAAGCTGAAGAAATCAATTATCCGAGTAAAACAGACTAGTGCTGAGGGATCCTGGCTGATGGCAGCAAATGAGATGGGATTGTAGGAATGCACTGCATTGTGGGAGAGGGAAGGAGCAATCTCGCAGATGAACCGAGAGCAGACGGCAGTCAGACATGAAAATAAAGTGGATCATGTAACTAAATCCACTGTAACAGGTCTTCTTGACAGCAGCTCAACTTCAGATTACAGCTCAAGTAAACAATGAATTTCATGAGGTTATACTCCCATACATCTGCATCAATGCATTTAAAAACTTTTGCCACATCTTATTTGATCCTAGCCCTCTCCCAATATCCAAGCTTGCACAGTTCAGAATTTCCAAAATCCCCAAAACCATCACTAGTACTGAGAAACTAAATGTTGTTTGGTATCCAAGTGTTCCAATACAAACTTGGAAAACAATTTTCAACCCAGTTTCCACAAGCCAATATTCTATTGAAGCAAGAAGCATTTCTTGTAATTGTATTTTGTAATAAGGCATACTTCAGTTACACACCACTGCTACTAGAACAATCACAAAAAAAGTTGCACTAGAAATTTACTAGTGAGGTTTTACACACCTGATCTTCTCTGGGGCCTTCGGTTTTCATCATTTACTAGTGCTGGATTTGGAGCTTCTATTTGCTGGGAATCAGCTTTATCTAGAAAATGTAAGAGTCACCTTTTATTTCACTGGACAGTAAATGAACCAGAAAATATAGCTATGTATTTTGCCATTCCTTACAACTGAGACCTCTAAGAAGGTCTACCTTGGATCTTAATGCAACTAAAGATCTATACCTCTGGGGAACTTGCTGCTGTCCATCCAGCAAGTGTTTTATATAAAAAAGGGGCAACATGCATTTCAAGTCTTGTGAAACTACACAACCTACAGTAACAAAACAAATCTGAAAGTAGTTACTGTAACAAGACTACTTCAGATGCTACCTACCAATGCTACTTTTCCTGTAAAGGATAAATCCCAACCAGTTTTGCCACATTAAAGCATACAGCTATGACCACACCCCTAGAAAAACTTGCATCATGCCTATGTGGCCAGGTATCCAGGTAATGAGGTCCTTTGCAGTAGTCTGTACAGCCAAGTGTACATAATGGAAACTGGCATGATGCTACTAGTCTTTACACGTGTTGTACCTCAAACTAAGATACATTCACTGCATTTAAGGTTATTACACATTCTAGTAAAATCAGACTGCACTCAGATGGGATACCAGTTATCAAAAAAGAATATTGTGCTAAATGTGGCCCATCAGTGATGCATATGGTTACCTTATTCCTGAAGACTCCCTTCAACAAACCTGCTGCATTACCTCAAATCCCTTATTACATAACTTACCTGGATGCAGATTTTCCATTGCCCCAGTTTGCACCAACTTTAGGTAGATTGCCAATTTCAGTTCCCCAGTAACACTGACAAGTGATAATCAGGTTATCAAAAGTTTGCTATGAATGTTCACTGTGGGCTGGGCAGCATGCTGCCAGTTCTCCTTTGAAGCTCAACACATGGTGAAAGCTGTAAATCACTGTGGCCAGAGACTTTCCAGTAGAGCTGTACTAACGTTTACACAAGACCAGATAACTGCTATGGACTCAGTTGCTGGAATACCTCAAAAAGGCAGTGTTCAAAGAACCTTAAACTATGTGCACATTCAGAATCAATTTGGCAGCTTTAATCTTGGTTTGCCTTGGACTAGGCAAGATAAAACTAAAGCTGCAATTCCCAGGCAGTACAGTTTCATATCAGACTGAACCCAAACGCCAGCTTAAAGCAATGCTCAATTCAACCATTCCCAAATTAGCTTGCAGACTTAGAACCAAAGGTCTGTCATTCAGTTTCAAACTCACTGTTATCTGCTCAAAATAAAGGTTAATCCTGAATTCTTTGCACATTTAACAGCTTGCTTTGCCTTTGTGAAATTACTTCCGTTAAGTGCATACCATCATTTCAGCCAAGGTTACTACTAGGAACTACAGACAACCCATAATTACATAAACAGCTCCTAGTCCTTGCTTAAATTTTAATCTACTGACAATGTATACCATCAATAATAAATTTAAACTTGAGAAGTTTCCCCATCAAGATGCCAATTTAACAGCTCAATCTGCTTTCACACAATGTATTGTTCAGTGCACATACATTTAACTACACCCAATTCCTTTTCATTTGCTACCAATTTCTTGGTTAAATTAGTGGCATGCAAACTGTAAATGTAGATCTTTTCGGCTTTTCCTGGTTAGGGGTCGCCACAGCAGATCACCTGTCCGCTCATGATTGGCAGTGGAGTTTGTGTAGTTGCCAGCCCGGCGCCCAACCTTCCACAGAAGGCACACACGCATTCACACCTAGTGCCAATTTAGAGTGTCCAATCCACCTGCAGCATATCTTTGGGATGTGGGAGGAAACCAGAGCACCTGGAAGAAACCCACGTGACCACAGGGAGGACATGCAGACTCCCCACAGAAGACACCCCAGCTGAGGATCGAACCAGAGAACCACTTGCTGTGAGGCAACAATGCTAACCACTGCACCACTGTGGCTGCCCTAAAACTGTAAATGGTGTTTGTTGCTGACACTTGGAACTTGCCATTCTGTACATTTTCAGCAACTGCTTTATGTACATTTACCACATATTTTGGCCTGGGTTTTGTGAAAGATTCTTGGACCAGCCCTCCTACCTGGTTGAAAAGGTTTTCTACACATCTTCCCAGGCAGACATTCTTACAAACATTAAGACCTTATAATAAGCTTTTACTTTGAGTCTTAAGGAAAATGAAGTTTGCTTCAAACTATTGTGTTCTCCCAGCATGGATCACAATATCCTAGGTTACAAGGCTAATGGCCCTGGGGCCCTTACAAACCTAGCCAAGAGTTTACCCCCAAAAAAGAAACCTCAGTCAGCACCTCTTGCCCCTGTCAATGAGGGACAAATACGGCAATCCTGAGACAAATCTGTGGTTACCCATCCACTCAAGGATGCACCTGAAGAGGATCAGAGATGCATTTTAATATGTGTGGAGAGTCCATTCCAAAGCCAGGACAGCTTCTGGGAGACCAATCTCTCTCCAGGTTAGAGAAGAGAGTTTAGATTCATAATTTGCCTTGGAGGTTAGCAAATAGAAATTAAAATGAAATGAAAGGTACAATTCCATTAAGTCTTGGGACTTGGTATACTAGAAATTTGTCAATTAAAATACTAACAGATGAAATCAAAACAATTAGAAACTTCCTTCAGACTAATATAAACATGAAGATACAGGAAGAGTAAACCTGGACAAGCGAATAATTTCAGCTGCAGAATCAAATAAAAAAATGAATCCAATAAAGCATCAAGAAATGACACCAGAAATATACAAGTTATTGTCCAAAGAAATTAAGTTACTGTGGAAGGTTAACAAGGTTAAAAAAAGTATTAGTTCCACCTTCTTGGAAACAGTTCTCAGCTATTCTGAAATCTGAGAAAATGTCTGTGTTCTTCCTATAGGCACATTTCATTGTTAAATGCAAATTATACCAGTCACTGACTGCTGGGTGCATTAAAGACCCAGTTCCCTAGTGACGAGTTGGGTTTCCTGTGGGATGTTGGGGGGTAATTGTAGCCAAATTTTGTCACTTTCCAAATCTGGCTCTGCACAGGTGGCTCCATTTATAGTTTCAACCTTTGAGGTTTCAGACATGACTAACTTAGTTATGTACTCACCATAACTTCAGATGTTTGGGATCCATCTCGCCTACATTCTGACTGATGGGTTCGGAGCCGATCCCTCTGCTCCGACTCGGCACGCTTATGCCAAAGAGCGAAGTCTCTTATTGGCTGAGCTTACTATATCCCAGGATGCACCACTACCAGTCCCCCAGATCTAGTTTGTCCGCATACATGCACGCCTTGCTTATATAACATCGTCAGATGAAACAAGATAAACAGTAGAACTCAAAACCGTTCAATCTCTTCTGATCTCCAAGGCAGGGGGAAGGAGGGTGGGTTTTAGGAATGTAGGTGAGATAGATCCCAAACATCTGAAGTTATGGTGAGTACATAACTAAAAGATGTTGTGATCCTATCTCGCCTACATTCTGACTGATGGGACAGCGTCCCTAGCACCTGAATCCTGGGTGGCTCACTGGAAAACACTCCTGAGTATCGTGGAACCAAATGAAGCTCGTCCTCTAGATGCCACATCCAATTTGTAGTGGGAAATGAAAGTGTGCGGATTGGACCAAGTAGCCGCAGCACAAATTTCCGATATAGCGAGCTTGGAATGAAAAGCTATAGAAGTAGCCATAGCCCTGGTAGAATGAGCTTTGATGGATGTTGTAAGTTGCTTATTCGAAGAATAAGCCTGAGTTATACAATCTCTGATCCATTTGGAGATAATAAATTGGGCCAAACCATCACAAAAGCTACTATCTGAGAAGGACACAAACAACTGGTCTGACTTACGAAGTTGCTGAGTCCTGTCTAAATAGAAACGTAATTGCCTGTGAACATCCAATTTATGGAGAGTGTATTCTGCTTCATTGGAGAATTTTGGGAAGAAAACTGGTAGCTCCAGAGATTGTTGGAGACAGAAACTAGAACAGACCTTTGGGACAAAGGATGGATTTGGCCTAAGTGAAACTCTATCCTTGTGGAAAATCAAGTACGGTGGCTTAATAGACAGGGCTTGAAGCTCTGAAACCCTTCTTGCAGAAGTAATTGCAACTAAGGCAGTTTTCCAAGACAGATATTTTAACTCACATGTAGCAGCCGGTTCGAAAGGGGAAGATGTTAATGCGAAGCACCAAATCAAGATCCCACGGAGGTGCAGGATGAAAAATTGGGGGTCTTAATAGGCTCGCACCTTTAATGAAAGTTTTGCATAGTCTGTTGCTCATCAAAGGAGGATCCATGGATTCGTGGAATTTAGAGATAGCCGCTAGTTGGACTTTAATAGTTGAGACAGAAGATCCTTGATTAAACAGGGATGTTAATTTCAAAACCTCTGGGACAGGAGCAGAGATAGGGTCTAAGCCCTTGAGTTGAGCCCAGATAGCAAACCTCTTCCACTTACTGAGGTACAATTTGTTAAGTGGTGGGTTTGTGGGCCGAAGATAAAATGTGAACAACTTCCGGGTCTAATGTGTGCTTTCTAACTAAAGTCGGAAGTGGAGGAGCCAAGCTGTCAATTTCAAAGATTGAAGGGACTGATGCCGATGTCCCAACTGATGGATTAGCAAGTCCGGAATTAGGTCTAAAGTCCACGGATCGTCCACCGCATGCTTCTTCAGGTAAGGAAACCATACCTGACGAGGCCAGTATGGGGCAATCAGTATCATTGAGGACCCCAATTGAGAAGCTTTTTGAATAACTTTGGGGAGAAGTGGAATTGGAGGAAAGGCATAAAGTAGCCCTGTTGGCAAAGGTTGTGCTAGAGCATCCATAGCTGGTACCCCCTGATGTGGGATCAAGGAGAAGAACCTTTGGCACTTTGCGTTTAGTGGAGTTGCAAATAGGTCGCAGCACGGCGTCCCCCATCTCCTGAAAACCTGAGCTGCTACTGTGTGGTTTAGAGACCACTCGTGAGGAGAGAGAATTGTCCTGCTCAATTTGTCTGCCAATATATTTGACCTTCCCGGGATGTGGGTCGCTACCAAGAAGCGGTTGGTAGCTACAGCCCATTCCCACACTCATGGCCTCTCTGCAAAGGGGGTACGATCTGGTCCCTCCTTGTTTGTTCAGATACCAGACCACCGACATGTTGTCTGTGTGGATGGCGATGATGCCCTGAGGAAGAAACTCGTGTAAGGCCTGTAGGGATAGAAGTACAGCCCTCATCTCCAACACGTTGATGTGGAGAAGAGCTTCGTCTGGAAGCCAGGAGCCCTGAACTAGCCTGCCCAGACAATGCCCCCCCCACCCTATCTGGGAGGCATCTGTCGTCAGGGTAACCACTGGAGAGAGAAGAACAAAGGGGTTTCCTTGATCCAAATTGGATGTCTGAAGCCACCAGTGAAGGTCCCTTTTGCATATTTCCGTAATCATGATGTGATGATTGAGGGGAAGATCCTGAAAGGACCATTGCGTTGACAATAGCCACTGAAGAATCCTCATGTGCAATCTTGCCAGAGGAACTAAAAGAACCGTGGCAGACATTGAGCCTAGCACTTGTAGAACCATCCTGGCTGGGGCTTTGGATCTCGAGATTAGAGCTTGAACTTGGCCCTGTAAAGTTTGGATCCTTTCGGCAGGAAGAGAGACGCATCAATCTTGAGTCTATCTCTGCTCCTATGAACCTTATGCTGAGAGGGCAGCAAGACAGACTTTGACCAATTGAATGTAATCCCCAGGGTAACACCCAGGGAGATGGTGGCTTTGAGGTTGTCCATTAGTAGATGCCTGGTGGTGGCAGTCAGGAGCCAGTCGTCCAGATAGGGAAACACTTGGAATCCAAGACTTCTCAGGTGAGCCGTCACTACTGCCAAACACTTGGTGAACACCCTGGGGCTGTGGTGAGACCAAAGGGCAGAGCGCAAAATTGGTAATGACTGACTCCCAGGTTGAAGCGCAGATACCTCCTGGACGCCTGATGTATCGGTATGTGATAATAGGCGTCCTTGAGGTCTATGGAGCACATCCAAACATCCTTCTCCAACAGTGGGAGAATGGATTGCAACGTGACCATTCGAATTTGGATTTCGTGACGGATTGGTTCAGTCTGCTGAGATCCAATATTGGTCTCAGGTCCCCTGTCTTTTGGCACTAAAAGAACCTGGAGTAATTTCCTGATCCGATCTGGTCTGTGGGGACCGGTTGGATGACTCCTTTTCTAGCAGCTTTAAAGCTTCTGCGGCTGCCATTTCCCTTTGACTGGGTGGTGGGTCCGGGATTCTTTTGGACGGTGGGTAGTATGTGAATGGGATGGTGTAACCTCCGGCAATGATCCAAGCACCCATCTGTCCTGAGTGATTGACTCCCAGGCTTTTAGGTGCTTGGCAACGACACCCGACTGGCTCCGAGCAGCACAGCCGGGCAATCCCTCATGACGTGTGGGAGGCTGAAGAGCCACGAAAGGACTCGCGGTCTCCAGAATTGCGGGGCCCTCTGCCGCCTCTGGGACGGCGTCTCCCTGAAAAATTTCCCTGTCCTCTGCCTCTGGAAGGAATCTTCCTGCTGTTGAGAAAAACTTTGAGATTTGGAACCACATTTTCCCTCCTTTAGCCTTGGGGTAAGGCCGAAAGGGAGTGGAATAACGGGCACCTACGGCAGATAAAGTTTTTCCCTCTTGCTCACAGCAGGTAAGGGTGTCTTTAACCTTGGGTCCAAACAAGGAGGACCCATCAAAGGGAGCGCCAGCGAAGGAAGACTTGAAGGCCTCCAGAACTGACAAGCGGAGCCAGGCTTGTCTCCGTAGAGCCACGCCTGTGCCTGCCGCTCTACCCCTTCGGCCGCATAGGAAATGAGCCTCATGGACGAGTTAGAAATTGACGTAAGGATAGCCAACTGAGAGCTAACCGACTGGGCTAGCTGCTCAGGTAGGTTACCCGAGAGGAATCTGACAACTCCTTGACCAGATCCCTCTGAAGCCTGGTAAAATGTGCCAAATAATTCAGAGACCTTAACGTAAAGGCCGCTGAAGTCAGGGTGCGCTTCCGCACCTGTCCATACTCCTAGACTCCTTATTAGGAGGATGGACGGACGCCAGCCTCTGCCACGCCCTGTTGTGTAGCAGATGCCACCACCATGGCACCTACAGCCACGCCTTTAGTGAGGAACTCCTTCTCGGGGAGCAGACAAAATTTATTTGGACGAGAAGGGACTGGTTCCACGGTATCTGGATGTTCCCACGACAAACTAAATCCAGAAGCTCGTCAAGGGCGGAGACACCCAGGAGGCGGAGGGCTGAGCCCCAAAGGCCTTGAGGCCCACTGACTCGTCAGCAGAGGGGTTTGGATATCCAGCCGCCTCGTTGTTTGAGGATCTCTAAGATGTCTGCAAATGAGACATCATCCGAGGACGACTTCGGGGACCCCTCTGCATCATCCAGATCAGTGTCTGAAGTAATAGACTCGGGGGAGTCCACGTGCTTCCTCTTGCACGATCTCTTCCTTGGGGGTTCCTCTGAAGACAACTCAGAAGAACCCTCAGGAGGGGAACCCCCACTGGGGGTAACCTCAGGCCCCGGGGCTCCGCTGACTACGGACAGGGGAACTGCCAAAGACCCAGTCTCCACGCCTAGGGAAGGTGCCGGTAAAGCCGGGGAGATGGCCGAAGAGGACTTGGCCAAGGCACTCCTCATGGCTCTGAAAGCCGGACCCCCAGAATCCTGGGAGTGTCCGGTCCCCGGAGCCGTGATAGCCGACGGAAGTCCCGCAGCCGAAGCACCGAGGGGGAGGCTCGGAACCGAAAGCATAGGTCCCGAAACATCACCCCCGGGTCCAGCCGAAGAAGTCCGCGTACCAAACTCGGACCCGAAGGCCCGGGTTGGAGTAAGGGTCGGAGCCGACCCTGAGATCTCCACCGGCTCCAACAGCACCTGCTCCGACGGAGCAGAAGCAGTCGGAGGAGGAATGGCAATGGGGTGGGCCAAGGTCATCGGTTCCGAAGCCAACTGGGTCGGAACCGAAACAAATTTTTGGAAGACTGGGGACTGGAACAGTCTTTGGAGCACCCTGTCTATATCAGAATCTGACATCCTCGAAGACCGAGAGGAAACAGAACGGGTTCGAGACGGCCTCTCCAACGGCCCCAAAGGGCTAGGGGACCGGCTCCGAGGCGACTCGATGAGTATCGGCGCCGAGGGAATGCACACCAGATTCCATCGGTGCCGAGGTGGACTTCGCCGAGGAGGAAGTGTCTGAGCGGACCCTTGTCGGCTCCGAGCAGTGGAGCCGAAGGTGACCCGCCTCGATGCCCCAGCCATCGGCTCCGAAGCCAGAGGAGTAGATACTGGTGGCATCGAGGCAGACCGTTCTGACCTCGGCTCCGAAGTCCTTGGAGCCGAAGGAGAGGCCTGCCTATGTTTCTTAGCGGTCGGATCCGACGGACTGGTCAGAACCGAAGCCCTTTTCTTTTTGGCCGGAGAAGGAGAGGAAGCCAAGGCTTCTTCAAAAGAAGGTTTAATTAATCCCTTGAGAATTAACTTATTTTCCTCTCCTGGAGGACCCTTGAGGAAAAAGCGTGACATACGCTACATGATTCCTGTAAATGTTTTGCCCCTAAGCAATACACACAGAGCGAGTGATCGTCCGTGATGGACATTTTGAAACTACATTTTACACATTTTTTAAAGCCCGAAGGCCTAGGATTCTGAGACATTATGGGGAGAATTTCAGTAATCTGACTGGAAAAAAATACAATTACTGGAGACACCCCTAAGTATAGGCTTACAGTTATCACTCGCTAATGACAGGGGACTTTGAAAACCCTGTAAGAACAAACAGCTACAAAGAATTTAAAGCCTGTTTACTATATGTAGATATAGAAGGGTTGATTAACCGGGAAGGCCCTAGATGAAGGGGGGCCTGTCAAACTCAACCCAATCACACAACAAAATTCTACAACAATCCAACCAATCACACAACAAATGGTAAGAATAGCTGTTAAAACAGCTTTTTTGAGAGAAAAACAGCAAAAACTGACAGAAAGTTAGTTAAAAATAACTACTCAGCTCAGCCAGCTCGAGACCACGTCTTCGCAGGTTAGCGGCAAACGAGATCTGGGGGACTGGTAGTGGTGCATCCTGGGATATAGTAAGCTCAGCCAATAAGAGACTTCGCTCTTTGGCATAAGCGTGCCGAGTCGGAGCCGAGGGATCGGCTCCGAACCCATCAGTCAGAATGTAGGCGAGATAGGATCACATAACATCTTGCTAATCATCTTGACCTTTGTCAGTTTTTAGCTTCCGACGATATTACATGCATGTCATACTGTTCTAGTAGGAGTTGTTGGTCAGCAATAGAGTTTCTGTAGTCAAGATGTCCAAATTAATCTGGCTGACTCGACATTTTCTAAAGTGTGCTAGTCTATAGTGGACAGTTGGATTTGGGGGTACTGGTATGACCAAATGGAGTAGCTTTGGTACAGAGGCAGGGGTGGTACTGCCTACTGGGTTAGGGATTTAGAGCTACTTGTGAAGGGGTGCTGTGGTAATCTAGGACTGGGAAGACCACTGTAATGTCTTTGATGTAGAGGATCCTGTTTGCAATAGCAGGAAAAAGTGGCCACAAATAATGGAATTGGAGTGTTCAACTCCCTAAGGAGGGAAGGCTCTTGTGCACTAATTTGAGTAAGACTTAGTGCACCAATTACAGCTTGGCTTACTTTGTTGGAAGCTAGCTGAAAGCAAATAAAAAAGTGAAACTTGAGCCAATGGTGCTGCAGCACCAGTCTCTCAACAAATCCGTAATCTTAGTACTGTGAGCATATACATCTGTGGTCCACAGCTAGGTTAGAATAGGACACATACAAGTTCCTCCAAGTCAAGGAAATCACCATGCAACAACCAGAAAGTGAGGGAGCCCAGTAACAAATTAACTAGCAGTTCATATGGTTGTAGACATGTTTCCCTCTAGATGTAGAGGGATGCAAGTAGCACAGATCAAGTAAACCACAATACTGTTACTACCACTATGCAGAGTCTAACTCAGTGGAACCAGACTAGGCAGAATTTACAAAATACTGGTTGGAGTAAGTCTTTCATCCTATGTACTTGGGACAAAAGGCATGCTTAAGTGTAAGAGGACAAGAATGCATGAGGCCCAAGTCTGCCAATTCTTCCCCATCTCTGTCTTGGGTGAGACCCGACTGAACACTCCCAGCCAAGCATCTGTTTACTTTCCCCAGACTAATTCCAGCACCCAAGCTATTCCTTGGCATTTAGCTTTCCTTGCATTGTAGTTTTGCCTTTATCCTGTGCTACCAGATTAATATTTTCAGAACTTTAACAATTTCCTATCCCCATCCATTGTGCCATTGTCTTAACTCCCTTCATAAGAACTCCTTAGTTTCCACATCGCTTTTGTAATGCTGTTTGGACAGAATGACAATGTAGGCACTGCATCTCCTGTTAGTTTCTATGGAGTTGGGTTGCCACTAGTCTGGGACTACAGCTGGTAAGAGCATTTAACGGTCCTTTGAGTGGGAAAGATTTGTCCCAGCCATCCATAATTTAACTGCAGGAATTGATGTGCTCTAGACTTCTGAAGGGGTGTGCAGTGAACATACATCTGTAGATCCTCCCACCCATGAAGTGCTGGCATCTGAACATACATCTGTAGATCCTCCCACCCATGAAGTGCTGGCATCTGACCTCACTTGTGTAGCACTAATGCTTCTTCAGAACATTAGAGCAGCATATTCCTCAAACTTTCTCCCAAGGTATACCAGTTAGTAGCCAGCTGCTCAAGCCTAGGCCATCCAGCCTTCCACCTTAACAGTACTAAGCAGTCAAGTTATCAAGTTGACAAGCAAATGCCCCGGGGCCTTGCCAGCAAGCTTGTACATGTATCTTCTGTTCTATTAAGTCACTGCTTTTGTCAGGACCACATGTTGAAGTGGAGGTAACTTTCTGCTTGCAGTAGTTTTCTAGTAAACAATCCTCCAGTCTCCAAGCACTGTTTCCTTGTTCTATAAATTCCCCTTTTAGAAAAAAATTGCATTACATTTTTGTTTCTGATCTCCACAGTACTTTAGTTGCATATGTCCTTCTGAATCTGTTGCAGTATTCATAAATTGGTATCCCCTGCCAAACAGCCTACAGTCAGGGAAGTATACCAAAGCCATTAATTCTTGCCAGTCATGCCAGATGTATACATCTAGTCAGTATAGGGTATAAAGGTGACATATGGATACTCCATACCAAGGATGACTGCCACCAGTCCAAATGCCACTGTACTACCAGCACAGCTAAGGGCACTCAGAAAAGTCTCAAGTACCCTGTTGTGGTTAGTTCACTACATTTAAGTCAATCTCCCAAGAAATGGAATGCAAGAGTGAGGCAGATTCCCTATGAAGATAGGGAAGTGTGTTAAGTACTTCTCGCAACCACACTGCTACTTATCAGGTCTTTGTGCTAAAGACCCTTCACCCATTTGCCTTAAGCTGAACAAGTCACAAGCTGTTAACCCATGGTACCATGGCTGAATCTTGCCACCCTAAGGTACAGCAGCCTCTTAAAAGGCTAAAAAAGGTCCAATACTGCAGCTGGACAGCCTCTGCTGGACAGAGGTGGAGGATGCCCTTTAAGACTGCCTAATGCTGATATCTGTCTGCTGTGACCCTGTTAAAGGCTGGCATGGAACCAGCTTTAGGTCAGGCTTGGCATATCTGGATATGGAGGGTGGAACCACAGCAGATCTGTGGGGCCTAGGGAGATTCCTCAGATTGTGGACAGATGAGGTGCCTGGTACCCTGAGTCAAGGCCAGGTTCTGAGCTGCTGAGGTTTAACCAAGACCAAGCACATTTCTCCCAATCTCAAACTGCCACAGGAGGGGCAGGATTTTACTGGGGGGGGGTTGCTTAATACCCCAAATGCTTTGATCCCACCCGAGGGGATTTCAGTTCCTGCCCATCCCTGGTCATCTATTCAAGAGCAGTATATCCCTCAGACCAAGTATTCCTTGGACTGTGGTTTTTGAGAAGTCCACACTCACCTTTGGAAGTATTGTCCTTTGGGGAGACTGGTTTGCTTGACGGAGGGACTGCTCCCAATTCTGACATCCAGAAAACAGTTTCTGCACATGGTCTCCCCTAAGCCTTCTGGTGTTCCTCTGATATTCTTTCAGTTGCTGCTTTGGCTCCCAATTCCCAACCTCCTTCCCTTAAGACACGAGTTTTTACAAGGTCCCTGAGGCTTTAAAGTTAGTGCATTGACCCCGCTGTGATTTTCTACTGAGCCTTCTCGGCTTCTTCCCTCAGAAGGCTAGTTAGGCAAAGGAGCTGGGAAAGGTCCACACTTCTCCCATCCTGGCATTGCCATTAATTCTCAAATTCACATGACCAGGTACACATTCCTTTGTCTGACCTGCCTGATTCGAAGGCAGAGTCCACTGCTCCCTTTGGTGGGGTCTGCATCGCAGGTGGCTCATCACGTTGCAGTACTGCTTCAAGCTCTGTCGAGGTGATATTCTTGGCTTAATCTTCAGGCTTTGCCTGATAAGACACTAAAGTTAAGCTTGATGTTACCATAGATAAAGTCTCTTTGGTACTCCACTGGCAGATTTAAGACCAATACCAAGGCAATGTCATGAGAGCTTCGATTTGTCTATTCAAGTTTTGGAAGAATTATCCTGCCAAGACTGCCTTTGTTCATAGCAGCCTTGTCAGCCCTCCCGAAGGTTAAGTTCATAGGTGTTTTCTGTCAAACTCTACCTAAACCACAAACATATTCCTGTCAGGACAAATCTGCCTCTTCCACTCCGGTTCCTTGTCAGACTTTGACACTTGGGTCCTTTCAATCTGTTAAGGACACTTCATGGTATGGAAGTAGCTTCCCCCTTTATGGGCATTTCCCAACCCCCTACAGGTCAGACATTCTTCAGGTGTGCTGCAGGGTTTACTAGATCAGAGTACAATTCAGCCTCTCCCAGAAGCCCAGGGAATTATTCCAGGGTGTAGGTTTCCAGAAAGGAGTCCTGGAAATTTGTGCTAGCCCTTTCCTTTTTGAATATTTCTCAAGTTACCCATCTTAAAACTTTCCCTTGACCCGGTTTCCCTTTTGCTTAGTCTTCCAAGTTTCCATGGATCTGAAGGATGATTACCTTCATATTTCCATTAACTATTCAGAAGGTTTTTACATTTGTTTCCAAGTGCCTGGCTCTTGCCTTAGCTTTCTGTAGGCATCAAGGAACACATTTCCTTATCTGGATGATCTGTTCCTCCTTCCAGGCATCTGCAGGACATGTACTTTGATGAAATCCTGTAGATCAATTGCCAGAAGTCTATCCTGTCCCCCTCCTCATGATTATATTTTCCTGGAATGCAAGATTCAAACTGTTCAAGTGCTGGCATCTCTGCCAGCTACCAAGGTACTCAACTTCTGGCCCTTGCTTTCTCTGCCTTATACCTGCCAGAACATCCCCATGCTCCCTCTTGCCAAGCTTCACATGAGAAAGTGTCAGCGGTATCTGCAGTTAGTGTTATTGGCATTACCACATACTGGACTTTCCAATTCTTGTCTGAAACTTAAGCTTCGGTGGTGGATTCAACACTTCTCAATTCAGTTTCCTGCTCAGTCTCAGGAGCTCTATGGACGCTTTACATTGGGGTTGGGGGGCTTCAAGTATGAGGGTTTAGGATCTCTAGCCTCACCAGTGACAGGATCACATCCAAAGAAATGTGGGCATTTAACCTTGCTCTCCAGGCCTTTAATTCCCTTAGGTCCTCAAGCCCTTTGAGAGTATGACTACAGCATCACCGTTATACATCAAGTTGGGGACACAAGGTCCTAGCTTTGCAGACTAGCCCTTCAGGCATGGGATGTAGCTATCAAATTGTAGGTTTCTCTGCAGACAGTTTACATTCCTTCAGAACAAAACTTGGTGGCAACTGAGCAGGTCCAGAGTACACCCGCATGAATATCTGAGGCATTTCAGAGGCCATAGTTCATTGGCGGGGTATTTTTCCTCAAGTGGCCCAGACAGCATTGGTGCCCCCCATTTAATCTGGCCAAGGGTAGTCAAGTTCTCACCAGAGGGATCCTGCACACCATGCAGGGCTTGTACTTCACTCTATCCACTCAGTTAACCTTTGAGCGATGAGAAATGGTGTCGAAATGGGATTAAAATGCTAAAGATGTGCTTATCCTGCAGGAGGCCAGGAATCCCAATACCAGAAAATGATATATCCAAACAGAGATGCTGTTTGGTGTCAAACTGCCATGATTAGGGGTCAATTTGGTTCTTAGTTGTATGAACTTGCTCTTTGTTGGCTTGGATTTCTTTAAAGCTCACTTCTCCAGTCTGCTTATATGCTTTTTTGTTGGCTGCTGGTTTTGAGGTTAAACAATTCCTGAATTGTGCCCTCTACATCAGGCCTTTAAGAAAGCCTATCCATCCTTTCGACACCAATTTTGTTTTTGAAAAATTGACCCAGGCTCCTTGAGCTTGCTGCTTCTCTGCAACATTGTGCTTGAAAACTAGCATTGGTTGCTCTCAATTCTGCCAAAGGTGTCTTAACTCAAGCCTGGGTTGCAGTTTCTCCTTTTGATTTTTCACAGGGACAATGTCTGCATACAAATCTTATGCAGAAGGTGGACAATGAGTTGTCAGTCTATTCAGCTTCCTTTTTTCTCCCAGCAATCTAGTGAGGTTTTGCACACCTTGGCTCTTCATAGGAGCTCAAGTATCTAGATGAGAATCTATACGCAAATCTGAACTTTGTTTCTTTTCATGCCAAAAGATTGGGTTTGGCAGTCTTGTACCTTTTAAGAGAACCATGCCACTCCTGCATTTTGAAAGCCATTTCCTTTCATGGCAAGCAGCTTTCTGCCTCTGTTCAGGCCCATTGTACTACCCAGTGATGGCCTCTGTGGCTTTAAGGGTCTGGGCACCAGTTCCACCCTTCAGTTTGGTCCTCTGTGCACACCTTCACTGAACATAAGTTGGATGTCATTTCCAGAGTGGCTTTTGCCAAGTCTTCACAGGTTTGTGGAGGATTTCTCCTTTCCTCCTCCCCATTCCTTACAGTAGCTTTTGTACCCCTCCTATTGGTTATGAATACTGCAAAGATATGAAGCACATTGCAAGATTTTACACCTTTACTACAAGAGGTTCTTCACTACTGCAGTATTCAGTCCTTCACTTTTGTTGCCTTTTTTCTGTTGGCAACATCTGCCCGGCTGAGGGGTATTTGCCATTTTCCTTAGACATTTTTCCCTGCATGTACAGCTTTCTCCTAGGGCACCGATTCGGAGTATGGCGCATCTTGCATTGATGCCAGGAAAGTGCATCCGATACGAGACGCTGGCAAGAATTAAAGGCTTAGCTCTACTGGCTAGACATTGGGCCCTCCTTGGTAGGTAGGAGATCCCACCGGTTATGAAAACAGAAAAGTTATGGTAAGGTTTAACATTTGTAACATTCCCCACCAGGTTTAACATTTGTAACATTCCCCACTTCAGTTTCATAAATTGTACTAGGCTAATGGTCCCTGTGAGCCACTAAGCCTAGCCAATTAATCCATGTGAGAATCAAACATTGCACCTTGTGTCTGAGGCAAATATCAATTACGCCAACCTCCTTCCAGTACAGTAAGTTTTAAACATCGTTTTAGTGTACTGCCATCCACATTTTTGGATGCCAGGTCTACAAGTCCAAGACCCTTTTCCATGTATACAGCTGTGGACATTTAAACAGTTACTTGTTTCAAAGGTAATGAAACTGGGAAATTCCTAAAGCAGCTAACTCAGTCTTGTGAGCCCCCCCCCCCCAAAAAAAAAAATCCTGTGTGTTGTCTTGCCTAGCTTAAAGCTAAAGAATCTCCTGGAGAACCCACAATTAATTCTGAGTTATGTTCCACATGTTTGAAATACAAGACAGTTAAAGTAAATTGTTTTTTGTACAGCTAGCATCAATCCAAACATTACATACTGCTCAATTATAGACTTCCCTTGAATCTCCCTCCACCAAAACATTCTGCATGTAATTCCACAATTCCAAATTTTTAATTGCTTCTACCCTTTTCTAAAAATCCAAACTGGATTACATTCAATACTCAAATTTGGTTTAAACTAGTTTCCATTTTCTAGTAATTGCTTTGTCAGCCACTAGAATTAAACTTTTGAAAGATCAAAGCTAGCCTCCTTAAGGGGAAACCATAAAGATTTCAGTTACGTCAGGAATCTGTGGCAAAGCCCAGGTTTGTTCTTAACTCGTTCAACAGTATCACTTACACCAATCCTGTTGACTTGGGTTCAGCACAAACTTCACACCAAAGGCCCTTTTGATATCCCCGATACTTGTGTTCCACACCTAATCTCTGTAGAGGAAGTGTTACAGGCCTTATCCAAGGCAAAGTACAGTTGTGTACACTTACCATAAATGTAGATTTGTATTCACAGTTGGTCACACTTGGGTTATCCCGCCAGGGGGTAGCCCCCAGTCAGCCTGAATACCAGAGGCTTAGTATTTCTGCATCGGTTGCTGTCACTCTAGGACTGACATCAGGTAGTCAGTGGTATAAAATCAGGCAGCAGACGTCATTACATCAGTTTCTTGCCCCAACTGTCAGGAGCCCCCAAATATGAAGCTAGGTTATGGTGGAACACCAGTAGAAAAGTAACCAAAAATTCTGAGTGAGGAAGGGGGAGAGAGACTAGGGGGATGGAGAGTGGGAAACCAGTACAGTAACAGTGAACACAGTAACATCTACATTTATGGTAAGTGTACACAAGTGTACTATGTTCATGTTTCACTGTTGCAGCTATCACACTTGGGTTGATTCCCAAAGCTGAAAAAAGGGTGGAGGCAGTCAAGACTGGGGGCTGGCTAGGATGCCCTCCAAGACTACAGCTGCAAAGCCTGTCCTGGAATGGAGGATGGGCAGGTGGGAGAAAAAGTTGAGTCTTACCATAATGTTCCATCTGTATTGATCCTCGTTCAGTCATTACGCATGGGTATCTGTTCCAAGCTCGGAATAGAGCCAGCCATTTTCCAAGCTAGTGTCAGCTTCAAACTAGAGCTAAACTCTTGCCCACAATCCCCCTCTGTTACCTCATTGAATTAGCAAGTCAAAGAAGGTACAAGCTACCTCTGGTCAAATAACCTAAGAGAACCAGATGGTGAGATCCACTAGAAACCATAGGAGGGGGAAGGAGGGAGGGTTGTAATGACTCAAGGAACAGCAATACAGATGGAACATTATGGTAAGACAACCATCTGATCTTGTTAATCCTCGTTCGTTCCTTACGCATGGGACAGAGTCCCCAGCTACCTCTATTCCTGGTAGGCTCTCATGGAAGGACATTCCTGAGCACCATAGAACCAAAAGATGATCTTCCCCTGGAGAAGGAATCCAATTTGTAATGACTGATGAAGGTAGGAGGCATAGCCCAAGTTGCAGCTGCACAAATGTCATGTAAAGATCTGGCATGGAAGTCAGCAGTTGTCACCGACCATGTTGAATGAGCTATCATGGTAGTAGGCAGAGATATTCAGTGTATAAATAACAGTCACAGTCCTTCAACCATCTAGCTAATGTGACCTTAGCAACAGCAGATCCTAATCTAGGTCCAGAAAAGGCCAAAAACCGGTCAGATTTAAGAAAGGTTTAGTCCTGTTTAAGGAAAAAAAATGGATTTGCCTGTGTTTATCTAGGGAATGTAGGCAGTACTCTCCTCTGAAGATTGGGAAAGAAAACTGGCAATTCAATGACTTGATTACTGGACATTTCACAGATCACTTTGGGCAGAAACGACGGATTAGTTCTCAGAGACTATGAAAAATCAAATATGGACTCTTTATGCATAAAGCATGAAGCTCATTTCAGTCTGGCAGAAGTAATGGCGACCAAAAACAAGGTTTTCCATGACAAATACTTGGTCGCCAAGAAGAGGCTGGTTTGAAAGGTGACCCTGTCAGAGCTTGTACTAATAAATCCCATGGTTGAATAGGTTCTCTAAAAGGTGGTTTCAGATGACTGGCACAATTTATGGGACATTAGGAATCTTGGACACCCTCATGAAAATTAGAAATTGCAGCCAAATGAACTCTAATGGTAGAGGCCGATAAACCAGATTGAAACAAGTCAGCCAAACAGTCTGGTATCGACACTGGTGCTGAAAAGGGGTCTACTTGTTTATCTTTCAGCAAACAGGTAAATCTCTTCCACTTGCTCAGATGAGTAATTCTAGTGGAAGACTTGAGCAGCAGAATATCATGTACTGGTAAAGATCATTCTGCCTGTCAATTAATGGAATTGGAGTAGCCAAGCCATGACCTTCAGGCTGTGCAAGTTGGGATGAATCAGGTTCTGTGGAGGAGAGATAAACTCCGGGGTTGGATGGAGAATCCATGGTCGATCTAGTAGGAGAGGCCAAAGGAAGGGGAACCAAATCTGTCGAGGCCAATATGGTGCTATGAGTATCACACCTTGCTCTTCAGACTTTTCAGAAACTGGGGAAGGGTGGAAATGCATAAAGACTGGAGGGCCAATCGTGGACTAGTGTCCCTGGGTGACTGTCCAAGAGGGGGGAATCGGGGCAAAATAGTTGCTGCATTTGTAATTGGTCAGGGATGCAAAGAGGTTGCAGCAAGGACGGTCCTAGTGGTGGAAGATCTCCAACGCTATCAAGGGATTCAGGGGCCACTCGTGAGGTTGAAGAATGCACCTGCTGAGTTGTCTGCTATCATGTTGGAACTCCCGGGAATGTGCGTTGCTAGAAGAAAACTGTTGGTAGCCTTCGCCATATCCTCATGGCCTCTCAACAAAGGGGACAAGATTTGGTTCCACCTTGCTTGTTGATGTACCAGACCCACCATGTTGTCCGAATCGCAATTGTCCCAGACTGCAGCAGGGAATGGAATGCTTGCAACGCCAAAAGCACTGCCCTCAGCTCTAGAACATTTATATGCAGATGGGCCTCCAGTTCAGACCAAGTGCCTTGGACTGTGTCCCTGACATAGCTCCCCCCACCCAGTCAGGGAGGAGTCCGTGGTCACTGTGGCCTTGGGTTGCTGGGGGAGAAGGGGTGAGACCATTGTGAGAATGCATTATCCAATTTAAATCCCGTTTACACCTGTTGTCTGGAGGGACTATTTTGGAGGATTCTCTCTTAGCAGCTTTTCTATCTCTAGTGCTGCTGCTTCCCTTTGACTGGGAAGAACGTTGGGAAGATTTTTTGAAGGGATGGGACAAAGATCAAAGGGGATATAACCTCTGGTTATAATCCTTTGTACCCCGGAATCAGTGATGGTTAGCCAGGAAGAAGGGTACAAGGAAGAAGGGTACAAGGAGAAACATCCCCCAACCACCTCCAGAGGAAAGTAGTCGGGCTGCTCTTCAGGAGTGCTTGTAGGATTGACCAGGGAAAGAATCCCTGGAACCGTGGTTATTCGGACCCCCTCCACCCTGAAAGGAGAGTCTTCCCTGTGAATTCCCCCCCCCCGCCTCTGGGGGAGAACTGTCACAGAAAGGACCCTGAGATTTCTTGAACCATATCTTCCCACTCTGGTTTCAGGAGAAAGCACGCTGAGGGGAAGAATAACTGACCTATGGCAAAAAGGGTTTTACCGTCCTGTTCACATCTGGTCAGTGTGCTTTTAACTTTGGGCCCAAACAAGGAGGCCTCAGTGGGGGCATTAAGAAAGGAAGGCTTAAAGGGTTCCGTGAAGTTGAACAAGCACATCCGGGTGAGTTCAGGACCACAGCTGAACCCGCTGTTCCTCCTGATGCGTGACATAAGTCGCATACAGGAGCTAGATATAGATTCAATGGTGGCCAGCTGAGGAGCCACTGTCAGACCTCAGACACTGCACCAGCCAAGGTTTCAGAGAGCTTTAAGACCAGATCCCTTTAAAGCCTTGTAAAATGTGCCATATAATTCAGGGACCTGATAGCAAAGGTCGCTGAAGCAAAGGTGTGCTTCCCTATCCTGTCCAGGGCCCAGGACGCTTTGTTAGGTGGATGGACAGTCTGGCTTGCCAAATTTTGTTGCAGCTGCCACCAGAGCATCCACAAGAACTTTGGACCAAGGGGGATCGAAGCAGGAGGGGACAATATCTTATCTGGCCTCCAGGGAATAGCTTTGACTGTATCAGGAGCCTTCCAAGCACACTGCACGAGCCGGACAAGTTCATCAGCAGGTGGAGTAACCCAGGAGGTTGGGGGCAGGGCACTCAAGGCCTGCAGGAACACATTCCTCAGAGGTCGGATTAGATGACTGCCAGTCTCCTCTGTTTCAGGATTCAGAAGATGTCAAAGGTGACCTCAGAGGGTGACCAAGGGGATCCCCCCTCATTGAAATCTGTATCTTTGGTGTGGGACTTTCTGTGGAGTCCACGTGTGTCCTTACAATAACTTTTCCAGTGGACCTCCTCAGCAGAAGCTGACCGCAGAAAAGGGGATTCCTGAGGGAATATGTCCTGCAGCCCTTGCACCTGGTGTCCACTAGGTGTGACTTGTGAAACCAGTGTACCAGAGGACAGAGGTAGACCGTCCAGTATTGCCAGCAGCAAAAGCCTTCATCAGTTGGAAGGCTGGTCCACCCGAAGAGGAGTGCATGTCTAGGACAGGGGTCACCCCTCCCCTAAGTGGCTCAGCCTACAGACTGAGTCCCTGGATGGCTGTGGAGCAGCAAACTATGCATGTCAACTGACATCCTGGGTCATAGCAACTTTCCTGCCACGAAGGCAACTGCGGTTCCTTAGTGAGATCCATAAAGGGAACCACAGAAGGGGAAGACTGCCTTTGAAGTCCATGGATATAGCAATGGAGAAGGGGTCTTTGGAGATGGGTGATCACTTCCCAAGGAAGGATAGTTCCTGAGGGGTGGAATACCTCTGGCCAAGAGAACCTGGTCCACAAGATGCAACACATTTGGAAAGGCTTCTAGTGGATCTCAGAGACAGAGGGAGAAACAGGCCTGTCCATAGATCGGTGCCGAAGTGGTTGTCTGTGCCAAAGCTGGAACAGACAAAACTGGAGTCAATAAAGGAGTCTGTTTAGAGGAAGATCTGAGCAGACGCGGTCAAGGTCTGCACCGACTGCACAGTCGGTGCCGATACAGTGGTAATGGTCTGAACAGAGGAGCCCCTCAGTGCCAATATATAGAAGGCTGCAGGAGAAGACTGAGACGAAATCACTAATGGAGCCGAAGGCCTCAGTGCCAAAGGGTTAGGCACTGAAAGCACTGGGGCTGACAGCTCCGGAGCCGAAACTTTAGCTTTTAGTTGTCGAGAGTCCCCAGCCGGGGACGAAGGCAACGATTTAGCCTTAGTAGAACAGCCAAGGTTTTCTTATGGGCTCTAGGAGGGGTTGAGGCCTCAGACCCAGAAATAGCCTCTGAAAAGGGAGATTTTAGAAGTCCCTTTGGAAACAGCTTGTTTTTCCTTTCCAACAAGGTTCTGTTAGAAAAGTTCTCAAATAGTACAGGGTGGATCAGACAAATGGAAGCTCCCAAACAATAAACAGTGTGCATCGGAAGTAGGCAGTTTGTCCACAATCAGAACACTGCTTAAACCCTGGACTACCTTTAATTGCCATAACAGCAAATTATAGAAAAGGTACCAGCAATGGTACACGAGTTCCCAAAGGTATGAGAGAAAAAGGAAAAGGATTACCAATGATGGTAGAGAGAATACCTAGAGGAGAGAATACCTAGAGGTAAAAATGGTAAAGTAAGCAGAAAAACCTGAATAAATTATTAACGCTAAATGCAATACGGCAAGAGACAAAATATGAACTTTCCTGACAGAAAAGTACTCAAACTATTAAACTGACTGTACTTGGATCAAGAGAAGTAGCTTGACACGACTTAATAGCAACACAGCAAACGAAATCTGAGGTAACCAGGAGAGGGGTTGTGGGTAAGAGTTTGGCTCGAGAGTTTGAAGCAGACATGAGCTTGGAAAATGGCTGGCTTGGTTCAGAGCTCGGAACAGATACCCATGCGTAAGGAATGAACGAGGATTAACATCAGATGTTAATGTTGCAGTCTCCAGGATGTCCCTGGTAGGGACCCCTCTGAGAAAAGCTGCAGAGGTGGAGGCTGCCCTGGTGGAATGCATACTGACCAGCTTAGGGAGTGGTTTCCTGTGGTGTTTGCAGCAGAAATGGATACAGTGTGCTATCCATTTGGAGATTGTTTGGATATGGCCTTGCCCTCTGCCCTTGCTGCAAAGCTGACTAGCAATTGGTCAGTTTTCCTGAGATTTAGTTCTATCCAGGTAAAATCTGAGCTGTGTGCACATCTAGGGAATGCATAATTTTCCCCCTTGTTTTGTGGGTTAGGGAAAAAGGTGGGCAAATGAATTGACTGGCTGAGAGCCACAGTGGACACCACTTTAGGCATGAAAGTTGTTAGTCCTGAGGGAGACCCTGTCAGCATGGAAAATGAAGGGTTTTACAGCCATGAGTGCTTGTAGCTCTGAAACTTCTAGCTGAAGTGATAGCCAGAAGCAAGGCTGTTTTCCAAGAGAGGAATTTTAACTCTGCTGAAGCTGCAGGCTCAAATGGGGGATAGTGAGTTTTTCCAACAATGTTAAGGTCCCAACCTGGGGGTAGGATCTCTTCTGGGTGGCCTTAAATTGTTAGCCCTGTGAGAGGGCGAGAGAAGGTGGCTGTGCTATAATGAGCAGAGATGGCAGAGGCATGAATTTTGATAGAAGGAAAAAAAAAAAGACAGGCCCCTGTGTAGTAGGTCTGCTAGGTAATCCAGGATGAGAGGTAGGGAGGGCTGTGCTGTTTCAGCTTTTAGCCTGGATCCAGGTGCAATATCCTTTCCACTTGCCAGCATAGGATTTTCTAGTGCTGGAGCATCTGGCCTCAGATACAGCCAGGACTTTGCTTAAGCTGGCAGCTGAGGAGAGATCAATGAACAAGCCAGGCTGCCAGGTTCAGTGTCTGCAAATGTTGGGAGGGTGGCCTAATGGTTAAGGTGTTTGCCTTACAAACACAAGGTTTGAGTCTCACAAGGGATAATTGGCTAGGCTTAAAATGGCTCGCAAAGGCAGTTAGCTTAGTACTAATCTATGAACCTATAAATTCTCCATTCTTCTGGGTCAGGAGTGTTGGGACCTGAGGTAGGTGCCATGGTGTCAGGGGTGACTGGCTGCACAGCAGTGGGTACCAGTGCTGGTGTGGCCAGTCTGGAGCAATCAAGATTGCCCTTGGTTTTTCCTCCCTTATTTTGAGCAGTACCCTTGAAATGAGTGGTAGAGGGGGAATGCATAGACCGAGGTTTACCCACTGAAGAGCATCCACTTTTCAGGCCTTGCTGTGAGGTTCCCTGGTGCAGAATTTGCTGAGCTGGGGATTGTAGTGGGAAACGAAGGTCCACATTCAGGGTGCCCCACTTTTGGGGTTACAAGGTTGAAGGTTCTGTGGACTAGCAGGTTTCTGCTTTTGTCTGCCAGAGTTTAGGGAGCCTGGCAGGAATTGCTAGCAGGTGAATTTGCATGGCTGAAGCAGTGTGCCAAAGGGTCATGGCGAGCCTGCAGATAAGAGAGAGTCCCTCCCTGCTTGTTGATATACCACATCACTGTGGTGTCCGTTTTGATCAGTAGAGGCCCCGGGGAGAGTAGGGGGTCTGAAAGCTCTGAGCATGCTGAAAAGCTCTTTGGTTGATGTGCAGATATTTGATTTGGGCTCCAATGGCCCTGAATGCACCTGCTGTCCAGGTGTGCACCCCAGGCATAATCTGGAGAGTCTGGTGAGGGTCTGGGCAGCACAGGATTGTGAGAAAACCCTTGGGGTTGCATGTTGCTGCCCAAAGAAAGTCTTTCCTTAGACATGGTATAGTTACCAGGTCCTGAGTGTTAACACAAGGTTTTTTTTTTAGGTATCCCTGTACGTTTCCTCATATGCAGCCTGGCTTATGGAATGAGTAGAATGCAGGAGGTCATGAACCCTAGAGCTTGCAGGATTTTCATTGCAGATAACTGGGTTCTGGTGGCTAGTTGAGAGAAGTAGCCCGTCAGGTAGGCTTGTTTTTCTGGAGTAAGGAATGCCATCTGGGATGCTATGTCCAGGCTTGCTCCCAGGGAATACAATGTGGGGACTAGTTTGGATTTCTTTTTGTTTATAGTATACCCCAAGGTGGTCAGATCCTTTACAAAGGTCAGGTGCTGTAATAGCATTTCCTGTCTGCCTGAATCAGGCAGTCATCCAAGTAGGGGTAAATTTGAATATGTCTGCAATAAGCAATGGCTGGAGCCAGGCATTTTGTGAAAAAACTCAAGAGCAGTGGATAAGCCAAAGGGAAGCGCGGAGAGTGCATAGATACTGCCCTGAAACAGATACTTACTGCAAGATTCCTGAATTGGGATGTGTAGGTAGGTCTCAAGTCTAGGGTGGTTAACCAAGCATCCTTGGAAAGCATAGGAAGAAGCTGCTACAGGGTGAGCATTTTGAAATTTGCTATCACCAGGAAGGTGTTTAGAATTGATAGAGGATTGGATGCCAGGGTGCCCTCTTTTCTGGGTACCAGGGAAAATCTGGAATAGAAACCTTGGCCTATCTGGTCTGCAGGAACAGGCTGTATTGCCCTCATGGAGAGCAGGGAATAGACTTTTGGCCTCTGCCCACTGGTTTGGAGGAAAACCTGGGAACCCTTTTGGGGTTGGCAGAGTGAAAGTAAAATTTGTATCCCTGGGACACAATGTAGAGGACCCATCTGTCATTGGTAAGAAGCCCAGTTATTTGCATAGGAAGAGTTTTCCCCCTAGGGGCACAAGCAGGTGGGCAGAGGTAAGGGGTGGAGGTGTAAAGTCATAATGAGTTCCTTCCATAAGGGGGTGGCTTAGCACTCAGTTTTTGAAGTAGCTTCATTGCTTAGATCTCTGCATTTCCCTGGGACTCTAGTCTGGGGGGGCTGCTTCCCCTAGGTCTTGTCTGAGCTGGCCTGAAGGGGGCTGGAAAGGACCAGTGCTTGGAAAGGCAATACCTACTGAACATCAGAGGCTGGGCCTGTAAGAAGTCTGTCTGCATATATTTAGCTTTTTTTTTCCATCTTTAAGACATCTCCTGCCTTGGTGCCAAGTTATCTTTGCTCAATAATGCTTCCAATAGTTTTGATGGGACATGGTCTGACAAGGTCTGTTCCTTAAGCCAACCATACCTTTTAAGTACAGAACCAGTGACTGCTGCCCTGCAAGATGCTTCTAGAGCAAAACCACATTGCAAGGTGCGTTTAACTTGGCTTGCAGAATGCATAATCTTATGCAATTATGGTCTGCACAAGCAGGAAAAGTAGACATTTTGTTAGAGTTGCATGGTATGTTGCTGGTATTTCAGCATGTGGAACTGACAATTTAGTGCTCCAATGGCAAGAGTTGCAGAGGTGTATACTTTTACCCCATCTAAAGCTCGGGAATCCCTGTCCAAGGGGGTGGGATTTAGCTGTGGTTGCTTTTATTCCTTTAGTACCTTGGGAGATCACCTCTGGGTCAGTCTTGGGATTTTTGAAAAGAAATTTGTCAGGGACAGTCAGGCTTCCTGGGAGGAGAAAGGGAGTCAGGAATCCATCTGGATTCCATAGAGACATCCACATCCAGGACAGGAGGAATGGCTAAAGGTCTGTGTTGTGGTAAATCTAAGAATTCCTTGAATCCTTTTGGACTGCGGGCAGTCCTGACATTCCCATTGGAAATGCTCCCGTAATGTAGGGTTTCAAATGAAAAATCCTCTGGAGGAGAGGCAGAAGGAAAGGATTCCTCTGCATCTGAATCCTTGAGGCAAGGAAGCAGGTGCCTGTGTTGGTTCTCAGGCGAAGTTCATACCCTAGTCCTTAGAAACTCAGTTTTAGAAAGAACTGAAGTGAAAGTAGTCTCAAATATCGGGAGTGCGAAGAACTTGGAAGCCTGTGCCTGCTCAGCGGCTCCAGATCCATCCAAGGCAGACATACAGGATCCTTAAAAGGATGCGGCATACCAGACACCAAACTGGCCTCTGTAGCAGCCTGCAAATCCACAAAAGCAGGCATCAGGGGCTGTGAAAGCCTCACTGTGGACCAGCGAACTGATGACTAGCTTAATGGAAGCATCGCCGGCAGTTTTGGACCTATGCAATCTGTCTATCCTTACTTTTTTTTGGAAGATTGGTAGTCGAATGGCTTATCAAAGCCATATCTGAAAACTGACAAACGAAAATATTTAGCTACAAGGGCCCGACGACTTGTAGTTCTGGCATTGAACGAAGCACAAAAACAGTGAGGTATGTTGTGGTCTGGGCCTAAACAGGGGAGACCGTTAAGAAGTCTGTGGTATTTGCTTTCCACAGGAGAGACGATAGTTACCTTTTTCCGACCGGCTAGAGCAAGAAAAAAGGATTCCCAATGGGGTACTTTGCTTTAGAAGACTTCAACTTCAATTCAGAGACTAAACTCAGGTAGTGGCTGACCAGCACTCGTGCGAACTGCTTCAGACTCCTCAGCAAGAAAGAGTGATGTAATGGCGTCAGCTGCCTGATTTTATACCACTGAACCTGAAGTCATTCATGGAGCGACAGGAACAGACGCAGAAATACTAAGCCTCTGGTATTCTGGCCGACTGAAGGCTACCCCTGGCAGGATAACTCAAGTGTGATGACTGCAACAGTGAAACACGAAGATCACAGCTTCCATGGGACTTGACAGTATCCCAGGATGTATTCTGCACCATCGCCAGCAAGAATCACTTCTCTGAGTACCCTATTCAACCACAGCCTAAGTACTGGCTTCATTCCAGCAGAGTTGAGATCTGCTAGTCATCCCCTTGCACAAAGGTGTTACCACTAATGACCCAGGAAACTATCGCCCAATTAGCTTGACAAGTCTGATCTGCCATGGAGAGTATTGTGGATCTCAAACAAGGACAGGCACTTGAGTGCACCAAGTTCAGATTAGTCAATGGCAGATCTTGCCTGTTGAATATGGTTGACAGATGGTCAAAGGCCCTGGATGAGGGAAGTCGGTACACAGCTTAGTTTGACTTTACCAAGGCCTTTGATAATCCCCCACTCAGACAATCAAAAAGCTAACAACCTGGTATAAATCCCCATCAGGTGGGTAGCCAACTGACTCAGACAGGACCCTCAGTCAAAATAGGCACCTCTACCTCTGATACAGATCTGTCCTGGGACCCCTTCTGTTTGGCATCTTTCTCAGAGGTTCAGGCAAAGACAAAAGGCCTGTGGCTGATAGAGTTTGCGGACTAATTTGGGTGCATACTGCAAGATGGTCTCACAGCAACTGGTGCCAAAGTCATGGCCTCAAGCTAAATGCATCATACCATTCGGCAAAAAACACTACCCCTATTTATCACATCAATGGCAAACCCTTAGCACACAAACTGTGGTGAGAGACCTGGGCACTCGGGTTGATGGTCTCACATTCAACCATCATGTAATAGCAGTGGTCAGAAAAGCCTTTTACTTGGTTCAGCTCAGAAGAGGGATTGCATCCAGAAAAGGAGATTAATCTAATGAGGGAGAAGTATAGAGGTAGAGTATAATGCCCAGTTTGGGATGTACCTCCAATCAGCAACCAGAAAAGGCCACTGAAATTACCTCAAAAGAATCCACGGCCTCCAACACCTGCCCTATGCAAACAGGCTCAAATCACTATCACTACTCCACTGTACAGATTGCTCAGAGGTGATCAGTGTCTCGCTTAAAGCATTCTTGGACCCTGCCCTACTAGAGATGCTCCATATCTGCAAGTCTAACTTCTCAAGCACTACCCACTCAAGTGCCTGAATCTAATGACAAAGCCTAGAGACAAGTTGGTCTCCCAGAAGCTGCCTAGTCTCTGGAACGGACTTCCCATACACAGATTACCTCACTGACCCTCTTAAAGCACAACCTTAAGATGGGAAACTACAAATATGCCAGGGGTTCCACCTGTGTCTCTTCACTGCCAGGGGCATTAGGTGCGGAGGATGCTTTTTGGGGATAAACCCTTGGCTAGGCTTGGAAAGGCCCCAAGGCCATTAGCCTAGCAACCTATGATCCCCTTTCTATCCATGGTGTTATAACCCCTACACATGACGAAGTGTTCCTATCACAGGCACTATACTCCGTGACAAGTCATTACTCGTTAGAAAGTATCATTCTGTAGGATAATTAGTAAACTTATGGTCATTAACCAGTCTGATAGTCTAAGTTCAGTCCACTAAGGTTGACAAGAATTAATCCCAACATATCAAGAAATCCTACAGGTTGATCGGAATCTGACCACAGAAATTGTCAGTTATGCTTAAATAGACTACACTGCTGTATGAATTTTATAATGCATGTTTATTATACGCAAATCTTTAAAGTCTCCTTGTGTTAAAACTCTTTTCCAAGTGTAAGCAACAAAAACAAGATGAAAACCTATATGTTAGCTTGTATAACTTCTCTGGATATTCTCTGGTTTACTAAACATTTAAGTTATTATACAACTTGTAGCAGTATAATATGTAATTATATACATTTTAAGTCCTGAAAAAGTGAAGTAACTTATGCAAGCTTAAAATAACCCTATAAATAGAAAAAATTTGGTTTATACACATTTAATCATCCTCACTGAATTGTAAAGTCAGATGACAATGCTGGAGTCAGCATAACTGAACTGACAAAGTTTCACTTGTATATGATCTTATTTTAATGTTCAAAGTTACCCTTTTACAGATAGTTGCAGCCTTAGATGTACTGCCTTTATCTAATGCCATGACTGCTCAGTGTAAAAGAACCACAACTATCATCCTTCATAGACCATCAGGAAATACAGAAACTGTTGCCACCAGAAGCAAGGGAAGCATCAGGGGGAAGGTGGGGGGGGTAGTACTGCAGCATATATAACAGACATCTATGGTTATGGGAAGATTTGACGACTATTCTACGCCCTATTCATATGTTGCAGCATTCATAACATGAGGGAGAATACCAAAGCTCATACAGAACTGGGCAGAGGAGAAATTCCACAAACTTATGCAGAATAGCCCTAGCACAACTAGCTCTGGACCCAGAAATGCCATCTAACTTGGTGCTTCATAAAGCAAACAGAAAAGGTAGCAGTTTCCAGAGCAAGTGTCCAAGCCTTTAAAGGCACCCGAGGAAGACACTGCTCTAGTGGAATGTACCCTAATAAGAGGGGGATGATTTCCTTCTGTTATGTGGCTCATGGAAAGTTTTTGAAATACAAGAGGAAATGGTCTGCTTGGAAACACTGGCTCAGGGCCCTTGGGCGATGGGAAACAGGTAATCAGATTTCCAAATTGGTTTGATTTTATCCAAGTAATGTCTGAGCTAGCCATGCAAATAATGTGTATGATCCTGAGGATCGAGAAGGGAGAGAGGTTGGAAGATTGGACTGACAACTCATTGGGCATAAAGTAGGGGTTAGTGGGAAAGGAAATCCTAACCATGTGAAAAACTATGAAAGAACAGCCTCTAACCCACCTCCCTTCTGGCAGAAGTAATGGCCACAAGGACAACTATTTTCCAGGGGCAGTGTTGCAGAAAAGCAGAACTTGCTGCCTCAAAAGGGGCCAGGATAAGTTTTTCTAAGACAAAGCTGAGATCAAGGAGGGGGGACTGGTTTCCTTGGTCTGATGTGAATGACACCTTTTAAGAGTTTAACTTAAAATCTGGAAGCTAAAGGGGGAGACATGAGCAGACAGGGAGATGGCAGAAAGATGAGCTTTTACACAGTATGAGTGTCCACTCTTCTTCAAACAGGTAGGACAGGACCACTAGAGCATCCACTAGCAGTGGTTGTAAATCCTTTAGGACAGCAGATTGAAAACCTTTTCCATTTGGAAACCTAGGATTCCCTAGTAATGGTTTTTCTGGCCTCCTGCAGAACTTTTAGCACGTCTTCAGAAAAAGGCATCGGAAAGGAATCAACCTTATCACCCACAGGATCAGTTGTAGAGTCAACATCTGTGGATGCACTAAAGTTCCCTTATCCTGTGGGAGTAGGTCCATTCTGTGGGGCAACTTGTAGCGATTGCCCTTGGGTAAATGCAGAAGGGTGAACAAATGCTGTCTTGGCCAAAAGGGAGTCCCCAGCAAGATTTCTGGTTGCTCCTGTTGAATTTAACATGACCTTTTGGAAACGTGGGAAGGGGGATGCATAAAGAAACACCCCCTTCTGAGAGAAAGATGGTGTCCACCTTCCATGCCAAGGGATCTGGAACCCTGACAAACCTTGGGAAGTTGTCTGTTCATGGGGGAGGCAAAGAGATCTACACCAGTGGTATACCATGTCCAGAAACGCATCCCTGAGTAACATCTATTCATGGGATTGAGTCATGAACCTTCTCTGTCAACATTCTGAGCCAAGGGAATGTAAACTGCCTGGAGAGAGTTGACTCTGGACAGCTAACTCCTAGCCCTATAAATCCAGTCTGCACAGGAGGCAGGACATTGTCCCTCCCAGTTTGTTGATGTACCAGAGGACTGTGGTATTGTCCAATCATAACCCCCCCCCCCCCAGAGAAAGAGGTTTGAAGATTTAAAGAGTGAAGATCAGGGCCCTCATCTTTACATTGGTCTCCAGCTCAGAAAAGGAGCATGTCAGACATTTGTCTCCAGGAGACATGGTTGCTCCCCATCCCATGTCTAAAGCACCTGTGTGGGAAGTGGTTGAAAGGGTAAGCCTGGGTTCCTTGCCACCTGTTGGATCTACCAAACTTTTCAGGCAAGGCAGGAGTGGATAAACTCGAGGATGGAGTGTTTAGCCATACTGTTTAACCACTAGAATTTCCTCGTGTAACTTGGCTAAAGAAAGCATGGGAATAGTGGATGTCATGAACCCCAGAAGGCAAAGAAACTCCCTGGTAGTCTGGGATTGTAGTAGGTCCTGGAAGTATGGTGAGGGACAGGACCTTTTCTGGAAGGAAGCCAGCATCCTGTCCAACCAGATCCTGCAGCCAAGATGTGGTATTGGGAAGGGACCAGAGAATTCTGGTAATTTATCATGAACCCTAGACTCTCCAATAGAAACCATGGAGGGGTTCTCCTGAAGGATGTCTGGAGTATGCCCTGTGTAGCATGCAAAAGGCTATGCCAGGAGTTCAGCATTTTTTGAAAACTGAGCTGTAGACAATCCAAAGGGCAAGGCACAGAACTGAAAATGAGGAAGCAATAGCAAAGCAAAGAAACTTACTGAACCGAAGATAAAGGAATAAGAATTCTTGATGTCCAATGACACCATAAAGGGCTGAGGATGGATAAAAGGGAGAAGGGGTGGGTAAGGTTAACATATGAAAAGTGGTAACCTTAAGTACTTAGATGGGATAGGTCTACAATAGTTTTCCAAGGACCATCTTTCCTGGGTATCCGGAACATCCTGCAGTAAAACTCTCTTCCTAATTGGGAAGGTGGCACTACCTGAATAATACCTTAAGGTTGCAAATTACCTAGGGAAAGTTCCAGTTCTTTTGGAGTTTGTGGAACACCCTTGAATGGGGAAAGGGTGCCATACCACAAGAGTAATCTTGCAGGATGATTGATAGGACCCAAGAGTCCAACATTCTGTTTCTAAACAGAGGCAAAGGGACAGTTAATGGCCTGACAGGGGGGTTATCAGACTATCTTGCTTGGGCTTAAAGGGCCAGTTTGTGTGGGAGTAGGTGGTAAATTGAGGGGAAAATAGTTTAGTATCTTACCTTTGGAAGATTGAGGCTTGGCATACTTCAAAGGTGGCCTTCGTAGGGCAGTTCGTCTGAAACATGGGCACAGGGAAAAATGCTTCAGGTCTTGCATCTTCCTGTCCTTCTGTAGGGACTTTGGGTTCTGCAGCAGAGGTACCAAAATGCATTGTCCAGGGGCATCCATTTTTGCCTCAATGCCAGGCAAAGGCTTGAGCCAGAGCCAAGAATACCTCCTCAGGACTGCTCCAGATGCAGCCACCCAAGCATATGCAGCCACTGAGTCATAGCTACACTTCTATAGAATGACATGTAGCCTAAGGAGTCAAGGATGGATGAAAGCTTAGCTTCAGTAGGAATCATGAAGCTCAGAGTAATTTACCAGTGTCAGAGAAGGACCAAAGAATATTTGACCATATAGCTGATGGTTATTGACCCTGAAAGCCAGAGTAGCTGGCATATAAACCTTTTTTCCTATTCTCTACATGATTTTGCTCTCCTTATCAGAGGGGAGCATGGAAGTGGAAGGTAGCATCTTTGAGGCCTTGTCAGCAGATACCGAGAAAACAGATTCTGCAGAGGACATTTGAATAGGAATTTAGAGTCCTCAAGCACTTTATAAAATGTATAAATTGGGGGTTGGTGGTAGAGAATCAGGGCACTTTGAAGCAGCAGCAAAGGCATCTAGGAAGGCTGGTAGATGAAAAAAAGAGTCCCATCTGTAGCAGGTCATGGTGCCTTTGGCACATCTGATGCCCAACAATCCTACTTGAAAAACTTTTCCCCAAATGAGATCCTCCCCAGGGAAGTTAGTGCCATTAGATTCTTCTTGGAGGCATAACCCAAAGGGGAAGAAATTTGTCCTGAATAAGCTAAAACTTCATCCCCAGAGGAAGGAGGGAGAGAACTAAAGACTGTCTCAGGGCCATAAAGGCATTGAACAGGTCTTGGGAAAGCCTGACAATCCAGTGGTTTGAGGAGTTGAGAAACATTTGGAAGGTGTATGGGCCCGACATCAGCCTACACACTGCAATGGTGGCAGGAATATCCTCTCGCACTATGATCAGAGTAATGCCACACAGGCCTTCAGTCACAAGTCATGGTCCCCCCTACACCCAAGTCTGACACCTGCATTTCTCTCAAAGACATGTTGGCAGGTTCTCCAAGGCCTCCACACTGGTACCCAAAGGACTGTCTAAAGCCAGTCTCTGGGCCAAAATCAGCCTCAGGAGACATCTGAATCAGAGGGAGCAGCAGATGAGTTTGGCCTAGACTTCTTGATCTTCGCTTGCGGCTCACCTGAATGGTTTAAAAGCTTTCATGTCACATACAAGATGTTTTATAGGTTCCATGTGTGTACTAGGCTAATGGCCCTGGAGCCTTTACAAGCCTAGCTCATAGGATTACCCTGGCATTGGGCCACCTGACCTTTGCTCCCAGTACCCGTCGAGTAAAGCCACTGGAGTGATCCCTGGGATGAATTTTCTATTTCCCATCCACTCGAGATTTCTCTTGAAGAGGGCCAGTGAGGGTGCTCTGGTTGACATGTATGGAAGTCTATTCCACAGCATGGGCAGTCTCTGGGTTATGAACCTGTCCCCTCCAGCATGTTGTTGCTTGTGGTAATGAGGTGGAGGTCTCTGGAGCATTTGGTGTGGAGGGATTGGGATTTCTTCAGGACTTAGCATTTCTAAGAGCTGGGTCAGACATGGCTTTGTAAGTCAAGCAGAGATCACCTCAAAGTAGGCGATGAGAGAACAGTTAGAGTTTAGTCTGTTCACATAGGACAAATGTTTAAGGCCTAGGATCCTCTGAGGTACTTTTGTGGCCTGTCCAGTTGTTGCAGGTGTTTAGTGAGGTACATGCTAAATGGGGCATTGTACTCTGGCCTAATGAGGGAAGAGTAGAGGGAGACAATGACATCCTTGGATGCAAAACCCTTAGTAATGAGATGTGCCACACAAGAACTTTGACCACAGTGGCAATGTGGTGGTCAAGAGGCTGCAGTCAACCTGTGTTCCCCGATCTCTTAATGCCTTCTGTGTTCAGTGGACTACCATCAATGTGGTAATTTATGGGAACCAGGTTTTTCCCAAAGGGGATGACTTTTTGGCATTGAGCTTAAGGCCATGGTTCTGACACCACTCTGTCTCAGTAGGATGTCACCACTCTGGGAGTTAATAGCTGCCGACTTGAAATAGTCAGGGTTCAACAAAACAAGCGCGGAGTAAAAAAAGTCCAATGAAGAAAACCCAGCACGTTGGAAAAAACTATCAAAACAGCAAAGCTTTCGGGTAGAACCCTCTCAACACAAACAATTCCGTACAGATCACTTGTTTTAAATAAGAGCCCACCAGTCACATAAAAGCAGCCCATATCATGTGACCAAAAACAAATACTATGTCTATAAAACATATAAAAAATATAAAAAAGATACACATCTACATGTCAAAATACAGTACAACTTTATAAATACACATCAGTTTAATACGTTGCAACTTCATTAAATAGGTTTAAGACTTATAGCAGAGTTTAGACCAGGTGGACGATCTGCTGCCAATCTGAGTATCCACTTATTCTCTGGTCTCAAGGATATTAATATCCCCACCCCTGGAGGATACAACAACATCTATGACCCTAAACCTGAACTTATGTTCAACTCCACTTAATTGTATATAGGGCATTACTTAGATTTTCCCTCCTAATCTCAGACTTCTGTTCAACTTGAAATAGTCAGCCAGAGTCCCTTCATGTTGGCCTGTACTTCAAAGTAGATACCAAACAGGAGAGGACACAGGACTGAACCCTGTGGGACTCAACCCGTAACTGGTCAGCAGTCTGAATCAGCTACTTTCACACTATGGGCTCTTCTCCTCATGAGAGTTTGCAACCCACCTAGTGATATAGGTGTTGATCCCTAGCTTAGTGAGTTTTTCTATGACTGAGTGGGGAATGGTATCAAAGGCCTTGGCCAGAGCAAGGTAGGCTGTATGAACCACCTTGCCTTCACCCACCGCTCTGGTGACTCAGAATTTGACCAAGTTGAACAGGCATGATCTACCCTTCACAAAACCAAACTGGGATCCAGAGTTTGGAGATTCCCTATATCCTTATTAGGTCCATGATTATTCATTCCATAGCTTTGCATATCACTCATCAGGCTAATAGGGTGATGGTCACTCCTTTGTGGAGAGAAATGGCCGTAGCAGTGTGCCATTCTGTAGGGACAAAGCCTGAAGTGAGGCTGACTGAACAGGGCACACAGATGAGGTGCCAGTTCATGTAAAAACAGCCCGGGATATTGTCAGGTCCCACAGAAGCTGTATTCTTGGCTTTGGACAGTGCTACTTTAACCTGTACAGCAGTAATACTAGGTGCCTGGCAATCTACTGGTATTGTGACTTGTTCCTTGGGGGGGGGGGGTAAAGTTGGCACTGAATCTGTCTGCCAGTATACTGGCAAAATCTGTTGGCTTTGTATAGGCAGTACCATTGTGCAGTAGCTCCGACCAAATCTGGGTATTGCCGTGGAGATTTACATAACCATTAAAGGCCTTGTGGTAGTCTTTACTATATGCTGCAATTCTGTTTTCATAGCTAGCTTTAGAGGATTTGATGAGGGATCTCAACTTTGTCGATGCTGATGAGTGAGTTTCCAGTCTTGGACTTCCTTATTCTGCATCAGTTTCCTCCTCCTGTTGTAGGAGTTTATGGCAAGGGACCACCAGGATTGGCTTTGTTTTTTTTTGGAGAGCATCTTGGTTCTATTGGGTATGGTGAGATCCATGCATTTGTGTAAGTGTTCGTACAGTGATTGTGTAGGATTCAGCTGTCATGCAACTGATCTCCATTTACATGGGTGCAGTGAAGTTGGCCATCTCCGTTTTTAGGAGCCCAAAGTTAGCTTTGAAGTTTTTCATGGTGGTTACCTTTGTGGTGGGGGGGTGATGTGGATTTCCAAGGTGGTTTGACCTAACCAGGGAGGAGTGGACTACTGGTGTAGAGCAACGGTCGCCCATGTTAGTAATGACAAGGATGTTGCTACCTCTAGTGGGGGTAAGAATGAGCTAGTCCAGGGCATTGGAATAAATGAATTCCAGGAAACGTTGAGCAGGTGTATTGGTACAAGAGTAGTTTTTCCAGTTGGAGGGGTAGTTGAAGTCACCCAGTATGAGTGTTAGATTACACCTAAATATTCTCCAAAGTGCTTGGGAACATGAGTCTTGGGACATGGTTGAGGACCTATAGCAAGCTAAGACCTAAATTGCAGTTTTAGCCAATGTTAGCTGGACCTGAAGCATCTCAGATGAGTTATGTTGGGCTACCAGTCTGCAGGTGTGTGCATCTTGTATGAATATGGAACTACCACCACCTTGAGCTTTGGTCCAAGTTCTGGGGCCGAAAGGTGTGTAAGGAGTTATAGCCTGGTAGTGCAGAAGTGCTTTCCACTGCCTTGAACCAGGTCTCTTATGGCACAAATGTCAATGTTCTCCATTTTAAGGAGTGCTTCGAGCAAGTGCATTTTGAGATTGACTTCTAGCATTGAGCAGCATGACTCTCCAATTGCATGTTTGTAGCCGTTATGGTGGTAATTTGGTCTTTGGAACAGCCTAAAAAAGGCACTACAGGGGCACAGATTTGAGAAGTTGTTTAAGTTAAGCGACTATGTAGGGTCTTGCTTAAACAGAAGAGGTGGTATGGTTGTGGTCCAGGACTAGTCCTTGTGGAATCTACTTTGCACACAGACCTATTCTTCCTAGTTGACATGTAATCAAAGGGCCTAGATTAGAAGAGTTTAAAATAGTGAAAATGCTGGACCTCAAAATCACTGTGGGGAGGCTGTGCCCCCCACACCACCCGCTAAATATATATGCCAACTCAGATCACACTACAGTTAAGGGCCAATATTCCAATCTTCACTGTACTGCGATCTCAAAAAAAAGCAGTTGAGGTCTGTAGTCTTCACTCTTTACAGCAGTCACAATTTTAAGCTTTTGGCCTTCTAATATAGACCTATAAAAGCAAAACTACAGTAGCCAAAGACAGTAATGAAAAAACCCCAACAGGGCACTATCAGAGCCAAGGTCTGCAGCTCGTCTGACTAGCTATGACCAGAGCAGACTGGATAGGCAGCAGAAAAGTGCTGAAGGTCTGGGTACATGCAGACATCCACTTTATAGACGTCACTGACTTGCATTCTGATTGTGCAATGTTGCACATACCCCACAGTAGCAGACGTTTGTATATGGTCAGATGAGTAAGCCAGCAGTGGACTTCCCCGCATGTAGCTAGTTGGTGATTATGTGGAGCTGTCATTCAACAATGAACTGAAAGAAACTTTAATTCCAAACTAAAGTCTGCAACTTATTGGCTAGTAATTTGGCCAGCACTACTACAGCAAAACCTCAAATGTAAAACATACTACTGGTCAGTGCTGCAACATTTTTCTTCCAGCTACTCCACTTCTGAAACTGGGGTGAGTCCATGCACTCTTCTCCCTGTACTCCCTCTGCCTGAAGGGAATAGACATTCCCATAAACAAGCATAAAATTCAACTTTTGCTTGGGCACCTCTGCAAAACTGCTAATCACCATCCTCAGCTGCTGCAAGTCAGCATTCTAACTTTCTACAAACCATTTCCTAATGCTCTTATGCTTTTAAGTGCATTCCTTGCAACTTAGACTTCTGGGACACTAGCCCATTAGCATTCATGGAGGGAAAACTTCTCCTGAATAAAGTTTATGCTGCATCTTTGCATATTAGATTTTTAATCCAGTTTTTCAGAGATGCAAATTTCAACTAAAGTGAAAAACTCAAATTTAAAAGCGTTAAACCTTTGGGGTGTAGCATGGGTAACTATAAATTGTCATCTCCATGGCATTAAGGCTTACCATGCAGTGGATTCACAACTACTTTGAATAGTTAATCCCAGAAAACACAGCTAGTTAGAGCTGCATTACAAGACTAGACTAGTCAATCATGCTTTAAGGAAGCTTTTTTGCAGGAGCAGAGTTGTATTTACTCCCTAAAAAATATAATGATCATTTTCTGGTAACAAGGTTTGATATCCTCCCCACATTTTTTGAAAACAGTAAATTAAATATTGTATTGGTTTCCAAGCTATAGAAATATCTCCATTTAAAAAGCAACTCTCCAGTGAGACTTCCATTAAGTGTTCATACTAAATCAAGACCATAAATGCAAGGGTTGAGGTAACAATTTGGCAAAGCAAGTTCTATTCCTAGTTTATAAAGTTTCTTGGGAATCAATTCATTTTAAAAGCAAAAATAATGACAGGGGTTCCATATTATTTAACTCAAAGATCTCTATTTCTAGGGTGGTAAAATCAAAGTTAAAATACCAATTTTTGATGAACCAAATTAAAATTGCTAGATGCAAGATTAGAGAAAGGTTAAATGATCAGAGGCATACTTCATTTAGGCAATTAAAAACCTTTGGCATACCTGGATCACAACTGATTACAATTGTTAATTTACATGTATAAAAAGTTAAGTTTCACACTAATTTACATGAAAGTTTGGGAAATGTTCTTTTGATAACTACCTTGCATAGCAATCAAATTCTTCTGGTTCCCTCTAGATGGATTTTGGATACTCATCTGCAACTTATTTGAAAACTATATTCTTGTAACATTATCGCCCAAGTATTTAAATTTTACCACAGACAGTACATACACAATACTAAATTAGTTTTGAAAGTAACGTTTGAAAACCTAGAAACTGGATCCCTTAATTTTAGGGACATCAAATCTGTAGTGGCTAATCATTTGTCTGCAAATGCTGAAAAGGATTACATGAATCTTTTAAAGACTAAACTAGGGTTCTATAAGCATACTATCTGTTTTATTGCAAACAGATTTGAAAAACTGGATAGCCAAATGTTACAGGGGTATTCAATGGTCAAAAAATACCCTTTTCCAAAATTTCCAATCTGTTCCGTCAAACTCCTTAGATGCATCTCAAGCAGGATATATTTTAAGGGAAAACGCCTGCAAGGTTTTAAATAAAGTTATGCACTTACCACAACGTTCCATGTGAGTTGCTCTCCTTCATTACTGATGGGTTCGGAGACTATCCCCTGCTCAAAGTTGGCCAAATTGCAAAGCTAGAGGTCTCTAACAGCTTGAAGCCAAAGCAGTTTCCCAAAATGCATCTCTACCTTCCCCAGATCTTGCTTGCTGCCAACTAGCATTAAACCTACTTCAGATTAAGGAAATCAGACTAGAGGAAACTCCTCAGGAGAACCAAAACCAACGTAGAAGCTCTCAAACTTAGACATTGGATGGGGGTAGGTAGGGGGTCGTAATAATGAAGGGAAGAACTCACATGGAACGTTATGGCAAGTACACAACTTTTGTGAAGTTCAATCTTGCCTTCATTCTTACTGATGGGTAGTGTCCCCAGCACCACAATCTTGGGTGGCTCATGGGAGTACCTGCCCAAGGACAGCAGACCCAAACAAAGCTCTGTCCCTACAGGACTAGTCTACCTTGTAGTGAGATTATAAAGGTATGTGGTTTTGACCAGGTGGCAGCTGCACAAATAGAATCAATGGATAGACTGGTCAAAAAGGTTATGGAAGTAGAAACAGCTCTGGTAGAATGAGCTTCGAATTGGTCATGTAACGAAATGTCTGCTTCATGGTAAAAGGATATACAATCAAAGCCATTTAGACAAGGTAGATTTGGATACCGGTGCACCGTTTCTAGAATCCGAGAAGGAGACAAACAGTAGATCAGCCCTTCTATGGTCTTTTGTCCTGACCAAATAGAAACAAAGTTGTCTATGGACACAAGTTTGTGAAGGATATTCCAATGGATTTGAGTGACTGGGAAAGAAACGGGCAATTCAACTGTCTAAGTGTGAAATTGGAACAAATTTTGGCAAGAATGACAGATTCGTTCTGAGGGAAACTCTATCTTTGTGAAAAATCAAATATGGCTACTTAATAGAAAGGGCTTGTAACTCCCAAATTCTGCATGTTGATGTCCAAGAAAGATCTCTGCTCAAAGAAACAGCCTCAAAGGGCAGGAGAATAATCTTTGATAGGGCTAGGTTCAAATTCCATGGAGCAGTAGGAGATCTGATCAGTGGTTTTAAGTGCATAGCACCCTTCAAAAAAGTCTTAACCAACTTTAGACATACCATTTCCAGATTCACCTATATGAAAATTAGACCGCCACCAGTTGTACTCTGATGGTTGCTGCTTGCAGCTCCTTCATTGAATTGTCAGAAATTCCAAGATATCCAAAATGGAGGCCAGAAAGGGGTCTACGTTATTCTGCTGAGCCCAGATGGAAAACCTTTTCCATTTACAGAGAGTTTCCTGGTTGAAGACTTTAAGACAAGAATATGTTGAGCCTCTGATAAGTTTTGGAACCTGGCTATTCTGGGAATTGGAGCAGCCAAGCTGTCAGTTTGGACTGAAGGGTGAAGAGCTCCTGATGAGTGGGTCAAGAGATCCGGCACTGGGTCCAGGACCCAAGGCTCCTCCAGTAGATGAAGCTTCAGAAAGGGGAACCAAATTTGACAAGGCCAATATGGGGCTATTAAGATGTATCCTGCCCAGAAAACTGGCAGTCTGTAAAACTTTGGGAATCAGGGGAAAAGGAGGGAAAGCATAAAGGAGTCACAGAAGCCAATAGTGAATGAGCGCGTCCCTCGGGGGCTGTCCCTGTTGCAGGATCAGGGCAAAGTAGTTGCTGCACTTTGTGGGGGTTGCAAAAAGGTCGCAGCAAGACTGGCCCCACCTGTGGAAAATCATTTCTGCTACTTCGTTCTCAAGACCACTTGAGGCAACAGAATTTCTCTGCTGAGTTTAGCCATCATGTTGGATTTTCCGAATATATGCATTGCTATCAAAGTGCTGGGTGGACTCTGCCCATTTCCATAATCGAGCCATGACATAGGGGGCAAGATCTGGTTCCGCCTTGTTTATATACCAGACTACAGACATGTCCGACTGGATTGCAATCGTGCCCAGAGGAAGACTGCCTTTGAAGGACTGCAAGGCTAAGACCCACTCATCTAGGATGGTGATGTGCAAATCAGCCTCTGGAACCTGCCATATACCTTGGGCTGTCCATCTCTGATGCTGTCCATCCCTGATACTGCCCCCCACCCAATCAGGGGTGTCTGTGGTCACCGTTGCAACTGGAGCCGGGAGGACAAAGGGAAGTCCCGTAGTCAGTCTCAGATGTTAACCAACTCTTGCAAGGACCATCTTCGGTTATGTCCATCAGAACTGGGTTGATTCATTGACTAGTCCTGAAACGTCCACTGTGTGAATAGCAGCCACTGAAGAATGTGCATGTGAGATCTCACCAGGGGTATTGCAATAGCTGCTGCCATAGTGCTGAGCAACTTAAGAATCTGCAATGCTGGTGCTGTGCGTTTTGACAGGAGATCCACAATGTTGCTGTAGGCCAATCACTCTTTCTGAAGGAAAGTTTAGGGACATGCTGACTGTGTCCAAGTCTGCTCCTATAAACACTGTATGCTGCGAAAGCAATAAAGCAGACTTCTCTGAATTTATTGTAATGCCCAGTTGGAAACAGATCTAAGGCAGTGTTCCTTGCCTGAATAAGCCGATGCCTGGTGGGTGCGGTGAGGAGCCAGTCATCCAAATACAGAAACACCTTGATTCCTAAATGTCTCAAGTGAGACATGATCACTGCCATACATTTGGTGAACACACTGGGGGCAGTCGGACCAAAGGGGCCTGAAACTGGAAGTGACTGGCTCCTAGCCTGAAGTGCAGATGATCCCTGGATGGCCTGGCCATTTTGATATGGTAGTACGCATCCTGGAGCTCTAGAGCACATCCAATTGTCCTTCCAAGAACGGGAGTATGGACTGAAGTGTGACCATCCAGAACTTAGTCTACTACATTTGTCTGCAGAGGTCCAAACTTTGTCTCCAGGCCCCTGTCTGTCACCAAAAAGAATCTGGAATAAGTTCCGGAACCTTGGTCTACTGGGACTGGTTGGATGACTTGTAATAGTTTTTGAACCTCTACTGATGCCACATCCTGTAGACTGGGTGGAACGTTTGGGATTCCTTTTGTTGGCCTGGGTTGTGAAAGGGGATGAAATAGCCTCTGGATAGAACGTTTTGCACCCATCAGTCTTGTGAAATTTTTAGCCAGGCGCCTAGGTACAAAAACAAACGTCCCCCCGACTGCCTCCAGAGCAGGACAGGTGGGCCTCCTTTCAGGAGTGCTGAGTGGGCTTCCCAAGGAACGTATCCCTGTCACCCTGGTTCTGCAGATCCCCTCTGCCGTGTGGGGATAGTCTTCCACCATTGCTCCCTCTGCCCCTGGAGGCTTCACCTCGTGAGTTCAGAAAGGCTCCTTGGGTTTTATGGATCCACATTTTCCCTCCCCATTGACCTTTAGGATAAGGTCTAGTAGGGGTAGAAAAACAGACGCAAGATAAGTCTTTCCATCTTGCTCACATCTGGTGAGGGTCTAACTTTTGGTCCAGAGAACCATCAAGAGGGGCAATCACAAATGACTACATTAAAAGGTTCAGCAAAACACAAGTGCATCCAGGAATATGTCTGCAGAGACACTCCTGTACCCGCTGCCCTACTCGTCACATCAGCTGCATAAGATACAAGGCGCATGGAAGAGTTTGATAGAATTGAGGATAGCAAGCAGAGACATCACTATGCAACTGAATCAGCTACTGCACCCTGGAGAGCATCTCTAAGCTCTGAGGAGATTCTCTCTGAAGCCTTGTGAAATGGGTTAGGTAGTTCAATGACTGAAGGGCAAAGGTTGCAGAACTGAACATGCGCTTACCATATCTGTCCATGATCCTAGATTCCCTATTAGGATGGACAGGTGTAGAGGTCTCAGACCTTAGTGGCTGGCACCACCATGGCATCAACAGGTATGGGTTTGGATAAGGACTTATCGTGAGGAGCTGAAGTGTATTTGTTGGGCCTCCTAGGAACAGGCTCCATAGAATCCAGCGACTCCCACACCCTTCGAGAATAAAAATCCAAAAACTCATCGAAGGGTGGAGACACCCAGGAGGTGGAGGGTCGAGACCAGAAAGCTTTCAGGAGCACAGATTCATTCTTAGTAGGATTAAGGGGCTGCAGTCACCCCTCTGCTTAAGGATCTCAAGGATATCCCCAAAGGAGATATCCTAAGAGGGGTACTTTGGGGACCCTTCAGATTCCTCCAAATCAGTGTCAGATATGGATTCCTGAGGGGAATCTAAATGTCTTAAAACCTCTTCCGGGGGACCTCCTAAGTGGGAACTTCTGGGGAGGTCTCTGAAGAGCAGGGTTTCTCCTAAAGGGGCATCCTGAGGCTCTGGGTCCCTGCACTGTGCCTGCAGTGACTGAAGATTTCAGCACTTTTTGGGAGGAGGTGGCCATATCTGAGGTTGTGGCCATCTGTGGGGGACAAATCACTCATGGCAATGAAGGCACCACGGCTCCGATGCAAGGAAGCACCCGGGTCCAAAGATTTCCCCCCACATCAGAACCACTGGCTCGAAGCCAAACTCATCAGCACCGAAACCCCAAGGGGAAGAGTCAGAACTGACAGTTCAACTCCCCTCCCCAGAACTGACAGGTGTCTGCTATCAGATTCTGCTGCTGGAGCAGAGGACAGGGTAGTCAGTGCAGACAGGTCCCAAGTGAGTGTCGGCACCAACTGTTCCACAAACTACTGAATAGCCTCCTCTGGCTCAGATGTCTCGATTAGAGTCAGAGGATCAGAAACTACAGGAGAGGACTTTGCCGGTTCTGAAGCTGCTCGAGTCTAAGCAGACAATTTTAGCTAGCACTGGATCCTGCAAAAGTCTATCACACGATCCATGTCCGAATCAAAGTCTGGAAGCCCAAGAAGACTACCAACGAGCTGGTGACACCAGAATCTGGGATCTCAAGATAGGAAATACCAGTTCCAAGACTGGGGACCAACTCCTACCAACTACCTGGTCGGTTCTGATGCCAATGGAGCAAAGACAGGAGCTTTCTTGGAGACATTCGGAACTGGAGCCCTTGAAATCTGAACTTGAAGCTGAAGAACATTTTGGTTTTCCTGGAGCAGAATCCAAGTCCGATTGGAAAGCAGAGAGACAAATCAAGCCATGCTCCACCAATTTTCCTTTCTGCCAAACCCCTAGCACTGAGTCCATGGCAAATGGAGCAGACCTCTTGGAGGTGGACCTCTCCCAAAGACCGGGAGTGGTCATCCGTAATAGACATTGATTGCACTTGGGGCACTTAAACCCTGACTTCAGACATAACGGTACAATCTCAGACAGTACAGTCTCAGTAATCAAAGACCATCTAAATATTAGCAACAAGAAACCAAGCCTAACCGGCTAAGAGTACAAAAAAAGCTCAACTGTAGCAGCAATAAAAAAAAAGCCTAACAGGCTGAAGATAAAGAACTGAAAATAGCCTAATATGGCTAAGAGCCTAACCGGCTAACAAAACTGAAGAAACTGCAAAAAGCCCAACTCTGCTTGAAGGATAGGGCAAAAGCCAAACTGGCTGGAAAAAAAAACAAACACTGGAACCAACAAGGCCAACGCCCAACAAATGAGAACTGAAGGTTTTATAATAGAAAACGAAGGGAAATCCGAAAACTATCTATCCTAAACAAGCTTTTATAAATCTCTGAAAAAGTAGTAAATATCAATTTAGATAATTTTCAACAAAGAACTTCTCTCAAACGTCCTGAGCTGCAGACAAATGCACACAGTTGCAGCAGCAAACTAGATCTGGGGAAGGTAGAGGTGTATTGTGGGACAGGGCTTTGGCCTCAAGCTGTTGGGAGACCAAGCTTTGCAGTTTGGCCGACTCTAGCAGATTCCTCCACTCTGAACCCATCAATAAGAATGAACTTCACATTTAAGGGTTTAGTCAAATTGCCTAGCTTTTAAAATCCCAACTGATAGAAAATGAGACATTTCTGTTCACCATGATAAAAGCAAAGATGGTCACTATGAAAGATGGACCTGTAGCTGAATTGATCAATGAGTCATGACTAGGTTTAAGAATTGGTGCATGGTCCGTTCAAATATTTAAAGCAGACTTTAAAGCATCATAATTAAAAAGCTTGCAAGTTTATGCAAAACTGGTCCAGTTCACTAACAGAATTCATATGGTTTACTATTTGAGGAACTTAAAATGGAGGTAAATTCTGGCATCTAGTGCGCTCTCTCCATATGGCTCCCCCTTAAACTCCAAGATGATCAAAAAGTCCCTTTCCTGATCAGGTATTCCTTATGCAAGGAGCAAACTAGGTCTATGTCATTCCCATTTTTCAGCTTTTTCCCAGTTAGGGGTTGCCACAGCAGATAACTTTTCTACTCATGATTGGCAGTGGAGTTTTTACGGTGTAGAGTTGCCAGCCCAGTACCCAATCTTCCACAGAATGCACACGTGCCCAAGGCCAATTTGGCGTGTCCAATAAACCTACAGCATGTCTTTGGGATGTGGGAGAAAATCTGAGCTCCTGGAGGAAAATGTGACCAGAGGGAGGACATGCAGACTCCTCTCAGAAGGCACCCCAGCAGAGGATCGAACCAGAGAACCTCTTGCTTTGAGGTGGCAATGCTAACCACTGCATCACTGTGGCCACCCAGGTCTAGGTCATTCCCTGCACACCTCAAAAAAGGTCCGTTCGTTATCTGATGTGCTCTTGAAGGAGCAAGCCAGGTCCATTGATCTATACTCAAATCTTTTTAAACTGTAGCAAAATGCTTGCTAATGAGCAGTTGCTACAGCTTATACTGCACCAGCTTTAATGCTCAGTTTAGACAAATTAATTTTTTTAAAGCTGGCAAGAGAGCTGCATTTGTTGACAGCACCTCCAACACTTCCTTCCAGGGCAGCTGGCACTTTTACTCCATTCTAGCTACACTTATAAGAATGATCCAAAATGGACATTTTAGAACTGAAGAGGTCAGCTGATTTAGAATTCTTTATCAAGAGTTGCATAACAAATGCAACTCTTATTTCTACAGACTTCAGATCAGTGCAAGATTGCTTATTAGCTCACCTTTTCAAAATTCAGAATTTAAATGCAGTGAAAAAAATATTACATTGGCAACTGCAAAATTACTTAAATCCTTTAAGCGATTTTCCCTTTAAATCATGGATTTTTCAAATTTGAAATTGGCTTTTTGCTTTGAGACAGCTTAAGACTGGGTCTTTACAGCAGCCTATTCCATATATGGAATTATCTTTATGTATAGTTATAAAATTGATAGAAAACATTTGCTTTTCATAAGTTTGGACAAAGGCCTAATTATTAGATTTAGTAATGTCTAGCATCTCAAATTGATCATTTCTGGATTATCAAAAAAGTCAGTAATAAGATCTGTGGTAGAGTACTAACCAAGACTTGGGGCAAGGGTAGAAACAAGTTGCTATTAGTATTTCTGCAAATAATGGATGGAAAAATAATTTTTAAATACACCTAATGCAGAAATACTAGTTACAGAGAGCAACATCTTTGAAGGTCTAATATGCAGAGTCCAAGCTCCTCTAAAACTAATTGTTAAAATTAACTAGTTTTTTTAGCCTGGTTATGGCAAGAGGGATGGATGGGGCAAACTTTGAATGACAGATGGTCTGATCTCTCCAGGGAAGAACCTATGGGGTGGTGCAGCAGTCTCCTATGCTAGTAAGAACCAAATCTAGAATATCTCCCCCTTGTGGGGAGAGAAGCTGGTGTAGTGTCAGAACTGATGAAGTCAAGGAATCATTGGGTGAGTGCATTAGAGCAGGAATAGTTCACCCAGTCTATGGTGGGGTAGTTGGTCACCAAGGATCATGGTTGCTAGGGGGTACCTTGGAGTCAAGTAGGTCTGGTAGGAGTGGGTTTCCTGAGTTATAGAAGGGGTCTATAGCTGGCTATAACTTGAATAGTGTTATGCCAATTGTCAGTCGCACCTGGAGTAGTTCTAATGCACTCTGGCAAACTAATCTGGATGTGTGCTTTTCTAATGGAAAAAAGAGACTCCACCATCCTTAAGTCCTCCTGAACTCATTTTGGGGTCAGGATGTGCAAGGTATAGCCTGGGTAAGTCAGGGGTGCTCTGCAGCCTTGAATCAAGTTTCAATGACTCCACAAATGTCAGCATCTTCCAGTGCAAGGAGAGCTTCCAGTGAGTGCATTTTCAGGTTAATGCTCCTAGTGTTAAGCAGCATGACCTTCATTTGCTTTTTGACAGATCTTTTATGTTGGAAGATTTGTCTTTGGGACATTATCTAAAAAAGGCAGTGGGGGAGGCAGCCTTGTTCGGAATCCTGAATCCCAGGGGTGATAAGTGAAGGCCATCTCTGGCAAAAGCATCGAGCCCTATCAGCCAAGTTATCCCAGGCAGATACTAGATCCCCTTGGAATGACTCCAGAAGGACACCAGAAACTAAGCAAATTGTTGGTATAGTGGATTTCTTGAAGGCAGGATGCTGCTTAGGGCTAGGGTCATACCTGACTGGGACACTGAACTCTGTGTCTACATATAGTCCAGGAAGTACAAGTCATTCACACAACATGAACAAGGAGTCATACTTGCACCTGCTGTGGAGAGACTTGAGTGCATGGGTGATTTGGCAGATTCTGGCAACTGACAGCAATCTTGTCTATCCTGGTGGAGGGAACAGTCACAACTGAGTCATTAATGACTAGTACATTTGGTTTATTGGTATGCCTTATGGGCTGTGTTTGAGACACTGGTGTTTGTCTATGGTGTGTGTGGAATGTTTGCAAGTGCATTTTGAAGGTCTATGCTATTTAGGCAAGTTTTTGAGGACCTCTGAATAGGTAGGCATGCTATGCTAGACTATGATGTGGGTGGTGGTGTTTTTGCTGGCAATCTCCTCTGTCAGTATTGACTGTGGCACAAGAGCATGGATTCCAGCTTACTAATACAAGTGCATTTCTTGCAAGTAGAACCAAGTGCTAGAAGAGGGTGGTCAGTGAACACAAGAGTTGCTACACTCAGTATGCCCATGTCGACCAGGCTGGAAGGAGAAACTGATGGGAATTGTCCAGTGTTCTGAAACTTGGATGGACTTGTGGAAAGAAGGTTTTGACAAGGGTTTGTCCACAAGAGTGGAAAAGTACAGTTGTGTACATTTACCATAAATGTAGATGTTAGTGTATTCACTGTTGCAGTCTTTACGAAATGGGTCAATTCCCAAAGCCCAGGAAAAAAATAAAAAGGGAGGAGGAACACCCACTGATTAAGGGATGGTAAGGATGCCCTGCAACATTGCAGTGGCAAAACCAGCCCTGGACTTAAAACAAAGGTAAATTGTAATGTTTAGTGTGGACTTAAGGACTTAAAACTTACTCTTCCAGTATGTCCCTAGTAGGTACACCTCTTAAAAACTGCTGAGGAAGAGGCTGCCCTAGTAGAACAGGTCCCAATACTCTGAGGAACCTTGCCATGCTGTAACAAGTGAATACAAAGAGCAATCCACTTAGAAAAGGTCTGTTTAGAAATAGCTTTCTCCCTGAGCTCCAGTAGCAAAACTGACCAACGATTGATCAGACTTTCGAAAAGATTTAGTCCTGTCCAGTTAAAATCTAAGCTGCCTATGCACATCCAGGGAATGCAGTAACCTTTCCCCTTTATTCTGAGGATTAGGAAAGGTAGGCAGGTGGATAGACTAAGTCAGGCTAGAAACCATGTTGGGCATAAAGGAGGTATTAGCTCCACGAGAAACCTGATCTGCATGGATAAAAGGCTCTACTGCCATTAAGGCCTGCAGCTCAAAAAAAAACTCTTCTAGCTGAAGTATTAGCCAAAAGAAAGGCAGTTTTCCAGGAGAGAAACTTCAGGTTTGCTAAGGCAGCTGGTTTAAAAGGAGGCAGAGTAAGTTTAAGTACAAAATTGAGATTCCAAGCAGCAGTAGGTGCCCTTCTGGGAGGCTTTTAATTGCTAGCTCCCCTGAGGAACTGTTTCAAGGGATGAGAGAAGATGGGATGAGCAGAAATAGCTGAAGCATGGATTTTGATAGAAGAAAAGAAAGTCCACCATTAAGCAAGCCTGCCAGATAGTAGAGAATAAGAGGAAGAGTAGGTTGAGAAGGGTCTTCCTCTAGTCTGCATCCAAATGGATAATCTTTTCCATAATCTGCGTAAGATCTCCTAGTGCTAGGCCTTCTGGCCTCAGGAAGGACCTCAACCACTTAAGAAAAGTTTAAATTATGAGCCAAGCTACCAAATGCAGAGTCTGAAAAGGATGCAGAATTTTTCCCCCCTCCTGAACCAAGAGCTCTGGTATCAGAGGAAGATACCAAGGCTAAGACTGGGAGAGACTGCGAAGTAGTGGATACAAATGTTTGGGCCAGTCTGGAATTATGATAACCCTTGGTTTTTCGTCCATCTTAAACAGCACAATGGGAAGAGGAAGAGGAAGGAATGCATAGACAGAGCTGTGTCCAGGGGAAGGACAGAGCATTCACCTTCCAAGCTTTGTGATGATCCCTGGTGCAGATGGTTGGAGAAGAGATCCACCTTGAGTGCCCCAACTCTGAATGATGCAATAGATGGTCTTTAGTCACTTGAGGATCCAGGACTTGCCTGCTCAACTGGTCTGCCAAGGTGTTGAGCCTTCCTGGAAGAAACTGAGCTGTCAGATGAATGCCCATGGAAGCTATGGACCATAGTATCATGCTTTGTTTGCACAGGGCGCAAGAGTGCATCCCTCCCTGCTTCTTGATGTACCACATGATTGTGTTGCAGTCTGTCCTGACCAGGAGGTACCAGGAGAGAGAGAGATGTCTGAAAGCCATTAAGGCCTGCTGGACTGCCATCAATTCCTTCAGATTTATGTGCAAATGAACCTGTTAGTTCCAACTCCTGAATGCATCTGCCCTCTAAATGTGCTCCCCAAGCAGTCGGGCATCTGTGGTGAGAGTCTGGCTGGCAGGAGGTGGACAGAAAGGCAGTCCTTTGTTCTGTGCACAGGCAGTCACCCACCACAGGAACTCAGTCTGCAGGCAGGGAATCAGAAGTATCAAGTCTAAATCCTGTGTTTACACCAAAGGTTGGGGTACCACTATTTTCCTCATACAGTCTGGTATATGGAATCAGAATACATGAAGCCATGAATCCCAGGACTTGCAGGAATTGCCTTGCAGAGAGGAGTCGTGCTTGCCAAATTTTTGAAGCATTTCAAAAGATCCATTTGTTTCTCGAGGGAGGAATACCATCTGGTCGGCTGTGTTCAGGCTCACTTCCCAGGAATACAATCTCCCTGGTGGGTACCAATTTTGACTTCTTTTCGTTGATTGTAAAGAACATTCTCACCTCTCTGGGCTACACAAAGTCCAAATCCTTTAGAAATTGCTCTGGAGAGTTTGCCTGAATAAGACAATCATCCAAGTAAGGGTAAATTTGAATGTTACTTTGCCTGCATAAAGCAATGACTGGAGCGAGGCATTTGGCAAAAAACTCTGGGAGCAGTAGATAAGCCAAAGGGCAGTGTAGAGAACTGGAAGTGCCTGTTCCCCACCCTGAAGCAACAGAACTACCTGCAGCTTTCCCTTATTGGATGCGCAGATGAGCTTTTTTGAGATCCAAAGTCACCAGCCAGGAATCCTTGGCTAGCATTGGCAGCAACTGCTGAAGAATGAGCATTTGAATTTGGGAATCAGAAAAAATTGTGTTTAGAATGGACAAATCCAGAATAGGGTGCCAGGTGCCCCCTTTTTCTGGGACCAGGAAAAGTCTTTAGTAGAAACCCTGGCCTACATCTGTAGTACAGGAACCGGCTCTTGCTCCCAGGTTTAGTAAAGAAATGTTTGTCTGCTTCTGCCCTTTGATTTGGGGGGAATAGAGTATCCTTGGACAGGGAAGGTGTGAAAGAACTTTTATAGCCCTTGGATACTATTTTGAGCACCCATTTCCCATCTGTGATGGTGAACCAGACATTTGCAAAAATAGCTAACCTTTCCCCCAAAGGAAACCCTGGGCCCACAGAGGCAGGCCAGAGTTGTTGAGAATGCTTGTTTTGGAAAGTTTGCTTAGAACTCCCCGATTTTGAAGAGGAAGCCTGCCAGTGCTTAGCCTTTTGAGGGGGTGGAAGTTGATCCCCTAGAAGACCTGTAACCCCTAGGCTCAAGTCATCCTGAAGTCCAATTCTTAGAAGGGTAATGTCTACTAAAATGAGGCTGAACTTGCAGAAAAGTCCATAACAGTTTGCATAGATTTGGCCTTATCCTCCAACTTTAACACTCTTCTGCTTTGCTACCAAAAAGATGGTCCTTGTACAAAGGCACATCCAGTAATTTAGATTTGACAGGTTCAGAGAGGCTGTTCCCTGAGCCAAGCATGTATTCTAATGACAGAACCAGTAGCTGCTGACCTGCAAGAAGCCTCCAAAGTGCCAAAACCACAATGTAGAGCATGTTTAGTGACAAGAGGGACAGAATTCAATAAATCATGCAAGTCCTTACTCTCCATCAGGGAAGGAACACTAGCAATTCTATCCTTAATAGCCTCCAAAGTATGCTGCTGATACTTTAGCATATGAAAAAACAGACCTAATAGCCAGAGTGGAAGACTAACCTTTTTACCCAATCTATCCAAGGCCCTGGATCCCCTATCAGAAGGAACAGGATTTTTAGCAACTCTGGCTTTTACACCCTTAGGGCCCTGAGAAATCACTGGATCAGTAGGATTATTGAAAAGAAACTGGAGAATCAGGAACTCCAATACCAGTCAGGCTTTCTGGGAGCTGGAGGAACAGAATTACGAGTCATAATTCTCCATGAAAACTTCCAAAACTGGAGGGATAGCCAAAGGCTTAATGCTGTAGCTAATCCAAGAATTCCCTAATCCGTTTTAGACTGCGGGTAGTCCTGACTTTCCTATTTGAAATGTTCCCCAAGAGTATTCAGAGAATCTCCAAAAGAAAAATCTTCTGGAGAGGAGGCAGAAGGGATTGAGTCTTCTGCATCAGAATCCTCAACCAAAAAAAAAGTGGAGTTTCCCCTCTTCATCAGCAGAGGGGCTGGAAACCTCAGTCTGAGGCAGAGAAAGCTTCTGGGGACAATTCCCTAGTCCTTTTAGGAGGGCTGAGAGCCCTTGATAAGGGTTAAGAGATCAGCCATTTTAACCATCTGAGCCCGAGGCATTTGAGGGGAGGCCAGCACCTGCTTTGGAGTAGATTTTCAGCTGGATGGCCTGCTAGAAAGCCAGAGAGACTCGGGAGGCCTAGCTACTACAGAAGTCTGAATTAAGGTCAGTCTAGATCTGGTCTCCAGGTGGAGAAGAGGCCTCAGAAGCTGGCGCCTGCTTAGCAGCTCCAGAACCAGAGGCAGCAACTGGCAGAGGATCAGGTCTCTGCAGATGCCTGCTGCTGAACCTCTGCAGACTGCAGGGACAAAGAAAGCGCCTCACTGACTGTTGGGCTGACAACCAACAGGGACATCGGCTAATTTGACAAAGCCTGCCGCTGTTCTTATCCTTGCACTTTAGGAACACAGGAGTCCAGAAGACGCCATACTGACTAACTTAGGCCAAATTCAGAAATGCTTGAACAAGATCCTAGCTCTACATGTATGGTACACTGGTTGAAAGAATCAGAGAACACAATTAGGAACATCGTGCTCAAGGCCCAAACAAGTAATACAATAGGATTGAAAATCAGTGCAAAATCGTTTCACAGGCAAGACAGTTATTAACTTTCTGACATTAGTTTAAGAGGGTCCCCAATGGGGTACTTATCTGCGGAGGTCTTCAACTAAGCAGTCAGAATACAAAAAGGTACTTTGCCAACTGGCATTCGTGCAAAATGCTTCTGCTTCAGGCTCCACAGCAAGCCAGACTGAGGAAATGGTGTCAGCTGCCTTCTTTAGTACCTGACTTCAGGCCTAAACCAAAGGCAGCTGACTTCCTATACCAAGGACTTTGGTATTCTGGCCGACTGGGCTACCAGGAGCCAGATAACCCATTTTGTAATGACTGCAACAGTGAAACACGAACATCCAATAACTGGCCTGAATCCGTAGTGTTAAAACCAGAATTAAGAAGTTAACAGAAATTTAAGCCAGGCTACTAAAAAAATCCATAATACAGCAGAATAAAAGCACTTCAAACACTTGAGCAAGCAGGGGCGGGCAATTCCAAAGCCACCAAGTTTAATACAACACTTGGGCAGGGTGGAGAAAAACAAAAATTGCAGAGACCAGCAATATCAAGCAAATAAATGCAGCACAGTTTTATCACAGATTAAGTGCAAAAAGTATTACAATCTAGACCTCTGTAGCCCAAATACATTAACGGGGAAGATGTCAGTGAAATTAAAATGTTGCTCAATGAACTAAACTTTAAACCAAAGTTACCTCCTGTCCAAAATACAGTTTAATCTATCCCAGTACCCTAAAGGACCTAACCCCAAATCCCACCAATTTAGATATGAAGCAGGAGATTTTCAATGAAACTACAAAAATATTTAATTCAAAGTCACCACCAATCCTTTCAGCAAGCAGAGTAACAGCTGCCGTGGATATTCTGCTAGTTTGGTTAGCAAGAATAACTGCCTGTAAATGCATTTTAATCAATATTTAAAGACACTGAGGTAGAGATGCAAAAAATGAATGCATTTCTAACTTTTAAAAGTAAATACATGAGCACAGTTTAGAAAGTTATCCAAAGCACCACAGAAGTAAAAACAGATTACCCTGACTGAATTTGACATTTCAGAGATTAGCTTTTATATGTTGCATGTTTTTTTGAACCTGAATTGCCTAGCTGCATACAGTCACTTACTGTTCCAACAGTGAGTAACTTGGACAGCAGACTCATGTAATCCTTTCCAGTACGAAAGTCATTATGTCACCTTAAGGCATCAGTTTTAGATGGTCTTCAATCAAAGTGGCTAAAGATGCAAGGATCAGACACACCCCTCAAGATAGACAGATGCTTCTCCATCTCCCTTCATGGCTAAATTTGAAATGTTGTATTTTGAATTAGAAGAGCTTCTATCATTATAGGGGTAAAAAGGCCTTCCTAGAACTTAAAGCTAGGAAGCTTTATTCTTTACAGTTTTTAAAGAATTTAATTCACAAGTACTCAATTTGACTAGAGCGCCCTTTCAGTGAGTTTTACAATACTGTTATCCATGGGATTCTGGCCATCATTCCCGCTCACAGCCCAATTAAAGGTTATAAAGACTCACCACTTTCAAAGTCATGTACTCTTCAAGTGTCGGCTCATCCAAGAGAACAGCTAAAGGTAAACGAGTAATAAAAATCAGATAGAAGCTTCCAAGTTAAAATCTGGCAAAAAGCATTTGACAGATTAAATCACAAAATACTTGGAGGACAAGTGCTTTCGTCAGACTGCCTTCAGATCATAAACATCCTTTAGAAACAGGAGAAGTACATCTTTTCATCCAATTAAGTTATTACATCCTTTCCCGAAGCTTCTACCCCTTAAGGGTTTTAAAGGGAACATGCCATTAAGTCCAGGCTGCTTTCTGCTCACAAGTCTGCTATCCACCTCATTTCTACTAGTTTGATTTTTTTTAATATCACCACCTCTGTTGAAATCCACTTTTTCTAAACAGGAAAATTGGTGAGTGGGATGTATATGCACCTGACATGCTAAAGCATTTGTTCCAACAGCCAGTCTCGTATCACTAGTGCTGCAAAATCCTCTATTCAGTTTGACTTCCCTACATAGAAGGCTGAGCAACTGTCACATCTAGCTACATAAAGTACTTTGTGTTACAGTCCACATAGGTTAGTGCCATATTGGTTTACTTACAAGATGTAAACATCTATGATCCGCATGTACAGACAGGGTTTGCATCTATAGCAATGGAAAGTACCTTTCTTGGCAGTCAAACATCTTGAGTTGTCTGACAAAGCAACCTCTAAATTGGACCTTGGATTATCGCCTACTATTCATTTAATTTGGTCATCCATCAATTTTCCAGTTCTTTATTGCTTGACATACATAAATGTCATTACCATGTCTGTTTCTCGTCTTCTAGATATTTTTGTTACCTTATTTCTAAGGAAATAAGGCTTTCCTTTCATTGTGATTCATGAGTGTGTAGAGATAAGAGCTGGATGCATGCTTGTTCTATGTAGAACATGGTTGCACCACCAATCTGTGTTGAAGTTATTGTCAAGTGAGACATGCACCATTCTGACAAGACTGATTTTCTATAGACATTGTGGTGGTGCTGTGGTAGCGTTGTCACCTCAGAGTAAGACGTTGTCCTGTTAGATTCTTAGCTAGATCATCTTGTGTAGAGACATGCATGAATGGGCGTACCTTTGATGGCTGTGCGTCAGGGCTGGCAACTGCACAAAAATCTGCCAATCATTAGGACCGGAGTTCTGCTTTGGCAACTCCTAACTGGGAAAAGTCGAAAGACATCTCGCTTGACAATGAGAATCTCAAAGTGCTGGCGCAACCATGTAGAAGCATGCATCCAGCTCATACCTTTACACACATGGTGAAAGGTCAGTTTCTAAGAGCATCTATATTTACAAAAGATCATAAATGTTAAGAAAATGCTCAGGAATCACACTTACAAAAGATGATCATAAAAAATGTGGTGATATAGCAAAAGATTAGAGGCTATAAACAGCAAGAGATAGGAGGACTTAGAAATGCTCAGGAACAATGAAAGGAAAAAAATAAGGCTTACCACAACATTCAATCTGTGTTGTAGATCTTTAGTCATTTATTACTGTTAGGACTTTGGTTCAGTCCTCAGAACAGACACTGCTCGTGCCAGCCAAAACCTCAGCTAAGACCTACCCATAATGCCCCTCTCAAGCCTCTTAAGACAGACTGCCTGCCCCTATAGAATAGAAGTAGTAATGAGATCGTAGGAGGCTCGAGCAAATACCTTAACTAAGGAAATCCTAAAGTCCACCAGGAGTCTAGGCAGGAAGTAATGAATAAAGATCTACAACACTGATGGAATGTTATGGCAGCTTGCCTGAGATCAATCTTTACTCATTCCTTACTGTTAAGGACAGTCCCCAGCTACTTGAGTCCTTTGTGGCCTGAAGGATATTCCTGAGCACCATAGAACCAAAAAAAATAGTCATCCCCTGGAGGCCAAATCCAATTTGTAAATGAATGATAAAGATATGAGGTCTTGCCCAAGTGGCTGCTGCGCAGATGTCATCCATAGAGGCTATGGAATGGAAAGCCACTGATAGCCATCTACTCAAATAAGCCTTTATTCTGGAAAGTAAAGACTGTTTATTCTGATGGCAGATGAAGGTAATTATGTTTCTAAGCAAAAAGTCATTTTGGAGACAGGCCTACCCAATCTGGGTCCTGCAAAGGCCACAAAATTTCTGTTTTTCTGAAAGATTTGGTTCTGTCCAAGTAAAAATAAAGTTGCCTATGAACATCAGGGGTATGAAAAAGATATTCCCCTCTATTTGAAGACTGACGGAAGAAAACACAGGTCAACTGAAAACCCAGAAATGACCTTGGTCAAAAAGGATGGGTCAGTACATGGGGACACTCCCTATGAAAAAAATCAAGGTCTTGACACTAAAGACCTGCAACTCATTCTCACTGGAGGTAAGGGCTACTAGAAATAGCCTTCCAAGGCAAATTTCATATCACATGAATTAGAAGGTTCGAAAGGAGGGCTTGTTAATGACAAGCACCAAAGTCAAGTCCCAAGGCTCTATGGGGGGCTTGAAAGAAGGTTTAACATGTAATACTCTTTTCAAGAAGGCTTTGCACAGACTGTGCGAAATAGAATTACCAAATCCATTGTGAAAATTTGCAATAGCTGCTAAATGTACAGTAATTGTCAATGCTGAAACTCCTGCATGTAATAGGGTAGTCTGGTATTTTAGGATCTTCTGAATAGACATGGAGAAAGGGTCCGTCATGATCTTTTGCCCATGTAGAGAACCTAGCCCACTTACTAGAATAAATTTTCCTGGTGGAAGGTTTGTGTGAAAACAGAAGAATTTTATGGACAGGAGATTATCAGGTAGCCTGGCAATCAGAAGTGGATAAACCAAGCTGAGCTTGAGGCTATGGAGATTGGGATGAAATCAGTCCCAGAGGGTGAGATAGCAGACCTTGGGACTGATCCAAGAACCACAGGCTGTGAATCAGATGAGGCCATAGGAAAGGGAACCAGACTTGACAGGGGCAATTAGGATCACTGCTTCTCGACCTTTGAGCTTTCTGGAGGAATTTCGGAATGAGGGGAAATAGAGGAAAGCATACAGCAGACCCAGGGGTCAATCATGTGTCAGAGCATCCCTCAGTGACTCCCCATGAAGGGGGGGAGATCAGGGCAAAAGCAGGGGAAGCAAACAGGTCGCGCAGCAAGGCCTGCCCCAACAGCAGAAGATATGATCCACTATTATAGGACTGAGGGACCACTAGTGGGGCATCAGTATGTTCCTGCTCAGGTTGTCCACAATAAGGTTGCAACTCCCAGGAATGTGTGCCGCTGTAAGACAAACAGCTGGAAGCTATGACCCAGTGCCAAATTCTCATGGCTTCCCAACACAGGGGGTAAGACCTGGTTCCGCCTGGTTGATTTACCAGACGGACTTGTCAGATTGAACTGCAATGGTCCTGGAAGGGATGTGTGGAATCCTTGCAGCACTAAGAATTGCCCTCAATTCCAGGACATTTATGTGCAAATTGGCCTCCATGGGGACCAGGTGCCTTGGACAGTCTTTCCCTGGAAATGCCCCCCCCCACCAGGGAAGCATCTGTGGTCACAGTGGTGCTGGGGAAAGCAGAACGGTAGACACCAAAGATTTAATTCTGGCTTCATCCACCAAAGAATTCTTGCAAAGATTTGTAAGGCATAAAGTGTGGTCAAGTGGATGGGGTAAAAAATCAACCATTGTGAGGGGCCAGTGTACTAGTATGTGCAACCTCACCAGTGGAACTAAGGTAATGGTTGCTGCCATATATCCCAATAGCTGTAGTACAAGGCATGTTGGTACAAAAGTGTTGGAGGACTTTAATCTGGCTTACGTTTGAGAGCCTGGGAGGAGAAGTGAAGCTCAGCAGGATGTTGTGTCGAAGATCACTAATAAATTTGTTTTTGTTGGGGACATTTGAGATTTTTCCATGTTGATTGCGATACCCAAGCAAAGAGCAAGGCCTTGAATGCACGGCAGTGTGAATGAGATTCCTAGTAGTGGTGGTACGGAACCAATTGTCTAGATACAGAAACACCTGGAATCTTTGTAGTCAGAGATGAGCTACTATAACTGCCATACATTTGGTGCACACTGGGGGCTGTCAAGACCAAATGGCAGTACCCTGAACTGGTAGCGATTGGCTCCCAACCAGAAGCGGAGAATCTCCAGGAGTATTTGTCCATCTTTATGTGGTAATGCATGTCCTGAAGATCTAGAGCGCAAATCCAGTTGTACTGAATGATACTAACTTTGAGACCAAAAATGGAAGATAGTCAGCGTGTTGACAGAGGAAGATTTAAAGGGTCTGCGAAATTACAAACTTATCCAACCATGCAGTCTCATAATGCCTGATGCAGCTGCTTGAGCTGCTCCCTCAGTGGTGAGATTAAGGGCATTGAAAAGTTGAGATTCCAGAGTAGCCAACTGCAGGGCGACGGTGCCACATCAGGCAGTATTCCCTGCCAGAGACAGACATTGCTCACCAAAGACCTAATTTCAGAAAAGTGTGCCGGATAGTTCAGCAATTGAATGGCAAAGGTCACTGAAGGGTAGGTCCACTTCCTCAGGTCTGTCCATAGCCAGAGACTCCCTGTTCGGGGGATGAACAGTGGAACTTTGCCATGACCATGGAATCAACTGGCAGGACTTCGGGGATGGATAAAATTGTCTGGCCTCCAGGGGACAGGTTCTATGTTGTCCTGGGCCTTCCTGGCACACTGCATGATCAGTTTAACAAGCTCATCTGCAGGTGGGGTCGCCCGGAAAGTAGATTGCAGAGCATGGAAGGCATGCAAGAACAGATTCCTCCAAAGGGTTGGAGGACTTAGTCTCCCCTCTGCTTGAGGATAGAAAAGGTCTCCAAATGAGATGTTTTCTGGTGGAGACTAGGGACCCTCCCTCCCTCATTGCAATCTGTGTCCTCAGTGATGGATTCAAGTGCTTTCTCTTGCACCATTTCTTCTGGGGTGGCTCCCAGTGGGATCTTCTGAGGACTCTGGAGAAAGGGTTCCCTTCAAAGGAAGGTCCTGCAGCTCCCATGCTTGGGATTCCAGAGTAGGGGGTTCTGACAGCTGCATGCTAGAGGGGGTTCCAGAGTAGGGGGTTCTGACAGCTGCATGCTAGAGGGGGTTCTGGTGTTGATGCCTCAACAGGCTCAGTCAGCACCAAAGGCAAGGACCTTCTCCATCACCTGGAAAGCAGGCCTGCCCAAGGAGGAATGGGAGCCTGGAACTGGGGTCACCCCACTGAGGAGCTCACCTCCAGGGTGAGGAGATCAGAGAACCAGTAGCTGCTGGTGGAGCCATGGCCAGACTGCCAGTGAAAAATAGATGCCGAACTAGGAACCACAGTGCCAACAGCACAATCACTGCTCTGAGTGCACCAGTTCCAACAGAGCTGTTGCACCAAGAGTAATCTGTGCCGACAGAGGAACATCCACAATTGGAGCAGGGACCATATGCACTGGGGTGTCATCTGTACCAAAGTCTCCAGAGCCAGGGGAGAGGCTAAAGGATACACTGGTGAATATGCAGTGAAAGCTTCCATTCCAAGGGGGAAAGGAAGACCTAGCAAGGGTGGGTAATCCTCTAGCTGCCAGAAGCTGGTCCACAACCCTCTACACCTTGTTCTGAAAGGGTCCTGGTGGATCTGAATGAGTGTGCCGAAGGAGAATGAGGTCTCAAGAAAGGGACTAAATTTGTGTCCCAAAAAGGGGTCATAAGTGGGGGAATATCTGATTCTGGGAAGGTGTTCAACCTTTGGAATAGATCTGTCAGAGCTGTATAAGATATTGGCACCATGGCAGGGGATGGTGCCAATGCAGGTACAGTAGTCAAAGCTGGTGTCAAGACAAAGGACTGCACAGAGGATGGTGCTGAAGCTGGTACAGTAATAGGGGTCAATCAGGGGTGGCACTGAGGAGGGAAGACTGATCCTGGTGCCGAAGTTGTCTGAGCAGCAGCTCTGTCAACTCTGTTCTGAGGACAGAGATGTAGGAACAGAGCGACAGTTTCTCTAGTCTTAGGAGGCGATGAAACCTCTGTCCTGGAGAGCTACAGGGAAGAGTGTTTTCATCATACCCTTCAAAATCATCTTGTTCTTGTGCTCAGCCAAAGTCCGATTGCTGAAGCTGGAACAGATTACACAAAGCATTAATGTGCTCAACACCCAAACACACTGAGCGTGACTGTTTTGAGTTTGGCATCTTACATCCACACTTCAGTTTAAAACCCAATTTAGCTTTTTTAAACAAAAAAGTCCTAGCGACAAGAAAAAATATCCAAGAACAGTGAATTTTTTTTTTAATATCCGGAGAGAGAGAAGAGCACCAACAATAGTACTTAAAATACCACAAGTGGTAGGAAAGAGGGTCTACCAAAGATAAGGGAGAGCGACAGTTCCAACGATGGTCTAAACGAAACTACCAAAGGTAGAGTGTAGGAAATAGGACAAGTAAATGAGTTTACAGAAAAATGAAAATTAGTGAAAACTGACTAAAAAAGGAAGGTGGTGATAGCTTGAGAGAAGGCTTAGCACATGTGACTAGGAACGTGGCAAATGAGATCTGAAGAGCGGGGCATTAAGGGTGGGTCTTAAGAGTTTTTGGCTGGCACAAGCTTGGTAACAGCAGTGTCGGTTCAGAGGACAGAACCAAAGTCCTAACAGTAAGGCATGAATAAATACTTACACCAGATGCCTTATTTCCATAGAAAAGATACAGGAACAAAAAAGTCTACATGTGCACATAGAATTTTAATTTTATTGCTTGACTGTCAATACTAACAGATGAAATAGGCAATAATCCAAGATTTACTTTTAACATACCCAGTTTAAATAAAATAATAATAAAGCAACCTTTTTAAATTTGCTGACCGGGAGTGTCAGACTGGACGTAGGTCCATTTTCAGTGGAGGCCCGGGGAGAAAAGCTCCACAGTTAAAATAAACTGACAGTATATACATTAGATTACATAGTGAATAACAATTTGCATAGCAATTACTTACAACATATTTACAGATTAACACAGTACATCAGTAGATAACTAGAATCTTTATCTGTGAAGTGCATACCAGACATTATACAGCACGAACTTCTTGTAACATTTGTTAAGTACTGGCTTATGAGCATCTGGGCTTGCTAAAGAAAGGTAGTGGTTGGATGGGGTGGATATTAGAGTGCGAGTTGCAAGGGCATAGCCAGCATGTTTTTAGTTGCGCTTTTAGTAAAGTTTTGAAGTGGGTGCATGATGGTATGGAGGTAATTGTGGGTGGGAGTGAGTTCCATAATTTGGCTATGGCGCAAGAGAATAGTGCTTCACCAGCAGAGTTATTGGCTTTAGTGATCTGCAAGTGATTTTTGCTGCTGGATCTTAGTGGTCTGGTGGTGCGATAGGGTTGGAGTAGATTCTGGAGGGATGGGACATTTAGTGGATGGTTTACTAGTTTGTGGGCGAGTGAGAGTTTATACCACTGAAGGAGGTGAGGGAGTTCAAGCCAGCCCAGTTCAGCAAGTGAGACAGTGGTGACTATGGTTGGATGCCCCTGTGGCGAACTTGGCGATTTTGTTGTAGCAGGTCTAGCTTGTTTAGATCACATTGCCTTAGGTTGTTATATATTGGAGAAGCATAAAGTACGGTGGAGATAAGGTGGGAATTTGCTATTGAAATCTTTGCTGCTTTGGTGAGAAATTGATTAACGCTCCTAGTTTATTGTGGACTTTTTATATAGTCATGGATATGTGAATGTTAAATTTTAGTTTATTGTCCATTTCCACTCCTAGCAATTTGGTGTGTTTAGTTGGGTATATAGTGGTGTTGTCTTTTGCCGTGATGTTAAAGTGAGAGTTGTTTTGAGTACGTTTGGTGTTGGAAGAGGAGTAGTTTAGTTTTGTTTGGGTTGAGTATTAATCGGGCATCGGATAAACATGTTTGAGGAAAAGGCTTCCTGTGTGACTTTCTGCAGTTTTGGTAGGGACTGGACTGAGCAGATGGTAGAGTCATCTGCGTATTGTATGTGTGCCATGTTTGGGGGCAGAGGCTAGATTACTGGTGTAAACCAAGAAGAGTAGGGGTCCAAGGATGGATCCTTGGGGAACCCCTATGGAGACAGGTAGTTGGGGAGATGCGTCATTCTGCCATACAACAGATTGATGGCAGACAGGTAACTGAAACCAGTTGGTGACCGATTGTGAGAAGGATAGGTTGAGGACAGAGATAAGTTGTTTGTGTGGGACCATGTCAAATGCTTTAGATAGGTCTAGGAAAGTAGCAGAGGAGAGATGGCCATTGTTTTTATGCTGAAGGATAGTGTTAGTAAAGGAGAGTAAGGCAGTGGTGGTGCTATGGTTTGGTCGGAAACCATGCAGAGTACTGGAAAGGAGGTTGTTAGTAAGGAGGTAGTCAGACCTGAGAGAGTGTATGCATCCCTAGTATTTTGGAGAATGGAGAGAGAACAGCTATGGGGCGGTAATTGGTTAGTTCTGTGGAGGGTCCACCTTTGTGGAGGGGAATTGTATGTGATGTTGCTTTGTCTGTTAGAAAATTTCACCACTAATAAAGGTACTTTCCCCTTGTTACAGATGCAAAGCTAGTCTGTACATAGCTTAGGATAATAGATTTTTGCATCCTTAAGTAAACAGGAACATGGTACTAAAATATAAAGGACTTTATTTATGCAGCTAGATATGACAGTTGGTCAGCAACTCTAGAGAAGACAATATTGAGGATTTTGCAGCACTAATACAAGACTAGATGTTAGAACAAATGCTTTGGCATGTCATGTGCATACATATCCTACTAACCAATTCTTACTTTCCCATTTAGAAAAAGTGGATTTTGGCAAAAGAGGTGGGAATATTAAAAATCAAACTTTAGAACCGAGGTGGGAATATTAAAAATCAAACTTTAGAACTGAGGTGGATAGACCTGTGAGCAGATAAGCAGCCTGGACTTAATGGCATAGTCCCTTTAAAACCCTTACTTAATGGTAGAAGCCCCAGGAAATTATGCAATAACTTAATTGGATGAAAGGATCTACTTATTCTCCCGTTTCTAAAGGCTTTTTATGGATATGAAGGCAGTTTGCCGAAAGCACTTGTCCTCCAACAGCTATTTTGTTATTTTAATCTGTTTATTAAATGCTTTCTGCAACACTACTGCAGTCATCTGGACAGCACGGGAGATCAGTACAACCCAAGTCCAATTGGAGACTGCCACGATTCCAAATAAACAAGAAAAAGCTACAAAATAGTTATGTACTCACCACAACGTTCCATCGGAGTAGGTAACTTCATTTGTCTGCAACCTGTGGGTATCTGATCAGAGCCGGCAGCTTTCCAAGCTAATAGATCTGAGCTCCAAGCTCCTCCCCCTACCCATAATGCCCCACCATCTCCCTCTAACCCTCAGATAGAGTTTGCCAAAGGGCAATAAGGAATTCCATAACCTAGGAGTGGTTCCAATCTGTTTCAATGATGTCAATGAAAAGCCATATCCTGACAGATAACGAACTAAGGATGCGGGGAATGGAGGGCGGGTCGGTTGCAGACAAATGAAGTTACCTACTCAGATGGAACGTTAGTGAGTACATAACTTCTTTATCTGAAGTAGTTAACTTCATTTGCTCTGCAACCTGTGGGACAGAGTCCCCAGCTACCGACAACTTGGGAGGCCCTTATGAAAATGATATTCCGGAGCACTGCTGAGCCAAACGATGCAAGTCCTCTGGAGATCAAATCCAATTTGTAGTGTGTAATAAAGGTATCAGAGGAAGCCCAAGTAGCTGCCAAGCAAATGTCATCCAAAGAAACCTTTGACTAGAAGGCAGCAGAAGAGGCCATGGATTGGGTAGAATGGGCTCGTACTCAGGGGCTCAGGACGACCAGAGCTTTTGTAAGCTAGGAGAATGCACTGTGAAATCCATCTAGCCAAGGTTACTTTAGTAACTGGCTTGCCCAGACAAGATTTTGCAAAGGAAACAAAGTGAGCAAAAAGTGAATCAGATCTGTGAAGATCTGCTGTTCTACTCAAGTAAAAGTGCAACTGTCTGAACATCCAGACAATGAAGTCTGTATTCTCCTTTACTCTGAAAATTTGTAAAGACAGGCAGATTGATGGTCTGGTTGATGTTTACTTCCAAAGCCACCTTGGGAAGAAAGGAGGGATTAGTCCTGAGGGAGACCCTGTCTTTGCAGTAAACCTCCCTATATCATTTTTCATAAAGAGCATGAAGCTAGATAGTCTTCTCGCAGAAGTAATGGCAATCAGACAAGCAGTTTTCCAGGATATACATTTCAAATAGACTGAGGCTGCGGGCTCAAAGGGGGGCCCAGTCAGAGCTTGAAGAACTAGGGTAAGATCCCATGGGGGGACCAGATCTTTAACGGTAACGGGAGGTCTTAACAAAAAAGTTTAAGAAAGCCTTGCATATTTTGGAGGATGCTAGCGGCCCTGAGCTGTTACCAGCATGGTAGTGGGAGATAACGGCCAACTGAACTTTAACAGCAGAAGCACTGGCTCCTTGATCAAAGGTATGTGAAAGTCTAGGACTGCTGGAATCTGAGCCGTAAAGGGATCCAAGTTTGTGCTCCGCCCAGATAGAGAAAAGTTTCCATTTACTGTTGTAGGTCTTCCTGGTGGATGGTTTACGGGTGGCCACCAGGATGGCCCTAACCAAAGATGATATACCGGGAGTCCTAGACATAAAGGGAACTGGATCACCCAAGCTGAGAGTTTCAGGTAGTCTAGACTGGGGGTCTAGAATCATAAAGGGTGAGAGATTAGATCCGGTTTGGGATCCAAAATCCAAGGAGGATGTACTTGAGACCTGCAGGTAAGGGAAAGTACAGTTGTGTACACTTACCATAAATGTAGATGTTAGAGTCTTCACTGTTGCAGTCATGACTGTAGGTTCTCCCTGCCGGCAGGCAGTCCTCGATCGGCCAGAATCCCAAAGTCTGGGTCCAGCGTCAGCTGTTCAGCCATGCTCCCTGACGTCAGAGCACCAGGAGTACAAAGCTGACAGCCAACGCCATGTCCTCCAGTTTTTCTTGCCCCAGATGTCAAGTTCCAAAATGAGTAAGGTCCCATACCCTTTGCAAATACACCTCAGAAGGGTGAAAAAAGGAACCACACAAAAGAGGGGACAGGAGGGAGGGAAACCCAGACTGCAACAGTGAAGACACCAACATCTACATTTATGGTAAGTGTACACAACTGTACTATGTTCATAGTGTTTCACTGTTGCAGTTGTGACTGTAGGGTAGAATCCCAAAGCAGAAAGGGAGGTGGTCATAAAGTAGAGGGGGCGGCTATAAGATCCTGCAAGACTGCAGAAGCAAAGCCTGCCCTAGACTTATAGTAGAGAGGTAGATTGTAGTGCTTGGAAAAAGTATGCACTGAACTCAAGTTGCAGCTTCCAAAATGTCTTTGGGAGGAACTCCCCTGAGGAAGGCAGCTGAAGTGGCAGCAGCTGTGGTAGAGTGAGTCCTTATACTCCCTGGGATTTGCTTTCCATGGTGTGAACAGCAAAATCCGATTCCATGAGCAATCCATTTAGAAATGGTCCGTTTTGAAATGGCTTTACCTTGGGACCTTGGGAACTTGAAGCATAAGAAACAAACAATTGCTCTGATGTCCTTGGTTCTGTCCAGGTAAAAATGTAGTTGTCTACATCCAAGGAATGTAAGATACTTTCCCCTTTATTTTGAGGAGTGGGGAAAAAAGTTGGCAAGTGAATAGTTTGATTTAAAGCCACTTTGGAAACTACCTTAGGCATGAAAGGATTAGTCCTTAAAGACACCCTGTCTTGAAAAATATAAGGTTCCACAGCCATAAGAGCTTGCAACTCTGAAACCCTCCTGGCAGAGGTCAGAGCTAACAGGATGGCTGTCTTCCAAGATAAAAACTTGATGTCAGATGAGGCAGCAGGCTCAAAAGGAGGTAAGGTGAGCTTTTCCAAAACATAGTTGAGATCCCAAGCAGGAATGGGAGGAGATCTAGGGGGCCTTAAGTTATTAGCTCCTCTGAGAAATTGTTAAATGAGCTGGTGGGAAAAGATAGTAGGGTCTGTATTATAATGAGCAGAAATAGCAGAGGCATGCATCTTTATGGAAGAGAAAGAGACCCTTATGTAAGAGGTCTGACAGGTAAAGTAAAATCTGAGGAATGTTAGGAATAAGAGGATCAGAATCCTGAGCCTGCATCCAGGAACAAAATCTTTTCCATTTTCCTGCATAAGATTTTCTAGTGCTAGGACGTCTGGCTTCTAAAAATGACATCCATAACCTGCTTGGGTAGGAGAGAATGAATCAAAGATCCTGGATTAACCAGGCCACCAGGCTGAGAGTTTTGACATGGGAGTGTAGAATCTGACCCTGGTGTTGGGACAGAAGATTCGGAATCTGTGGTAAAACCCAGGGTGGCTCTAGACAAAGGTTTTTCAGTGTTTGGTACCAAAACTGTAGAGGCCAATTTGGGGCCAGCAAGATCATCATCTTGGGCTTGTCTTGCTTGAGATTTAGCAATACCCGTGGAAGAAGAGGAAGAGGCGGAAAGGCATATCCCAAGAGGTTTCTCCAACTGAATGATGGAGCATCCACTTTCCAAGCTTGATCGTGGAAAGTTCTGGTGCAAAAAATTTGTAGTGGATGATTGAGGTGGGATGCAAAGAGGTCTATGTGAGGACATCCCCAAACTGCTGTAATCATCTTGAATATTTCGGAGTCCAACATCCATTCGTGTGGATCCAAAAGGTTTCTGCTCAGACTGTCTGCCAGGAAGTTTTGCTTCCCTGGTAGAAACTGTGCTTGAAGGTCCAGATTGCAAGCTAGAGTGGTGTTCCAAAGATCCATGGCTAGTCTGCAAAGGGGATAGGAATGAGATCCCCCTTGCTTGTTTATGTACCACATAACTGTGGTGTTGTCTGTCCGTATCAGTAGTTGTCCTGGTTGTAGAAGATTCCTGAAGGCCAAGAGCTTTCTGAACTGCTAACATTTCCTTTAAATTGATATGCAGGTGCTTCTGATCCTTTGTCAGAAGGCCCTGCAGACAGTTGCCCCGAAAATGGGCTCCCCATGCATAATCTGAGGCATCCGTGGTTAGAATCTGAGTGGCAGGAGGCAGACTGAAGGGTTTTCCTTTGTTTAGAGTACATGCCTTGGACCACCAAAGGAATTCCTTTTGAAGACAAGGCAGGATGGAGATCAGCATGTCTAGACTGACAATGCTGAGACCATACACTTTTTAGGTACCACTGTATTTTCCTCATATGTAGTCTTGCATATGGTACGAGAAGGATGCAGGAGGGCATGTAACCCAGAGCCTGCAGGAATCTCCTTGCAGATAGCGGAGTTGTAGTTGCCAAGGTTTTGAAAGTTGAAGCCAGCTGTAATTGTTTTTCGTATGTCAGAAATGCCATCTGGGTTGTTGTGTTTAGAGAAGCGCCCAGAAAAATTCTGTTGTGAGGGTGTCAAATTTGACTTTTACAGTGAATCCCAGGAACTTGAAGATTCTGAACAAACTGTAGATGGAGTAAAACATCCCTGCTGTCTGCCTGAAGACAATCGTCCAGATAAGGGTAAATTTGAATTCGCTTGAGTCTGCAATAAGCTACTACTGGAGCCAGGCACTTGACCCTGGGCGCAGTAGACAATCCAAAGGGCAGCACAGAGAATTGGTAGTGCCTCGATCCTGCCTTGAACCTGAGGTATTTTCCGCGTTCCTGTCTGATGGGAAAGTGTAAAAATGCTTCTTTTAAATCCAAAGTTACCATCCATGCATTTTTGGTCAGCATTGGCAGTAGCTGCTGTAGAGTAAGCATCTTGAATTTTGGTATCTCTAGAAAAGTGTTCAAGACTGAGATCCAGAATGGGTCTCCATGAATTTTGCTTCCTGGGGACTAGAGAGCCTCGAGTAAAAACCTTGTCCCATCTCAAAGTGGAACTAGTTCTATGGCTTTCATAGCCAAGAGAGCTTCCACCTGGTTTAATGCCTCTGACCATTGATGTTTTGGAAGATCTGGCCATCTGCTTGGCCTTGGTGGGGTATGAAAATGGAATTTGTAACCTCTTGAAACCACATCCAGAACCCACTTGTCTTGGGTTATACGAGTCCAATTTAGATGAGAGGAAGCTTTCCTCACAGAGGGGCTTCCAGGCAAGAAGTTCCTGCAGAACAGAGGGAGTCAGTGTTTTCTATGAGCTTGCGACCTGTCTTCTCCCCCTAAGGGAGAAAGCAGTCCACTGTCTTGGTCTATAAGAGACTTGTGTTTGAGGCCTACCTCGGGGGCGTCTATCTACCCCTCTGATGCCTGTGAATTGGGAAAGGACCAATTTTTTGTAGGCCAATTCCTGCTAAATCTGGGTGGCTGTACTTGTAAGAAATCTTTAACTGTTTGCATGGACTTGGCCTTGTCCTCCATCTTTTTAATCACCTCTTCAGCTTTAGATCCAAATAAAAACATTATGCTGAACAGGAGCATCCAATAATTTAGCCTTTACCTAATCTGGCAAATTTTGTTCCTTTAACCATGCATGCCTTCTAATTACTGTGCCAGAGGCAGCAGCCCTACAAGAAGCCTCCAAGGCATCAAATCCAGTGTAAACCATGTTTCCCAACTTGTTCAGTGGCATGCAATAAGTCATGTAGTTCCTTATCTGCACAGGCGGAAATGGAAGTTACCTTTTGCTTTAAAACAGACAGGAGAAATTGCTGGTATTTCAGCATATGAAACTGACCGTTTAAAGCCCTAATAGATAAAAGTAGCAAAGTGTACACTTTTGCCCCATCTTTCTAAAGATCTGGAATCCTTCTCAGTGGGAATGGGGTTTTAGCAGAAGCGGCGAATGAGGTTTTAGCAGAAGCGGCCTTAACGCCCTTAGGACCCTGAGAAATGGTTTCAGGGTCAGCAGTAGGGTTCTTGAATAAAAACTGGTGGGAATCAGGAACCCTATAGTATCTGTCTGGCTTAACAGGAGCTGGAGGAAAAGTGTCAGGATTTAAGTTAGCCTCCGAAAAAGCATCATCCACAATATCCAAAATAGGAGGAATAGCCAGGGGCCTATGTTGGGGAAGAAAATCCCTTAGTCTTTTCTTAGATTCTGAGTACTCCTGTCCTTCCCAGTGGAAATGTTCCCTCATTTCATGCAAAGTTTCCCCAAAAGAGAAATCCTCAGGGGGAGAGGCGGAAGGAATGGATTCCTCAGCATCAGAATCCTCATAAGGAGGGAAAGAATATTCCTGGTCAGAAGAACAGAAGCCTGATCAGAGGAGTCATAATAAACTTCCTGCCTTGGCCTTTTATCTGGAGGGGGATGTGAACCCCTAATCATAGCAAGTCCTCCGCCATTTTAAGTAACTGAGACTTGGGAGCCAGATCAGAAGAGGCCTAGATTGCAGTCTTTGCCTTTATAAGATGCTGAGAAGGCCTGAAAACCCCTTCGGAAGCTGGTACCTGCACAGCGGCTCTGGACCCATCCGGAGTATTGTCTGAAGGTCCAACTGAAATATTCAAAGGCCTAGTCGGCTCCTCGTGGGAGTCAGTTTCGGCTATCTGTTCCGAAATGGCCAACAGGGGCTGCAAAAGCGCCTCACTGATGGCCGAACCTGAAGCTGGCTCTGCTTGTGCAATATAGTCTGATTTGGACCTCGGAGGCCCGTCTTTGTCCTTGCGTAGTTTGTGAACTCTGGTAGCCGGAACCGTATCAGATGACATTTTGTAATTAAAACACCTACCGAAGTAATGAAAAGCAAAACCGTACCTTTGTTTAATAGTACGTTGATTAAATCTAGCACAAAACAGACAACTAGCTACGTCGTGGTCAGGGCTTAAGCAAGGAATACAGTAAGAATGAAAATCCTTGAGGTATTTGCTTCCCACATGAAATGCAATTAACTTTTTCTGACATCGGACTGGAGCAAGAAAAAAAAAAAGTTTCCCCAACGGGGTACTTAGCTTTGAGTAGAAGTCTTCGGACTGAAGTTTGATTAGAAAAAAATTGTCAGGAGTCAGCCGACCGGCACTTGCGAACTGCTATCACCGCACAGTAAGAAAGACTGGAGAACATGGCATCGGCTGTCGGCTTTGAACTCCTGGCGCTCTGACGTCAGGGAACATGGCTGAACAGCAGACGCTGGACCCAGACTTTGGGATTCTGGCCGACCAAGGACTGCCTGCTGGCAGGGGAGAACCCTACAGTCATGACTGCAACAGTGAAACTTGAACATCCAGGTTTGCCAAGGCCAGAAAGGGGCTATGAGGATAATTCTGCTCCCCAACAGAGATTTCTGCAAGAATTTTGTCAAGGGAAGAGGATAAGCATACTGAAGACCGGATGGCCAAGCATGAACTAGAGAGTCTCTGGGGGTTTCCCCTGGTGGGGGTATCAGAGCGAAAAATTCACTGCACTTAGTGTTCGAGAGGCGAAGAGATCGCAACAAGGTTGACCCCATTGGAGAAAGATTTGTTTTGCTACAGCAGGGTTCAGAGACCACTCGTAAGGGGAGAGGATCGTCCGACTCAACCTGTCCGCTAAGATGTTTGACCGACCCGGTATGTGCATTGCTATGAGAAAGCAGTTGGTGGATATCGCCCACTCCCATACTCTCATTGCCTCCCTGCAAAGTGGATAGGATCTGGTTCCCGCAAAGTGGATAGGATCTGGTTCCCCCCTGTACCAGACTACCGCCATGTTGTCTGAAGTGCAATAGTTCCTGGAGGGAGAAGGGGATGGAGAGCTTGCAATGCTAGAAGCACCGCCCTCATCTCCAGGATGTTGCTATGCAGTGAGGTCTCTGAAAGTCCACGTGCCTTGGACGGATCTGCCCATGCAATGTCCCCCCACCTGAGGACAGAAGTGTCCATGGTCACTGTGACTTGGGGAGGGGGTATAACAAAGGGGCAGCCTTCTCGAAGGCATCTGGAGTGGAGCCACCAAAGAAGGGATTCCCTGCAAATCCTGGTGAGAGGAATAGAAGTATTCAGGGGTTGACAGAGGATAGACCATTGCACTTGTAATGTCCACTGAAGGATCCTCATCTTGAGGCAAGCGAAGGGGGATAAGATTGATTGCTGCTGCCATAGATCCCAGGGCCCTCAGGACTAGTTCCGCTGGTGGAGCTGACGATTGTAAGAGATCTAGAATGTGAAGGCTCAGATTGCGAAGCCTGTCCGTAGTCAGAAAGACTCTGAATTGAGTAGTGTCTATCCTGGCCCCTATGAATTCCAAAATTTGAGTGGGTTGAAGGGAGGATTTCTGGAGGTTTATAGTGATCCCTAGGTGGCGGGCTAGGCGTAAGTAGTCCCTGCCTGAGCAGAGTTGATGCCTGGTGGGGGCAGTTAGGAGCCAGTCCAGGTACGGAAAGACCTGTATTCCCTGAAGCCTCAGGTGGGCCCCCCTACGACTGCCATGACCTTGGTGAACACTGAAGGGTAGGACCCTGAACTGATTAAGGCTGGCTCCCAGCCGAAAGCGGAGGAGCCTTCTGGATTGTCTGTCCATCAAAATGTGGTAGTATGCATCTTTGGGGTCTATTGAACACATCCAGTCGTTCGCCTGCAGAAGTGGGAGAATGGATTGAATAGTGACCATCCAGAATTTTTCCTTGGCAATTGACAGATCGAGGATGGGTTGCAAGTCCCCAGTCTTTGGCACCAGAAAGAACCTGGAGTAAAAGCCTGATCCGGATTGTTCAGGGGGGATGTGCTAGATGGCTCTTAGCGGCACTAAGATTTCTGATGCTGCTGCCTCCCTCTGACCAGGTGGGACATCAGGGAGTTTTGTTGCTCGGGGAGGGTGAGATAGGAAGGGGATTGAATATCCTCTGGATAGGATTTGGTGCACCCAGCAATCTGTTGGACTCGCATTTCACTAGGTGTTCCGAGAAGTGCCCCCCCCAACTGCCTCCAGAGAGGAACAGTCCGGCAACCCCTCAGGGCTGTTGCGCGGGTCAATCCGAAAAAGGTTCTAGACAAAATTTCAGGCCCCCTCTGCCCCTGGGCTGGCATCCACCCTGTACTCTCCCTCTGTAGAATGAGGTGCGAAACGGGATTGTTGAGCTTTTTCGGAACCACATCATTTGTCCTTTGGTTCCTGGAGTAGGACCTCTGAGGAGCCGAGAAGCTGATCCTGACTGCAGACATCTTCCCATCTTTCTCACTCTGGAGAAGCATATCTGACAGTTTTGCAAAAGAGTGTGGAACCGAAGGGGGCGTTCGTGAAGGATGCCTTGAAGGGTTCCGCAAAGTCGCAGAGATGGAGCCAGGCCTGTCTACGTAAGACGCCTGTTCTGCTAGCTCTAGCTGCTCCCTCCATAGCATGGGAGAGGAGCCGCATAGATGTGTTGGTGATTGACTCAAGTGGCCATTTGAGCAGAGAAGGTCCGGTTGTCCTAGGCCGACATGGACGCTGGGGGTGACGCAGCGTACTCTAATCAGGTCTCGCTGAAGCCCAATCACATGTGCCATATAATTCAGTGACCTTACAGAGAAGGTCGCTGAAGAAAACATCCACTTTCCCAAACTGTTCATCATCCGAGACTCCTTGTCTGGAGGATGCACCAAGGAACTTTCCTGTGCCAATTCCTTTTTAGTGGCAGCCACCACCAAGGCATCCACTAGGGCACCCTTGCTCCAACCTGCCCTGTCCGTGGGATGGCTGAGGATCCTGTCCAGTCTTAGGAATTGGTTCAGTGTCCGGCTCCTTCCATGCCCTGGTAGTAATGAGGTCTACCAGGGGATCAGTGGGAGGGGACACTCGAGGCAGATGGGCCTGTGTCAAACGCCTCTGGAAACAGACTCATCCGAGAAAGGTTTCTGGGCAGACCACCTTCCTCTAATGCGCAACATTTCCATGAGGTCTCCCAAGGAGACTTCTTCAGGGGGTGACCTTGGGGAACCTTCCCCTTCCTCCAAGTCAGTGTCCTCTGAGGGACTTGGGCGAGTCCAAGTGCCTCCTCTTACACTTCAGTTTGTGAGGGACCTCCTCGGGGGGGGCTGTCCGAAGAGGCCTCACCAATGTCCTGTTCTCCTACAGGAACAACCTGGGGATGTAGGCGCAGGCTGTCCCTGAAGCCGGATGATGGACAGGCCAATCTGAGTAGGAATGGCAGGTGGATCTGAAGCAAGAGCCTGGGGCCTCGAATCCCGAGAGGACCCTCTCCATGACATTGAATGCAGAGGGGGAGCTGCTTTCCCTTGGATCCAAAAGCATTCCCCTCTGATCCGACGTGCGGATCAGCACCAATGACCCGACCAGATCCAAAAGTGTAGTGTGCCCAGACCTTGACGGAGCCAAAGGTCCATTGGCCCTCTGATCTGACGTTCAGCTCACAGCCCCGAGAGCTCAGATCCGAAAATGGATCCAACAGACTAGAGGGTACAGTCTGCGCCGACCCTACCCCAGCTCTGAAGCTAGTCAGATCAGATAGCTCAGAGCCCCAAAAGCGGGTCTGAGAAGGAGTGATGGGGCGAAAAAGGATGTCGAGCCGCCCCCCCCAGCTGGGGGGGGGGCAAGAGCACTCGCATCTGCATCTGGGCCTGAAGAAATAGACGCATCATCCGGTCCATATCAGCGTCAGACAAGCTTCTGGTAGATCTAGATGAGGCCACCGAAGCCAGCCAAGGAAGGCCGCCTGGATGACCTCAAAGGCGACTGGGTCGTCTCCTCCGGCGAGAATCGTGGAGAACGGAGCCAAGAGGGGGAAGGCCCGGAGACCTTAAGGGGAGAGGCAAGTTATTTATATGGCAGTGCCGAAGTGGTGGATTTGGATGCCTTTTATGGCTCTGGTGCCTCCTATCTTTTCTTCTGCTGTCCCTTTCCTCCAGCCAGGGGATCAGGAGATAGGTGGGGCAGCAGCGGCCAGTGCCACCAAGGTGGAGGAAGCAGAGTCTGGGGGCAAAAAGCCCACCAGAATGAGCTTAGACCGCCTATCCTTCAAAGCCCTGGGGTTGAAGGCTGCACAGATAGTACAGCCCAAAGAAAGGTGGTCAACCCCCAGGCAAAGGACACCAAGTGTGACCATCCACTGGAGACTGCTTATGGCCACACTCTGTACATTGAGAAAATGGCTTTAGGGCCTTCAGCCACTGTAAAAGGAAAGTAGGCCCACAAGCACACAGAAGGGGGAGGGGAATAAAACTAACTTAACTAAAAATTCGAGAGAACTACCCAAAAGACTAAAAAATATAGGGGGAGTTCACACACCAAGAAAAGGAAAAATGACAGAAAATGAAGTTTAAGACAGACTTACAGTACTACTGCTCGGAGCTAGTTCTAGAGAAGCTTATGGAAGCCGCGGCAAACAAGATCAGAGGGTTAGAGGGAGATGGAGGGCATTATGGGTAGGGGGAGGAGCTTGGAGCTCGGATCTATTAGCTTGGAAAGCTGCTGGCTCGATCAGAGTCTGATCCGATACCCACAGGTTGCAGAGCAAATGAAGTTAACTACTTCAAGCATTAAAGTGTTACTAATAGCAGATCTGGTTATACATAACTTCAGGTCACCAGTGAAACCAATGCATAGACAATACAGCCACACTTCTGGACATACTTCCTGTATAAAATTCCAAACGAACTGCTGCCAACTAAATACTACAGCAGCCACCATGTCAGGCAGATTTGTTTGCCACTACTGCCTCTAAATACACCCCAGCAAAGTGGTTTTCAAAATTTACAGTACAAAATACTATTTAGATCATGCAGCACAATTACTTGCTTTTAAGGTGCATTATTTAGATAGCTTTATTTGCAACTAAACAGATAAACTCGTGCTAATTGACACAGGCAGCTCCTAAATGCACTATCCCATACCTCAATCTCAAATTATGTATGGTATGTTTTCAGTTACTTGGGGTAATGGACAAATTAGACCCTAGGATGAGCAAGGCCACTATATAATCAAATAGGAGAGGTTAGAAAATTCTATTACGTTTACGCTCTCAGATGTAGTCATGCAAATGAGGGCTTATTTAAAAAAACAAGCCAATCATAAGTGCTGCAGAATGTGGACAGACTGAAAACAGACCACAGAATAGTGCAGTGAAAAATTATTTGAGATTTGAAGCAAGAGATGCACTGAACAGCTTAAATTTTTAAAATTTATACTATGGCATAATGGGCATGTTTAAAACAGAACCACAAACAGCAGCTCAGTCAATACAATGTACTGGCAGAAAATGGAAAGAAATGTCAATGGTTGCCAATACTTTCCTCCATTTACAAGTATCCAAGTTTTCATAAAATTCAAAGGTAGTGAAACCCCTACTCTTTGCCAAGTGCTTTGAAGGCTTACATCCGCCCAAGTTCAGCTCAGACTTGGGCAACCTTTTCTTTGCCATCCCAACCAAGTGGCAGGACAGCAGTTCAGGAGTGGAGTACCCTCCCCATGCTGCAAGTCAAAAATAAATCTAATTACCTGTTTCAGCAAGCAGAGTTGTGTAAAATCTTGACAGCAGATGACCTTTACTGCTGCAGTATGATTAATGTTAGGGTTCTCCCACACAGGGCAGCCTGACATTCAGCAAGTATACCAAATTCTAATCTTGGAAATACAGTACATCACAATCTTAAAGCACAGAACTTGGGGCATAAAATGGACATAAGACAACTACCCAGAAGAGAACAGTCTACAGGAAAAATGAATCCATGCACATTGGGGGGGACAGAAAAAAAGGGAAACCTCAGCCAGACAGGAATCTAAAACAGGGAGTATTGCAACAAAGACAAGGACAACTGTTTTAGGATTTTAAATCACTGTACTATGTTCCATCACCGTTGCAGTATTCTAAACAGAAGGGAGAGAAAAAAGCAACAAAATACAAGGAAGGCTGAGAACAGCCCTCAAAACCCATATAAAATGGTTTCAGCAAAACTTGCTCTGGCATCAGAAACCATGCAAAACTTGTGCTTAGTAAAAGGTAGCACTGAAAGTCAAGTAACCACTTCAAGGATAGGATGTCCAACACCTTGAAGGGACCAGAAGACCAAAAGCCCTAGTGGAACGAGCTCTAACAGAAGCAGAAAGTACCAGGAAAACTAAAGTGGCATTTGATATCCAGGAGATGGCTTGCTTAAAAACATCTAAACCCAATGCCCTGGGATGAAAGGAAAAGTACAGTTGTGTACCTACCATAAATGTAGATGTTAGCGTATATTCACTGTTGCAGTCATTACACTTGGGTTATCCTGCTGGCAGGCGACCCGCAGTCGGCCCAAGTTCCAAAGTCTTGGTCCGGCATCTGTTGCAGTCGCCTCTTCCCTGAAGTCAGTGCGCCAGGGGTATAAAAGTTGCAACAGACTCCATTTTCTTCAGTTTCTTGCCCCAGACGTCAGGTGCCCCCAGATAGGAAGGCTGGAAAGAAAATTATGCCAAAAAACAATATATTACTATAAACATTTCCTTCATCTACAAGCAAATACACCACATAGGTATAGAGATAAGTACAGCAGTGAAAAGAGGGGATGGTGGGTGGGTAACCTAGACTGCAACAGTGAATACACTAACATCTACATTTATGGTAGGTAGACAACTGTACTTTGTGTTTCACTGTTGAAGTCATTACACTTGGGTAGAATACCAAAGCTGAGGTTGGGTCTAAATTGGATTTGGAGAGGCTACCAAGCCCTGCAGAGGCAAAGCCTGCTCTGGCTTTAGAGTAAAGAGGCAAGTGGTAGTGCTTGGTGAAAGTGTGCACTGAGCTCCACGTTGCAGCTTCTAAAATGTCTTTAGCAGCTTTCCTCAGAGGAGTACCAGCCAAAGTGGCTGCTGCTCTGGTAGAATGAGGCTTAATGCCCTTGGGCACTGATTTGCCATGTGTATAACAGAAGCAGATGCAGTGTCCTATCCATTTTGAGATGGTCTGCTTTGTAATAGGCTTTCCTTGTGATCCTGCAGTATATGCTACAAACAGTTGCTCAGTTTTGCTGAAAGCCTTTGGTTTTGTCCAAGTAGAATCATAGCAGTCTGTATATCCAAAGCGTGCAGAAGTCTCTCCCCTTTATTCTGGGGATTTGGGTAAAAAGTAGGTAAATGAATGGTTTGGTTTAAGGCCACATTGGAGACCACTTTTAGCATGAATGTTGGGTTTGTCTTAAGACAAACCCTGTCCCGATTAAAAATGAGGAAAGGTTCCACAGCCATTAATGCCTGTAACTGAGACTCTTCGTGCTGAAGTTATTGCTAGGAGCAGAGCAGTTTTCCATAAAAATTTTAGATCAGCTGTGCTGGCTGGTTCAAAAGGAGGCAGTGTGAGTTTCACAAACAATTGAGGTCCCAAGTAGGTACTGGTGCTCTCCTTGGGGGTCTTAGATTTTTTTGCCCCCTCTGAGGTACTGTCGTAGTAGAGGATGTGAAAAAATAGGAGGTTCCATATTGTAATGACCTGAAATGGCAGAGGCATGGATTTTAATAGACGAGAAAGATAAGCCTTTGTCCAGCATCTCTTGTAGGGATTGTAAACTGAGGTACATTAGGGACAAGTGGTTCAAGCCCTTGTGCCTGGTTCCAAGCACAGAATCTCTTCCATTTTTCTGCATAAGATTTCCTAGTGCTGGGCCTCCTGGCTTGTAAAAGGACATCCATAACAGCTTTAGAGACAGGTGCAGTCTGAGTGGTTACATTATCTGCCATGCTGCCAGGTTTAAGGTTCCGAGTTGACTCTGCAGAATCTGATTTGTTTTGTTGTGTCAGAAGACGAGGAATTTGAGGTAGACGCCAAGCTGGGCCTTGAGACAAACTCTTTAGGGTTGGGTACCAGTGTTGGCATGGCCAGTCTGGGGCAATCAGGATCATTTTTGGCCGTAGTCTGACTTAGTAGCACCTTGGTGAGAAGAGGCATCTGAGGGAAGGCATAGACTGTCAGGCCTTTCCAGCTGATAGAGCATCCACTTTCCATGCTCGAGTGATAAATTCCTGTGCAAAATTTCTGTATTTGGTAATTGTGAGGGGAGGCAAAAAGATCCAAGTCTGGTCGTCCCCATTTCCTCACGCTGTACACTTGTGGATTTAGCTTCCATTTGTGAGGATCCATGAGATTTCTGCTTAGTCTGCCAGAGTATTTTTTGTTCCTGGCAGGAATTGTGCCTGCAGATGTACTTGATAGGTCAGTGCTGTGTTCCACAAAGTCATGGCTTGTCTGCATAGGGGGTAGGAATGTGTGCCCCCTTGCTTGTTTATGTACCACATAACTGTGGTATTGTCCGTCTTTATTAATAGTTGTCCTGGAAGTACTAGGTCCTTGAAAGCTGTCAGGGCATTCTGTACAGCTAGCATCTCTGATGTGATGATGCATTTGTTCCTTGGGCCACATGCCCTGAATACATTTTCCTGCCATATGTGCCCCCCAGACATCATCCGATGCATCCGTTATAGTCTGCCTGGCTGTGGGTAATGTGAAAGTCTATCCCTTGTTGTGGTGACAGGCCTGGGACCACCATAGAAACTCCTGTTGTAGGCAGGGAATTAAAGTTATGATAGTCTCCAGGCTGTGACAAAGCTGAGTCCTAACACTTTAGATACCATTGTAGTTTCCTCATATGCAGCTTTACATATGGAATTAGTAGAATGCAAGATGCCATGAAGCCCAGGGCCTGCAGAATTTTTCTTGCAGGGAGCTGGGTTTTTGTTGCCATCATTTGAAAGTAAGAGTCAGTTGCCTTTGTCTGGCGTGAGAAGCCATCTGGGCAGTTGTATTTAAGCTTGCACCCAGGAATATCATCTCTTGAGATGGCACTAGTTTTGATTTTGCATTTACTGTGTACCCTAGGCAAATTAGCAATCTTTTTACAAACGCCAGATGCTTTAGAAGGCAGTCGTCCAAGTAGGGATATTATTTGAATTACTTTTTGTCCGCAAAATGCTGGTGACAGGCATTCTGTGAAGACCCTGGGCACAGTAGATGAGCCAAAGGGCAGTGCAGAGAATTGGTAATGCATTGAGCCTGCTATGAATCTGAGGTATCTTCTGCAAGATTGTCTGATTGGGACATGCAGGTATGCCTCCTTGAGGACCAAAGTAACTAGCCAAGCCTTCTTGCCCAGCATGGGCAGAAGTTTCTGTAGTGTTAACATTTTGAATTTTGGAACATCCAGGAAGGTATTTAAGATTGATGGGTTCAGTATTGGTCTCCAGGCTTTGTCCTTTCTGGGTACTAAGAAAAGTCTTGAGTAAAATGCTTGATCCTGTTCTTGCTGTGGAACTTTTTGAATAGCTCCCATGTCCATAACAGCAGCAATTTGTTTTTGTGCCTCTGCCCATTGGTTTTGTGGCAGGTCTGGCATACCTTTTGGTTTTGGAAGCATGTGAAGTGGAACCTGTAACCCTGAGAAACAATATAAGCACCTATTGGTGCTGGGTGATCATGTGCCAATTTGAGAAAAGTGCTAGCTTTCCCTCTAGGGGTGCTGTCAAAAGGCAAGTGCTTGGCATTTGCAGAGGGAAGTCATTGGGACGGTTTCCTATAAGGCTGCAATTTGTCTTCCCCTCCTTTGGGGGCTGAAGCACCCCACTGTTTATGTCTTTAGGAGCCTTGGGGCCGAGATCTGCCTCTTGGGCATCTCTATCTGCCTCTGTGACCTGACACTGGAAAGGACCAATTATTTGAAGGCCAGTTTCTGCTAAATCTAGGTGGTTGAAACTAAGAAATCTTTCACTGTCTGCATTGACTTTGCTTTCTCGTCCATTTTCTTTAACACCTCTTCTGCCTTAACACCAAACAAAGTATCATGCTGTAATGGAGCATCCAATAATTTTACTTTAACAAGGTCAGGTAAAACTTTGTTCTTTCAACCAAGCATGCCTTCAAACAAGAGCCTTTCAACCAAGCAAGCCTTTGAACAACGAGAGCCTGTAACTGCAGCTCTACAAAAAGCCTCTAATGAATCAAAACCATAATGCAGAGTATGCTTTCCCACTTGTTCAACTGCATGCAATAAATCCTGCATTTCCTTACTGTCAGGACTTTCTGTATTTGAAACCATTTTCTGTTTTAATGACATGAGGTACTGTTGATATTTAAGCATGTGAAACTGGCAGTTTAAAGATTATAGCTAAAGTAGCAGGAGTGTAAACTTTTTCCCCCTATATGTCCAGAGCTCTGGAATCCCCATCAGAGGGGACAGGATTTTTAGCAATGGAAGCCTTAACCCCTTCAGGACCCTGAGAAATTGTTTCTGGCTCTGCAGCAGGGTTTTTGTAAAGAAATTTATGAGTCAGGGACCCTGTAGTACCCGTCTGGCTTGACTGGTGCAGGGGGGTAAAGAATCAGGAGACTGACTGGATTCAGAAAAAATAATATCAAGCACAGGGGGATAGCCAGGGGCCTGTGCTGAGACAATAAAAGTCTGAGCCTTTTCTTTGATTCTAAATAATCCTGGCTCTCCCAATGGAAATGCTCCCTCATGGTGTGCAGGATTTCCCCAGAAGAATAATCCTCAGGCAGAGAGGCTGAAGGTATGGACTCTTCTGCATCAGAGTCCTCATAAGGAGGGAGAAAATATCCCTGATCAGAAGAGGAATCAGAGGAAATGGAAACCTGGTCAGAGGAATCTGAAGCATCTTGCCTTGGCCTTTTGTCAGGAGGGGGATGGGAACCCCTGATTAAAAGTAATTAGGTCTTCGGCCATTTTAAGCATCAGTTTCTTTGGCATTGATGACTGTTCTGGAGAATGCTGTACTTGTTTCCTTGTCTTTAATGGTGTTTTAGACTGCCTTTGCTGCTGTAGTAGGCTTAGTTGTAAGCTGTGAAGGTCTGAAAACACCCTCAGAAGCAGATGCCTGCTCAGCGGCTCCGGACCCATCTGAGGGTATAGTTTCCGTAGGCCCAATACCTTGAGTTTCCACAGGCCTCGGAGTCTCCACGTAGCTGTCAGTTATGGCCTGTGGCTCTGAGGTAGCAAGCATCAGGGGCTGCAAAAGCGCCTCACTGAGAACTGGCGACTGGCCTAAAAGAGGCTTTGTTTTGGACCTCTGATGCCTGTCTTTGCGTATTTTAAATTCTGGTAAGTTGTTCCGACGGCATTATGTAATTAAACCTTCGGCCAAAATAATGTAAAGCAAAATCAGACGTTTAATGGTGCGTTTATTGAATCTAGCACAAAACCGACAAATAGTAATGTCGTGGTCAGGACCTAGGCAAGGAATACAGTAAGAGTGAAAGTCCTTATGAGGTATTTGCTTCCCACAAGAAATACAATTAACTTACTGACTTACTGACATCGGTCTGGAGCAAGAAAAAAAAGTTTCCCCAATGGGGTACTTCGCTTTATTGAAGACTTCGGTTCTGAAACCGAATTTTGAAAATCTCAGGAGTTGGCCGACTGGCACTAGCAAACTTTTGCTTTGGGCACTGCGTGGCAAGACTGAAGACAATGGCATCAGTTGCAACTTTTGTACCCCTGGTGCACTGACATCAGGGAAGAGGCGACGGCAACAGACGCCGGACCAAGACTTTGGAACTCGGGCCAACTGCAGGTCACCTGCCAGCAGGATAACCCAAGTGTAATGACTGCAACAGTGAAACACTTATCAGCTGACCAGACTTGCAAACAGCCATAATTTTACCTAAATAGTACTGGAGCTGTCTGTAAAAGTCCAAGGTATGCAACACCCTCTCACTAACCAAGGGAAAGGAGTTGTACCAACTATTAAGGACAACTCATTTACTAACTTGGGCATAAAAGGATTAGTATGAAGGGACACTGACCAGACTGCCAAGGTTGGAGGGTGGCCTAATGGTTAAGGCGTTTGCCTTACAAACAAGGTGCAGGGTTTGAGTCTCCCAAGGGATAACTGGCTAGGCTTAAAATGGCTCAAGGGCAGTTAGCTTAGTACTAACCTATGAACTTATGAACACCCTGTTCCTGTGAAACAGAGGAATGGCCATAAAGGCCTGGAACTCAGAAGCCGGCAATAGAAGTTTTCCAGGTAGAATTTGCAAGCTCAAAGGAGCCAGTCTCATTTTCCAAAAGAAGTGTCCCAAGGATGAAAAATGGGTTTCCTCAGAAGTGTAACAAAATGTCTGTTTGACCTCAAAATAAGCCAAAGGAGGATTCAAGGGGAGACCAGCAGAAATGGCTGAAAAGTGGGCCTTTACATAATAGGCCAGGCCAGACTGGAGCTACTCAGAGGACCAAATGGAACCCCACTGAAAACCGGTCCTGGTTACAAGAACTGCAGACAAAAAATCTTTCATTTGGACACTTCCTTACCCCCTTTAAAACCCTGAGCAGATCCTCAGAAAAAGAGGGGCCTGAAAGGGATCAAAACCCCATTACCCAGCGTCAGTTAACAGTGGACAAGTGAGGATGGAAAGATTTCTTGTCCTGTGAGGCAGCTTGGCAATTGCCCCTGGCTAGAAGCATTAAGAGGGGGAACCAGTGCACTTTGCCAAAAGGGAGTCACTAGCATGCTCTTTGGAGAGTCCAGCTGAATCTACTACAGGACACTGGGAAGAGTAAAAGCATGAAGAAGCTTCCCCTTACAAGAAAAAGGGCTCCCATCTTCCACACCATACAGCACAGTACCCTGGAACAGAACAGAGAGCCTCCTGTTCAGAGGGGAGGCAAAAAGATCTACCAGAGGAATATCCCACTGATGGACAACGTCCAGAAACATGTCTGTTTAGCATCCATGTGAGAGCCTGTGATTTGGACACAAGTCTACACTGGATTGTGCTCCGCAAGAATATATACTGCCTGAAGAGTTAACTGGTAACAATCATAGCCCAAGAGTTGAGCCTTTCTGCAGAGATGGCAAGATTTTGTTTCTTCAACATATCACACTAGTGTGGTTGGTATACCTTCAAAAGACCGGGAGAGAACAGAGTGAAAAGCTTGAAGGGACAGTAACAGAGCTTTCATCTCCTTGATGCAGATATGTTCCAACTCTTGATGGGGGACCAGAGATCTTGCACTTCCAAGGTATCCAAATGAAGCCTCCCCACCCTATGTCTGAGGCATCTGAACAGTTCTGGAGAATAAACTGGAGGCTTAAAGGATAGGCTTGAATTGAGCAAACTTGAATCCAGCGCCAGTTTCGTTAGTGTATCTCCTTGTCTGAAGTTGTCCAGGGGAGGCAATGCTGCAGCCAAACTGACGCAGTATCACTGAAGCTATAGCATATGCAGCCTGGCAAGAGGAAGCATTAGAATAGAAGCCATGAATCCCATTGCTCAAAATGCCTCTGGCTAGCATGGCAGTCACAGGAAGCAACTGAAAAAGCAGTTGCTGACAACTTTTGAAGGTGGAAGAGATGCCAACATTGGCACCCTCTGAATCCTACATCCCAGACGCATGATCCTTGGAGCAAATCAGCATCTTCCCAAAGTCTGGGATTCACTGTCTTCCAAATGTCTGTCCTGAACTCCAGATCCTGTAACAGCAACTGGGAGACATCTGAAGCAACAGGTCATCTTTATAATGAAAGATCTTAACGCCTTACATCCTGCAGAAATCATAGGAGCTAGGCATTTTTTGTGAATACCTTTGGTGCAGTAGACAGACTAAGGACAAAGCAGAGAACTGAAAAAAGTGCAAACGTCCTGCTAGGGACATGAAGGCAAGTATCCCTCAAATCCAAAGACACCAGAAAAGCCTGGAGTACTTAAGAATCTGAAAAGGGACCTTGAGAAAGGTGTCAAAACAGATTCAGAATAGGTCTCCAAGTGCCCTCCTTTTGAGGAACCAGAAAGCCTGGAATACAATCCTTTCCCACAAAGAGGGACAGGTTGAAAGGGTTTTTGGTTCACTACGGACCCTAGGACTTCTGGGAAATTAAGTTGCTTTACAGGAGGTGGAGGAATCACTGAAGGAACAGACTTGCATACCATGAAGTAACCCCCGACGCATGCTACAAAGCTAAGAGTTTTAAGTGATGAGAATCCAATCTGGACGACAAAGGAACCTGGCCCAAGAAGGGCGACAGAAAAATTGTCAGATACAAGGCTCAGATAAAGGAGGCTTCTGGGCCACAATCTGAGAAGCCTTAGCAGAGGGGATCTGCCTACCACCTTTCTTTACCTTTGAGACCTAAGCAGGGTTGCCTGCAAACAAAGATCTAGAAAGAATTCCTCAAACTTAGGGATAGGAGAGAAATGTTAAAGGTCCTGCAAGGCTTTGCCTCTGGGGCATACACAGGTCAGTAGCAGTCAAAAGATGTGCATTATCCAAAGGTGCAGCAGACTACTTTAATGTCCTCAAGCAAAGACTGGAGACTAACCCAATAATGCTCACGACAGACTAAAGTCACAGCCCTGGAAAAGGCATCAGCATCACAGCTACACATAGTGAGCCACTAGGAGAAGTCAAAATAGGTAAGGGAGATTTGCCTTCAGAATCAGGTCAAATAACCTGACAAGCCTGGGCAAACAAGTGGTAATTAACCCTAAAGGCCAAAGTAGAAAATTTACAACTGTACCAATTCTCTCCATTGCCTATCCTTATCAGAAGGCAAGCGTTTGGAAGGTTGGTCACTGACCACAGCAGGATGGCATTTTAAAATAGCCCCAAACATGAGGAATTGTCCTTTAAGTACATCCTAGCAGTTGTCGCCAGAGGTGATAATTACTTCAGGAGGATACTTCTAATCCATCTGCAGTTCGTGTTGACTGCCTTGTTTCATTGCTGCTCCCAAGTCTGAGCAGCTTCCTGCTACTAAGAAACCAAATAGGCTCCGGGGTTCGAGGATCAGTACCATAAACTAAAGGCAAAGGTATCTAGGAATAGGAAAAACCCTCAAACCCTGACTACATCCAAGTAATCCAGTTCCTTACACCAGTTAGAAAGGGTAGAGGTCCAAGGAGGAGCAGACACCTAAGCCGCTTGAGTCATGGCAGAAAACAAGCCCTCCGTAAACTCTTACCATTCCCTTTGAGGATCCTTCGTATGGACCAAGACGTTTTTGCCTTCTTGGAAGGGACATCAGCCCCAATACTAGAGGTTCTGACCCTTGGTAAGATTCAATAAGAACCTGGAACCTCCTCCCTTACCATCTCTGGAATCCCTCTAGGACCCTCCAAGAAAAGTTACTGTTCCCCCTTAGACATCCAGAGCAGATGTCTGCAAAGCCTCAGGATATGCAAAGAACGAGTCATGTCAGCCTCCAAAGGGGTCACAGCAGATGAATTCTATGTAAACACTAAATGGCCTACAAAGCTATTGCCCCACTTCGTGGGACAGCCAGTGGAGGCTGGCAGATAAAAAATTTGGCCAATAATTCTGACTTCTTACCTAGCAGGAGTATCTCAAGGTTAACCAATTCGGTCTGGTTACCCTGGGCTGTTTAACAAACTCAGAAACCATTAGTCTTCCCTGGCCATTTACCTTGAAAACAAACTTACTGGGCACAAATGTCTTACAGATGTAAGAGGTGCAGTAACAGGAAGCACCCAAATGAGATTAGTGACTATTCTTATGGGGAATCTGCCTCCCAAACTGACATTTTCCCTTCTTGGATAAAATGAACTGTAGGTAAACAAAGATACAAGACCAATTAAAAAAAACAGGGCACTTCTACAGCTAGGTATTCAACATAGCAACAAGGCATTCTGACCAATGAGCAATAATGGCAGACTGGCAGTGAAGATCTGGATAACTACATCTAAGTAATTTTGCTACCCTAGGTTCTGTGCAGGAGCATGTATGACATGGCACATACAAGGTTAGGCTTTGGTATATTGGCCAAACCAGGTGCCCTGGGCAGTAGATCCCATACTGCAACAGTGATACAGGATATCTTGCAGCCCTCTTAATATCAAGAGCCTTACTACAGAGCCATTGTCAAACTTGCACTGGTACTCCACTTTAGTTCAGAATTTCATCTTGCTTCACCTTGTGGACTGCCTGAATACTGCACAGATGGTTTAATTTAACTTAAGATGGATTATACCAACCAGCCCATGTCCCTCAGTTTTAGCCTGTTCATAAACCATGGAGAGTACACGAGTGGAATGTTCCTAAACACTGACCAGGTGTCTGCAGTCACTGCAATGCAACCAGAACCGTTTGGACCTTGACATTCATGTACAGACTGCCTGGGCAAATGCAATACCCTATATACCCTGTGATAGTGCAACCTGATTCAACAGCATGAACCAAATTCTCCAGCCAGGGTATTGATCTGATCACAATGCGAACAAACCACAGGTGCTACCGAATGTGGGATGGTAGTACAACTCTGTTCTTGTTAAGCACTGCACAGCCAGACTTAGACAGTTATGCAAGTAAAGCCAACCAGGATAGCAGATGCTCAAATTATTACTGCTGCCGTAGCAGTAAATATATGGGTTATATCCTGGTTAAGGACATGTCAACCAGCTTCCAAAGCTTCAAGGCACCTTCCACATACTCTCTAGGTTTGACCACTAAGCCCTTCAGATCTTTCATGCCAATGGAGGAAGAGGGGAAGCTGAGCCCTGGAAGGATACAACCAAGAGTAAAAACACCATGGCACAACCTAAAAAGGGGATGGAGAAAAGCTACAGCAGTGAAACATCTACAGTTATGGCAAAGTTGCTTACACAGCTGGACTAAATTCATCACTGCTACAATTTCCTTGGCTATAAAAAGGTAGACTCCTAGCTTAGTGAGCTGCCTAAAAGGATGAGTGAGCACCAACCTCTTCAGAGCTTTCCTAATGGAGCACACTTCTGCAGGCTTTCAATAATATGGTCAGTTTGACTTGCTTCTGCTGGGTAGACTAGATCCTTTTGGGGGAACCTTCCACAAAAACATTTACTTTCCTGCTTAGGAAAGTTTAAGCTAGGATTTTGTGTTCAACTGATTGTCACAAGGCTTACAATTTACATTTGAACTGGAACACACTTGGATTTTAATTGTTTAACGTATTTATTCTCCGGAGAAATTTGTTTTAAGTTTTGGGGCTTACAAGTATATTCAGGTGCTTTTACCTGTTAGACAATTTACTTTTCTGCTACACATTTTCCCCGGGAAATGAGCACAGATTATCAGCTTGACCATGGGGAAATGGACTAATTCCAGTCTTTCCAGCTAGGACAAGTTAAACAGCCTGAGCCACCACAGCAGGTTGGCAACTCGCAGCAGCCAAAACAGATTCTGATCACTCCTCTTACACCAGATCCCTCGTGTAGCAACTGCAGCCATTGCGGACCAGGGGTTAACCATATACTCTGCGGCTGTTTGGGTCCCTTCAGTGGGCAAAGGAGAGCCACACAGCCTGGCAGAGGGAAGGTTTCCCTGGTCAGAATGTGCTCACTCCTGGGGAAGCTGCTGCCATTAACTGTTGGCCCCATTTTACTGTCAAAATGGAGTAGAAAAAGTACAGTTGTGTACCTACCATAAATGTAGAGAAGTGTTCACTGTTGCAGTCATTACTCTCGGGTTACCCTGCTGGCAGGCTACCCTCAGCAGACCAGAATTCCAAAGTCTAGGTCCGGCGTTGGTTGCAGTCACCTCTTCCCTGATGTCAGTGCACCAGGGGTATAAAAGATGCAGCAGACGCAATTTTCTTCAGTTTCTTGCCCCAGACGTCAGGTGCCCCCAAATTGGTAGGCTGAAAAACATGCCAATAAAAATGCATGCACAAAAACATGCCAATAAAAATGCATGCACAAAAACATGCCAATAAAAATGCATGCACAAAAACATGCCAATAAAAATGCATGCACAAAAACATGCCAATAAAAATGCATGCACAAAAACATGCCAATAAAAATGCATGCACAAAAACATGCCAATAAAAATGCATGCACAAAAACATGCCAATAAAAATGCATGCACAAAAACATGCCAATAAAAATGCATGCACAAAAACATGCCAATAAAAATGCATGCACAAAAACATGCCAATAAAAATGCATGCACAAAAACATTTTCTTCATCTACAAGCAAATGCACCAAATAAGTTGTATAGGATAGAGAAGTGCAGATAAGTCCCAGCAAAGAAAAGGGGGATGGAGGGTGGGTAACCTGGACTGCAACAGTGAATACACTAACATCTACATTTATGGTGGGTACACAACTGTACTATGTTAGTGTTTCACTGTTGCAGTCATTACTCTTGGGTTGAATCCCAAAGGTGAGGATGGGTGGCTGGGCTAAACAGGATTAGGAGAGGCTATGAGGCCCTGCAGAACTGCAGTGACAAAGCCTACTCTGGACTTAGTAAGTGGTAGTGCTTTGTGAAGGTGTGCACTGAACTCCAAGTCGCAGCCTCTAAGATATCTTTGGTTGGTACTCCTGAGGAAGGCTGCTGCTCTGGTGGAATGAGGCCCAATACCCTTAGGCACTGATTTGCCATGTTGAAAACAGAAGCAGATGCAATGGCCTATCCATTTAGAAATAGTCTGTTTTGAGATCCTTTCCTTGTGATCCTGCAGCATACGACACAAAGTTGCTCAGTCTTTCTGAAAGCTTTAGTGCTGTCCAAGTAGAAGCACAACTGCCCATGTCCAAAGAATGCAGAATTCTCACCCTTTCTGTGGATTTGGATAAAAGGGTAGGCAAGTGAATGGTTTAGTTGAGGGCCACACTGGATTAGGCATAAATGTAGTGTTTGTCCTCGGAGAAACCCTGTCTGGATGAAAAATGAGGTTCCACAGCCATTAGTGCTTGCAACTCACCTTGCACAGGTTATTGCTAAGCAGAGCTGTTTTCCAGGATAAGAATTTTACATCTGCTGTTGATGCTGGCTCGAAAGGAGGCAGTGTGAGTTTCAAACATAACTGAGGTCCCAGGCCGGAATTGTTGCTCTCCTTGGAGGCCTAATGTTTTAGGCCCCTCTGAGGTACTGCCTTATTAAAGGATGAGAACAGATAAGTGGTTCCGTATTGTAGTGGGCTGAGATGGCAGAGGCATGAATCTTAATTGATGAGAAAGGCCTTTGTTCAGCATCAGTTAGGCATTGTAAAATCAAGGATATTTGGTACACGTGTCAATGCTTGTTCCTGGTTCCAAGCACAGAATCTTCCATTTTTCTGCATAAGATTTTCTGGTACTGGGCCTCCAAGATAACATCCATAACAGCTTTTGAAAGAGGGGTGTTCTGAATGGCTACATTATCTGCCATGCTGCCAAGATTTAAGGTCCTGAGTTGGCTGTGCAGGATCAGATTGTTTTGTTGGGTCAGCAAGTGAGGTTTGAGGCAATATCCATGCTGGACCTTGATTGGGTACCAGTGCTGGCATGGCCAATCTGGTGCAATCATTTTTGGCTTCTCTTGTCTGACCTTTAGGAGTACCCTGGGAAGGAGTCAGTGGGGGAAAAGCATATACAGTTAGATTTAGCTGAAGGATAGGGCGTCCATTTTCCATGCTTGCAGTAAATCCTTGTGCAAAATCTCTGCAATTGGCAGTTGAGGGGAGGCAAATAGATCTGTCTGGGCATCCCCATTTCCTTATGCTGAAGTGGGCATCCCCATTTCCTTATGCTGAAGACTTGAGGATCCAGTTTCCATTCGTGGGGATCCATGAGGTTTGCTTAGTTCGTCTGCCAGAGTATTTGTTTTGCCTGGCAGGAATTGTGCTTGCAGGTGAACTTGAAAAACCAATGCTGTGTCCCATAAGGTCATTGCTGGTCTGCAGAGGGGGTAGGAATGTGTACCTCCCTGCTTGTTTATGTACCACATGACTGTAGTGTTGTCTGTCTATCAGTAACTGTCCTGGGTAAAGCAGGTCCTTGAAAGCTGTCAGGGCATTTTGAACAGCTAGCATCTGATTGATGTGAAGATGCATCTGGTTTGCAGGCCATGTGCCCTGAATACATTTTCCTGTCATATGGGCCCCCCCAGGCATTATCCGATTCATCCGTTGTCAGTGTCTGGCTGTGGGTAAACAGAATGGCAGACCCTTGTTGTGGTGACAGGCTTCTGCCCACCATCGAAACTCCTGTTGCAGGCAGGGAATGAGTGCAATTACTGTCTCCAGGCTGTGGCAATGCTGAGTCCAAACACTTTTTAGATACCATTGTAGTTTCCCCATATGCAGTCTGGTATATGGAATTAGTAGAATGCAGAATGCCATGAAACCCAAGGCCTGCAGGATTTTCCTTGCAGACAAGTGGGTTTTTGTTGCCAATTTCTTGAAGTAGTCAGTTGCTTTTGTCTGGCGTGAGATAAAACATCTGGGCAGTTGTATTTAAGCTTGCACCCAGGAATATTATCTCAAGGGGACTAGTTTTGATTTCTTTTCGTTTACTGTGTACCCTAGGCCAATTAGTAATTTTTCACAAATGCCAGATGCTTTAGAAGAATGTCTGTTCTCTGCTTGAATTAGGCAGTCGTCTAAGTAGGGATACATTTGAATTCCTTGTCTGCAAAATGCAATTACTGGTGCCAGGCATTTTGTGAAGACCCTGGGCGCAGTAGATAAGCCAAAGGGCAGTGCAGAGAATTGGTAATGCATTGAGCCAGCTATGAATCTGAGGTAGCCTCTGCAAAATTGTCCGATTGGGACATGCAGATATGCCTCTTAGGTCCAAAGTTACAAGCCAAGCCTTCTTGCCCAGCATGGGCAGTAGCTGCTGTAGTCAACTTGAATTTTGGAACTTCCAGAAACTTTAGTATAAACAGGTCCAGTATTGGTCTCCAGGTTTTGTCCTTTCTGGGTACTAGGAAGTCTGCAGTAAAATCCTTGCCCCTGCTCTTGTGGTACTTGCCGAATGGCCCTCATGTCCATGAGGGCTGTAATTTGTTTTTGTGCCTCTGCCCATTGATTGTGTGGCAGGTCTGGCATACCTTTCGACAATGGTAGAGTGAAAATGGAACCTGTAGCCTTGGGACACTATGTTCAGGACCCATTTGTCTTGGGTAACCATTTGCCAATTTGATGAAAAAAGTGCTAGTTTTCCCCTTAAGGAGGCTGCCATAAGAAAAGTGCTTTGATCTGGTACAGGAAAGTCATTGGGACTTTCCTGTAAGGCTGTGATTTGTCTTCTCCGCTTTTGGAGGTAGAAGCGCCCCATTGTTTAGGCCTGTATGAGCCTTGGGGCTGTGATCTGCCTCTGGGATGCCTCATCTGCCTCTTTGTGGTCTGACACTGGAAAGGACTAGGCCAGTTCCTGCTAAACCTGGGTGGCTGTACCTGCAAGAAATCCTTGCCTGTCTGCATGGATTTTGCTTTATCCTCCAATTTTTTTTTTTTTTGACACCTTCTGTTTTAGTACCAAACAAAGTATCATGCTGTAATGGTGCATCTAATTTTGCTTTAACATGATCAGGCAGATTGTTCCTTTAACAGAGCATGCCTTTTAACAGAACTTGTAACAGCGGCCCTGCAAGAGGCCGCCAGTGAAATCAACCACATTGCAAAGTATGCTTTCCTACTTCAGCTGCATGCAATAAATCCTGCAATTCCTTGTTCTCGGAGCATTCAGTATTTGTCAGTTTAAGCAGTGACATTAAATATTGCTGATATTTAAGCATATGAAACTGACAATTTAAAGCCCTTACAGCCAGGGTAGCAGATGTGTAGCCTCCCCCCCCCATCTGTCTAGAGCCCTAAAATCCCTATCAGAGGGGGACAGGGTTTTTTGCAGTGGAAGCTTTAACCCCTTTGGGACCCTGAGATATAGCTGCTGGGTCAGCAGCGGGGGTTTTATATAGGAATTTGAGAATCCAGGACCCTATAGTATCTGTCTGGCTTAGCAGGTGCAGGGGGTAAAGAGTCAGGGGACAGGCCAGACTCTGAAAATACATAATCTGCAATGTCTAGGACAGGTGGAATAGCAAGGGGTCTGTGCTGAGGAAGTAGCAGAAAGTCTGAGCCTTTTCTTAGATTCAGAATAATCTTGGCTCTCCCAGTGGAAATGCTCCCTCATGGTATGCAGGGTTTCCCCAAAAGAATAATCCTCACCAGGAGAGGCTAAAGGAATGGATTCTTCAGCATCAGAATCCTCATAGGGAAGCATGGAGTAATCCTGTTCAGAAGAGGAATCAGAGGAAATAGAAACCTGATCAAAAAGAATCACTGTCTCTTGCCTAGGCCTCTTATCAGGAGGGGGATGGGAACCCCTGATCAAAGTAATTAGGTCTTCGGACATTTTGAGCATCTGTTTTTTAGGTATGGAAGTCTGAGTAGGAGAATGTTGTACTTTTGTCTTTAGAGCTGCTTTAGTCTGAAGCTGAAGATGGCTTTATATAGTTGTGTAGGTCTGAAAACATCCTCAGAAGCTGATGCCTGCTCAGTGGCTCTGGACCCATCTGAGGGAATGATTTCCAAGTGTCCAATACCTTGAGTATCCAGAGGCCCAGTCGGCTCCACGTGGGAGTCTGAAGCGGCCTGTGGCTCTGAGGTAGCGGACATCAGGGGCTGCAAAAGCGCCTCAGAGAACCAGCGACTGGCCTAGCAGAGGCCTAGTCAGTTTTGGACCTTAGATGCCTATCCTTTTCCTTGTCCTTGCATTTTTTTGTAAACTCCGGTAGTCAGCTGGTCCAACGGAATATTAAATAATCAGCCAAAGTAATGAAATGCAAAATCGAACAGACGCTTAATAGTGCATTGGTTAAATCTAGCACAAGACAGCGAGCAACGTTGTGATCACGGCCTAGGCAAGGAATACAGTAAGAGTGAAAATCCTTGAGGTATTTGCTTCCAACAAGAAATAAAATAAACTTTGACATCGGTCTGGAGCAAGAAATGTTTCCCCAGCGGGGTACTTGGCTTTAATGAAAACTTCGGTTCTGAAATTCGGATTTGAAAAATCTCAAGAGTCAGCCGACCGGCACTTGCGAACTGCTTTTGCTTCGGGCACCACGCAGCAAGAGACTGAAGAAAATGGTGTCTGCTGCATCTTTTATACCCCTGGCGCACTGACGTCAGGGAAGAGGCGACAGCAACTGACACCAGATCTAGACTTTGGAATTCTGGCCGACTGAAGGTAGCCTGCCAGCATGATAACCCAAGAGTAATGACTGCAATCATGCATCTATTCCCTCTTCAGGAACCTCTAGGACAGGAATAAACTTCCAAGAATCTGTAGGACAGTAGGCTTTTCTAGATCTGGTTCAGGGTTTGACAATTGATCCTTAGGTGGTTTCTGGTAAAAGGGATGCCTCTTCCTGAAGGGATTCAAGACTTTGAATCTGGACAAAAATGAAGGGTCTTCTCAGACTTCTAATTCACCTAGGAGATCAAAGAATCAGATTCTCCCAGTGGGGGGTTCTCAATTTCCAGAATGAGTATTTTGGGGACTGGGAGATCTGCTTTCCCTCCAAAAAGTTAAATTTCCAGAACTTTCATACATTCCTCCAGCACCAGCAGCTTTGATAGCCTTTCTGCCCCTACAAAAGCACACTGTATAAAGTTCAATCTTTTTTACATATTCCAAATCTGATCCAGGAGCTTCAGTTAATCCTACTGCTGCTAAACCTTGAGAATACCAATGCTACACTGACAACTATGGGAAAGTATAGTAAGCAAACACTCCCCCCAACTTTAATAGAAGAGCCCGACCATTCAAAATTGAGGTTTAATCTGAACTGTACATGTATGAGGAATTTCCCCAGGTTTGAGAAAACTGCTTTAAAATTGTTTAGTTCCATTTTACAGGTCACAACTTTAAAATGTTTGTGTACGACCTTATGCTTTGAGTGATGGCCACTGGCCCTGTTGAGAGGTTTGCCTACATTCTTACCATGTCCTCAGATTTTTAAATCCTCCTTCAGATACAGATTTCATTGTTGGTCTCTGCTGCAGAAGTTTCAGGGAGTGTGACCAGATCAAACTAGTTCATTTTTTTCATCCCCTCTTCCACATTTAAGGGAGTCCCTAACCACGCCACTTTTAGCAAGAAAGTCCCAGCAAAATGCTAGTCAGATGGGTTAATTGCAAGGGGGTTCCAAAAAGAACAGAGCCCCCCCAAAAGAAAAAAAATCAAAGGGCAGTCCAAGTTTGGAAGAGTAAGGGACCTTATCTCCTTCCATACTCTGCCAGTCTTCCATCCAAAAAATAAGGATCTACTCAACAGTAGAAACAAATTGGTTCCAAAGATCAAAGGTTACAGACTGCAGCAGGAGAAAATTCCTCCTTTCCAAGAGGCAATTCCCCTATCAACTAAACGACCATTTTGCCCTCCAACATATGTAGTCTCAGGCAGTGACAGCCAGATCCTCCCTTGCAGTTTGGGAAAGGTGTACATAAAAAGATGTTTTTGGTGCCAAAGAATGACTGGAGACCAGTTCCAAGTCTTTCCTAAACCAGTCTGCAATACTTCCAAAGTTCAAAATGTCACTTCACAGTTAACCATTCATTTAAGTTTGCTGGTAAAGATGCTTAACATCCCTACTCATCCACACGTCAAGCATTTAAAGTTGTGCCTGCATCAGTTATCTGCCTTACCCTTTGGACCATCCACTGCACCAAGTGTGCTCATAAGATCATCCAGTTATAGCTTACTGCAGGCTACTTGGTATTCATATTTAAAGGACTTCTTTGCAGAGCCTTTTTAAAAAAAAAGGCTGGCTTATCCTCAAGCCTGGAGAGGAGGCTGGATTAAAGGGAAGTGGTAACTGCTGAAAGGTGGCCTTAAACAGATGCATGCCAAATTAGATTAGGAAAATACAGTTGTGTACACTTACCATAAATGTAGATGTTAGTGTATTCACTGTTGCAGTCATTACACTTGGGTTATCCTGCTGGCAGGCTACCCTCAGTCGGCCTGAATTCCTAAGTCTAGGTCCGGCATCAGTTGCTGTCACCTTCCCCGACGTCCGTGCACCAGGGGTATAAAAGATGCAGCAGACACCATTTTCTTCAGTTTCTTGCCCCAGATGTCATGTGCCCCCCCAAAGGGTAGGCTAATACGCCAATAAAACATGCATGCCCTAAAATATATATGTAATACCTTCATCTACAAGCAAATACCACATAGGTTGTATAGGTTAGAGAACAGCAGATAAATTGCAGCAAAGATATGGGGGATGGAGGGTGGGTAACCTGGACTGCAACAGTGAATACACTCATCTACATTTATGGTAAGTGTACACAACTGTACTATGTTAGTGTTTCACTGTTGCAGTCATTACACTTGGGTTGAATCCCAAAGCTAAAGTTGGGAGGCTGGAGCCAAGCAGCATTGGGAGCTGCTATGAGGCCCTGCAGAACTGCAGTGGCAAAGCCTGCCCTTGATTTAGGTTACAATGGTAAATGATAGTCCTTTGTAAAGGTGTGCACTGAACTCCAGGTTGCAGCCTCTAAAATGGCTTTGGTTGGTACTCCCCTGAGGAAGGCTGCTGAAGTAGCTGCTGCTCTGGTTGAATGTGGCCTAATGCCCTTTGACACTGGCTTGGCATGTTGAGAATAGCAGAAACTGACGCAGTGTCCTATCCACTTTGAAATAGTCTGCTTTGAGATATCCTTTCCTTGTGATCCTGCAGCATATGCCACTAGCAGTTACTCTCTTTCTGAAAGCTTTTGTTCTGTTCAGGTAGAAGCATAGCTGTCTGCATGTCCAAAGAAAGCAGAATACTCTCCCCCTTATTCTGCGGGGTTGGGTAAAAAGTTGGCAGATGAATAGTTTGGTTAAGGGCCACACTGAACACTACCTTAGGCATAAATGTCGGGTTTGTCCTCAGAGAAACCCTGTCTGGATAAAAATGATAAAGGTGCCGCAGCCATGAGTGCCTGTAGCTGAGACTAGTCTTGCAGAGTCGATTGCTAGGAGCAGAGCCATTTTCCAAGATAAAAACTTTATATCAACTGTAGCGACTGGCTCAAAAGGAGGCAGGGTAAGTTTTTCCAAAACACAACTGAGGTCCCATGCAGGTATTGGTGATCTGAGGTCTCAATTTTTGGCTCCTCCGAGATACTGCCTTAATGGAGGAGAAAAGATTGGTGGCTCTATTGTAATCAGCCAAAATGGCAGAGGCATGAATTTTGATTAAGGATAGGCCTTTGTCCAGCATCAGTTAAGTATTGCAAAATCTGAGGAATCTGGCACAGCTATGTCAATTCCTTGTGCCTGGTTCCAAGCACAGAAACTCTTCCATTTTCCAGCGTACGATTTTCTGGTACTAGGCCTTCTGGCCTCCAAAAGGACATCCATTACAGCTTTAGTGAGAAGGGTGTTTTGTATTACTACATTATCCGCCATGCTGCCAGATTTAAGGTCTTTAATTGGCTGTGCAGGATCTGATTGATTGTTTTGTTGGGATAGATGAGGTATTTGAAGCAAGGTCAAAGCTAGGCATTGAGACAAGTTCCTTAGGATTGGGTACCAGTGCTGGCAGGGCCAGTCTGGGGCAATTGGTGTCATCTTTGGCTTCTCATCGGACCTTTAGGAGTACCTTGGGGAGGAGAGGCAGTGGAGGAAAGGCATATACTGCTAAGCTTTTCCAGCTGAGGGGGCATCCACTTTCCATGCTAGTCTGTGAAGTCCTTGTGCAGAATCTTTTTAGTTGGTAGTTGTGAGGAGAGGCAAATAGATCTATATCCAGACATCCCCATTTCCTTATGCTGAAGACTTGTGGATCCAATTTCCACTCGTGGGGATCCATGAGGTTTCTGCTTAGTTCATCTGCCAGAGTATTTATCCTTCCTGGCAGGAATTGTGCCTGCAGATTTACCTGGTAAGTCAAAGCTGTCCCAGAGTCATGGCTAGCGTGCATAATTTCTTGCATATAACTGGGCCTTTGTCATCAACAGATTGAAATAGGTAGTCAGTTGCCTTTGGTGTGAGATAAGCCATCCGAGCAGTTGTATTTAAGCTTGCACCCTGGAATATTATCTCTTGAGAGGGTACTAGTTTTGATTTTTTGTTAAGTGTACCCTAGGCCTGTTAGAAATCTCTTTACAAACGCCAGATGCTGTAGTAGAATGTCCTTGTTTTCTGCTTGAATGAGGCAGTTGTCCAAGTAAGGATATATTTGTATTACTCTGTCTGCAGAATGCAATTACTGGTGCCAGGCACTTTGTGAATACCCTGGACACAGTAGATAAGCCAAAGGACAGTGCAGATCATTGGTAGTGCATTGAGCCAGCCTTGCATCAGAGGAATCTTCTACATGTTTGTCTGATTGGGACATGCAGGTATGCCTCTAAGGTCTAAAGTCACCAGCCAAGCCTTCTTGCCCAGCATGGACAGAAGTTGCTGTAGTCAACATTCTGAATTTTGGTATATCCAGAAATGTGTTTAGAATAGACCAGTCCAGTATTGATCTCCAGGTCTTGGTACCAAAAACTGTCAAATAAAATCCTTGTCCCTGCTCTTGCTCTGGTACTTGTTGAAATGGCCCTCATGTCCATGAGGGATGAGACTTGCTTTTGTGCCTCTGCCCATGGATGTTTTGGCAGGTCTGGCCAACAGTTTGTCCTTGGCAGGGTATGGAAGTGAAACTTTTGTGACACTGTCACAGACCCATTTGTCCCGGGTTGTGCACCAGTTGAGAAAAAAGTGCTAGTTTTCCCCCTAAAGATGCTGCCAGAAAAGTGCTTGGTGCAGGCAGGGGGAGTCATTGGGACTGTTTCTTGTATGGTTGTGACTTGTCTTCTCCACTTTTGGCGGTAGAAGCACCCCATTGTTTAGACCTGTACAAGCCTTGGGGCTGGGATCTGCCCCTTGGGCATCTGTATCTGCCCCTTTGTGGTCTGACACTGGAAAGGACCAATTGTGTAGGCCAGTGTCTTGGGAGGCTGAACCTGTAAGAAATCCTTAACTGTATGCATAGATTTAGCTTTGTCCTCCATTTTCTTTAACACCTCTTCTGCTTTCACACCAAAGTATCATGCTGTAATGGGGCATCTAAGTTTGCTTTGACATGATCAGGCAGAGTTTGTTCCTTTAACCAAGCATGTCTCCTGTGGAGAGAGCCTGTTACAGCGGCTCTGCAGGAGGCCTCCAAAGAATCAACCACATTGCAAAGTATGCTTTCCAACTTGTTCAGCTGCATGCAATAAATCTTGCATTTTTCTGCACATTCAGAATTAGTCAACATTTTCTGTTTAAGCAGTGACCTAAAATATTGCCGATATTTGAGCATATGAAACTGACAACTTAAAGCCCTTATACCCCCTATAGCCAAGGTAGCAGAAGTGTAAATCTCCCCCCACCCCATCTGTACAATGCCCTAGAATCCCTGTCAGAGGGGGTATGTTTTTTTGCAGTGGAAGCTTTGACCCCTTTGGGACCCTGAGATAGTTTTCTGGGTCAGCAGCATGGTTTTTGAAAAGGAATTTGAGAGTCCAGGACCTGTAGTACCTGTCCGGCTTAACAGGAGCTGGAGGTAAGGAGTCAGGGTCAGACTGGACTCTGAAAATACAACAATGTCCAACACAGGAGGAATAGCTAGGGGGCTGTGTTGTGGTAGTAAAAGTCTAAGCCTTTTCTTAGATTCTGAAAAATCTTGGCTCTCCAGTGGAAATGCTCCCTCATGGAATGCAAGGTTTCCCCAAAAGAGTAATCCTCAGGAGAGGCTGAAGGGATAGATTCTTTAGCAACAGAATCCTCATAGGGAGGAAGAGTATTCCTGATCAGAAGAGAAATCAGATGAAATGGAAACCTGATCTGAAGATTCATATTCTGTCTCTTGCCTAGGCCTTTTATCAGGTGGGGGATGGGAACCCCTGATCAAAGTAATTAGTCTTCGGCCATTTTGAGCATCTGTTTTTTGGGGATGGAGGCCTGCCCAGGAGGCTGTTGTACTTGTTTTGTCTTTAAAGTTGCTTTAGTCTTTGAAGCTGAAGTAGTTTTAATGTATAATTGAATAGGTCTGAAAACACCCTCAGAAGCGGATGCCTGCTCAGTGGCTCCAGACACATCTGAGGGAATAGTCTCCAGAGGTCCAATACCTTGAGCTTCCAGCAGCCTAGTAGACTCCACGTGGGAGTCTGTAGCAGTCTAAAGTAGCGGGCATCAGGGGCTGCGAAGGCACCCGAGAACCAGCGACTGGCTTAGAAGCCTAGTCTGTTTTGGACCTCTGATGCCTGCCCTTTTCTTTGCATTTGTGAATTCCGGTAGTCTGATGGCTATCAGACGACATGTAATCAAATCTGCCAAAATAGTGCAATGCAAAATCAGACGCTTAGTGCGTTGGTTAAATCTAGCACAAAACTAGCAACGTCATGGTCAGGGCCTAGGCAAGGAATACCGTAAGAATTGAAGTCCTTGAGGTATTTGTTTCCCACAAGAAATACAATTAACTGACATCAGTCTGGAGCAAGAAAAAAGTTTCCCCAACTGGGTACTTAGCCTTTAATGAAGACTTCGGATCTGAGATTCGAACTCGAAAATCTCCAGAGTCAGCCGACTGCCACTTGTGAACTGCTTATGCTTCTTGCACCGCATGGCAACAAAGACAGAAGAAAATTGAGTCTGCTGCATCTTATACCCCTGGCACACTGACGTCAGGGAAGAGGCGACAGCAACAGACGCCAGACCTAGACTTTGGAATTCAGGCCAACTGAGGGTAGCCTGCCAGCAGGATAACCAAAGTGTAATGACTGCAACAGTGAAACACTAAGACCACCACACTATTGGGTTCAGATGTTTTAGTCTGACAGACTGAAAATTTCAGTTTGGTCAAGTGGCATTTTTAGGTAGCTGGTCTCCTTCCATCCTAAAGGAAAAGCATGTCCTCAAAAAATTGAATGGAAGGATAAGAATCCTGTAGTCTACAATGTTAGGATGAGTAACAGAAGGGCTCATTCCCTTACCCCAACCTGTTGTGGTATCCGGTCCATTTTGTGGGGTTGCTTGCGGTTGCCTCTGGCTAGAGACTCCAACTCTAACTTTGCCAAAAGGGAATCACCAAAAGAATTTGATGTTTCAGTAAAACACTTGTAGAGAAGGCATACAGAAGCCTTCCTGTCCATTAAAAAACCAAGCATCTATCTTCCAACCCTGTGGAAGAATTCTTGTGCAGAAGGGCGAGCTATTCTGAGGAAAATGTCTGATGGATCCCAGTTGTGGACCATCTAGGAATACTGGTTTGAGCATCCACTCATGCGAGTCCTTGGACCTGTTAGTCTGGCAATGTCCCAAGTAACATATCCTACCAAATGTACAGGTTCTTGTCCCTCCTTGTTTATGTAATATGACTGCTGCCTGAACACTCAAGTCCTGGTTTCTATCCAGAGATGGGAGAAGCTTTTTAGGACCTGAAAGCTTTCATATCCATGTCGGTGTGTTCTGCCTTGGGGCAGATTTGCCAAACCTGAGCCTTGAGTCCCCATCCATACCCCTGTCTCAAAAGGAGTCTGCACTTATGTTCACCTGTGCCAACCCACCATAGTCCAGACTTTTCCACAGATCTCCCTCATGAGACAAGGCAGGGGTGAGATCTGCACTGTCCAGGGAGTCAAGTGTTTGGACCACACATTTTTCAATGTTCCACTATCCCTATATGCAGCCCAGCTAGTGGAAGCACTGGTATGGTTGCCACCATATTGCCTAGTTCAGACAATCTCCCTTGGCAAGAATTGAAGTCAAGAGAATGGATGTTGCAAGGCTCCTTCTCCCATGAAAGGCAGCCTGCAGTTTTAAGACTAGTCTGCAAACACAAGAAAACTAGGTCTTTGATGAGCAGACTTAAATTTAGTGAACCCAGCTCAAGAGTGTGGTTGTGAACTTGAACTGCAGGTAAAGAATTTGCAGCAATGAAGCCTACATTATATATTCTTTGGACTCCTGTAAAGTTATAACTAGAGCTAGGCACTTTTTGGTGGCAGCAGAAAACCCAAAGGGGAAAGAAAACTGAATGTGATGAGCCAGTACAGAACCTTAAAATCTGTCCCCATCTTCCTGGATATTCCAATCTTATGTAAAAGCTTGAGATAACCACCAGCTGGACCAGAGTAGCTGGCACCATTTTGAAATAAAAGCTAGAAAGTCTAGAACTGCTGAAAGGAGTGCAGAAAAGTGGTCTAAATTCCTTTAGGAAACCCAAATAATCTTTTCCATTTGCTTTTGTAAAATTTAACATTGGTTGATTGGGAAAGTCAGACTAGGTTCCACAGATCCTGTTTTCACTGGAGGCCCAGGGAGAAATGCTCCAGAAGCAGGTCTTTAGAATGTGGGAGGAAACCAGAGTACCTGGAGGAAACCCATGCGAACACAGGGAGAACATGCAAACTCTACACAGAAGGCATCCAAGCTGAGAATCAAACCAGAGAACCTCTTGCTGTGAGGCAACGGCATTAACTGCCGCACCACTACACCACCCAATCTTCCTAGAAGGCAGAGGGAAAGAATGTGGACTACCTGGGAGGCGAGCCAGGATAGTCTAGCAATCAGGTATGGGGAAGCCATGCATTTAGAGGCCCTGAATGCCCAGGAGTGGAAAGCCAGATTGAGATCCAGACAGATCTAGCACCCATGGAGTTTCAAATGGCACCAAAATTAAGGGATCTAAATCGAGGCCAAAAAGGTGCAATGAGGATCACCATGACCTTCATATCCAATATTTTAATATTCAGCAGCCCTCTGCCATTGTGGGGGGATTGTGGCAGAGAACCTGTTGCCTTTGGTGGAGATAAAACGCAGCAAGGTTGAACCCAGTAGATCTGGGTTGCCACTGAGCCACTCACTAAGCAAGATTTGCTCAAGAAAAAAGTTGAAGTCTTACCATAACCACAGATTTTCTGGTCTTCCATGCTGCAGTATTCTGCATATAGATTTATCCCTTCAATCTCACATATGCAAGGCCAGTACCCAAAAGCTTTGCCCCTCTGAGGCAAGTCAGACGAGGTGGAGATTTCCTGAGCCATAAAGGTGACTGCACACACCAGCCCTCAGTCTGAGCCAGTCCTGTAAGGGCAATGCCATTTCATTGCCATCCAGAAAGGGAAGTTATAGCAGATAGGGGAAGGGGGGTGGGAAGGAATACTGCAACATGGAAGAGAACATCTATGGTGATGGTAAGACTTTCCAACTTTTCTATGTCCTATTCCCATGCTGCAGTATTCCGCATATGGGCGAGTGCCAAAGCTCTGAGGTTGGGGTGGTCTAAAAGCAGATTCCAGGAATCCCTGGCGAAACCTGCCCTAAAGATTAGATCGAGCTTGCAGTGTTTGGTGAAGGTGTGGACAGAGGACCAGGTTAGCAGATTCCAGGATGGAAGAAATATCCAAACCCTTGAAGACTTCTGAAGATGCCACTGCTCTTGTGGAATGAGCTTGGACTGTCCCTTTAGGGTCTTACCATGGAACTTGCAGCAGAAAGTAATCACTTGAGATCCAAGTAGAAATAGTCTGCTTGGTACCAGCCTTCCCCAGAACTAGTGAAAGGATATGAAATCCCCAGAACTAGTGAAAGGATATGAAATGGACAGTCTGAGACTTGGTGTTGTGCATCTAGAATCTGATCTGCTTATGGACATCCAAGGAATGCAGCACAGTCTCCTTGGGGGTCAGGGAAGAAAACTGGTAGCTGGATGGTCTGAGGGACCAGTCAACCTTGGGCATGGACAGATTTGTCCCAAGGGTAACCCTATCTTTGTGGAAAACTAGAGTGTGGTGTAGCCATACGGGCTTGCATCTCTCCTGGCTGAGGTTAGAGCCACTAAAAATTACTTTTCCAGGTACAGTGCTTTAAAGAGGCATTGTTAGCTGGCTCAAAGGGGGGGTAAGCATACTCTAGCACATAGTTGAGGTCCTAAGGAGGGGGACTGGGTTTCCTGGGGGGCCCCCAAGGTGCAGTACCCCTTTGAGGGAGAGTTTGCAAGGGAATAGTGATGCTAGAGGGGGTCCAGAGGCAAGCAGAAATAGCAGCCAGGTAGGCTTTGATGGATAAGTAAGCCAGTCCAGACTGCAGTAGCTCAAATAAGACATCACGAGAGGCGGGTTTGCTGAAAAGCAGATCCAGCTATCTTACGGCAAGTAGTGAATAGTTTCCACTTTGAGACATATGATCTAGTGTTTCCTGGCCTCCTGCAGGACAGTGAGCATGTCCTCATTGTAAAGGTGTCTAAATGGGATTAGAATCCCATCAGCCAGAGTAAGGTGACCCTTTGTGCTGTGCGAGTTCCAGTCTGGGGAGTAACTTGTGGTGACTGCCCTCTCAGATGTAGTAGTAAAGGGAACAAGTGCTGTCTGGGCCAGTAGGGAGTCACCAACAAGATTTGAGTTGTCCTGCTGGGCTTTTAGCATGACTGAGGGGGAAAAGGGGGATGCATATAGATATTTCCCCTTCCATGGGATTGAGGGGGCACCCGATGCCAGTGCCTGTGGTTCTGGTGTTCTGATGCAAAAGCCAGGAAGTTGCCTGTTGGAGGCAAACTGGTCTATTTGGAGGTATACCCCACCTGTGGACCAGATCCAAGACAGTGCAGCATCCATTTGTGGTTGTGCTAGTTCTGCTCAAACAAAATCTGCCTGCTTGTTGGAGACTGGGAATGTAGTCACCCACAGGGAGGTTCCCTGTGAGGTAGCCAATTCCCATACCAAAAGGGCTAACCTGCGGAGCAGGTAGGACTTGGTCCCTCCCAGCTTGATATACCACAGTACAGTCGTGTATACCACAGTACAGTTGTGTTCTGTTTATCAGAAGTCTCCCCTGTAGTATGAAAGGTTGAAATACCTGGAGGTCTAGAATTGGTTCAGCCACAGGCCCTGCACCTGTGGTCAGAGGGTGGCTCACCAACCTAGGCCAGAGGTATCTGCGTGCATGACCTGTGTGTTGCGATGGCTGCAGTGGTAGTCCTGGGTTGTGCTGTACCCGATCCAGCCACCATAGTATTTCTTTTTACAAGGTAAAAGGGGTACAATGTGCTCCAGGGGCTAGTTGTGTTGCTTCCAGACTTGAGTGGGAGGCAACACTGCAGCTTCCTCATGTGTAGTCTTGCTAAAGGCAGCATGGGTATTGTAGCTGCCATGTAGCCCAGAAGCTTCAGGTACAGTCTCGCAGTCAACTGTCTAGTGAAGTACCTGGAGATGTTCTGACAAGCTTACTTTGGGAGGTGGCAGGAATGCTTCGATGAGATCTGATCGTATTCTGCACCCTATGAACACAATGTCCTGAGCTGGGACTTTGGAAGATTTATCTGAAATCCCAAGGACTGCAGTAAGGTCACCACAAGGTGTAGGTGTCCTTGCAGTATTTGTTGGCTGGGAGCCTGGATCAGCATGTCATCCAGGTAGGGGAATATCTGTATTCCCTTTGTTTTGCAGTAAGACACCACCGGTGACGGACATTTGGTAAAGACTCTGGGAATGGTGTAAAGACCAAAGGGCAAATCAGAAAACTGCCAGTGAGAGGAGCCCACCAAAAATTTAAGTATTTCCTGTGGGAGGGCTTGATTGGGATGTGGAGGTAAGCATCCTTTATGTCTATAGTAACAATGAATCCCTGTGGGATAAGTGGGAAAAGGGCTGGTAGGGTAAACATTTTAAAGGTAGGCACCTTTGAGAGATTAAGGTAAGAAAGGTCTAGGATGAGTCTCCATGGTCTGTCTTTTTTGGGGACTAGGAGTCTGGAAGAGAAGCCTCTTCCTTTCACAGGAGGGGACTGACTAGTGCCCTAGTCTAACAGGGTCTGCAGCACTGGTTGTAAGAGGTGCAGCTGCTGTGCAGGAGGGTGAGGAATGCCCCACCATATGGGAGGGGAGAGCCAAGTCATGAAGTAGCCATTTAAGGATGGACAGGACCCACTTCAGTGAAAAGGGCCCAAAGAGGGAGACCGGCAGATAGAGGAACAGTAGAAGATGGGGAGTTGGCAACAGTGGCAGGTAGTCAGACTACCTGCCCTGTCCTGAAAGAAAGGGCTCTGGCTAGAGGTAGTGGGTGCTCTAGGTGGAGGTGGTTTCTTGGGGGACTTTAGGTCTAGCACTAGTGGGACAGTAGTGCTTCCTGAAACTTTCAGAAGGGTAATTCCTCTGAAACCTGGGGATAGGATGAGACCAGTAGATGTTTGAGGTTCTGCATCTCCCTTTCTGTTGCAAAGATTTAGAGATCTGCAACCTTAGATCCAAAAAGTCCAGCATTGTCCAGAGGTGTATCTGAGCTTAGCCCTGAAATCTGGCAGGGGCTGTAGGCAAATAACTACACCTGATGGAATGTGGCGACTTGAGGAAAGAGCCAGGAGGGAGGACAGTGATGCTGTTCTGAGGACGGGCATGTTTGAACCAAAAGACTTTCCTTGTGCCTTTTTACAGCTTTATGCTTAAGGGGTGGTGAAATGTTCATCCCAGAAAGCCTCTGCTAACTGATTTTTACCATACCCTTAAGAATAAGCTTGTTCTTGCATTCAGCCAACATATGGTTGCTCAAGCTAGAACAAATGTCACAAGAAACATTAAGGTGGTCAATGCCCAAACAGTAAACTGGGCATGACTGTGGGAATTGGGCAACTTACACCCACACTTACAATGGCGGCTAAGGCCAAGCTTGGGTTCAAACAGTAACACAAGTATAACCACAAACTAGCAACAAGAGACACAGTGAAAGAACACAAAGATAGCAGGAAAGAGTACCAATGGTACTGAGAAAATGTCCCAACAGTAAGGAATTAATAAAATTTACAACAGATATTTATTTTCCACAAAGTATAGTTAAAAATGGTAGTTCCCAATAGGGTACTTCTCTAGCCAAACGTTAAAGAGCTAGCCACCTGATCACCTGTAGCTGCAGAAAGGCACTTAGACATTAAGAAAGCTGTGTTTGGTGCCCTTACCACTGACTATGCCACTCTCCAAGCTCTTCCAGCTGCCAAGGCATGTGTAGGTAAAGCTTTGGAAGCTAATTGGTAGTCACACCTAACGGAATTCCATATAGCTAGGCTACTGCAAAAGTAAAGGATTCACTTATGGCATAAGCAAATATGGTTTCTTTAAAAAAAAGGGGCAGGAATTGAATAATTTATGTAATGTTGATTAGGTTATATGATATACAGATGTGATGTTTGCTACTACAGTATGATCACTTAGTATAAAAGTAAATTTGCCTATATCAAAAGTAAATTCAATAACTGTTAAAAAATAAACCAATTGGCTTAGCTTCTGGTGTCAATCCAGAAGATTGATATCTGCCAGCCTGGAAGGACATGGTTGATGGATACGTCTGCACCAGTTTTCACAGCCTTCAGATACTGGCAAAAGCTTTTGCCTCAACTGTGCCTTTAGGCAATGTAAAAAAGTAAAAAAAATTTGATACAATAAAAATAGGTGCCTAAACAGGAAACTGCACTCGCTGGAAGCACTCCTCTCCCTGAAAGATGCTGTGTGCAGTCAAACATGGTCAAGGCTGTGGACAACACCCTAGCTGTGTAAGGCTACAATGCCTTACACATGTTCAGACCTCAGAACAAGAACGAACCAGAGGCAGTACAGTATCCATCTTTGTTAAAGCCAAGCACACAGATCGGTTAAAAAGCAACTCCTCTAGATGTTTCAGATCCAACTATAGTCAAAGTACCCTACCACATTATAGGTCCCCCACCATCAGCCAAGAGAAACACTGCCTACTTGGTCCTACTGGAGTCCCTCACCATACAGCTTTACACCTTGGACATGGGAGACTTCCAGCATTCTACTGAGTGGGTGACACTAGCACAATGATCTTAGTTTCTTGTACTAAGAATACAAATGCTTGGAGCAGATGGGCCACACCCCCACAAGGGGTTCAAATGTCCTAGACTTGGTACTCAAACATGGGGGGGTCACTGCACTCTGCAGGTGTGGTACCCTCCTCGGTAATGTCAAACTGAAGTCTCGTTTGAACCAACCCATCAGATCTGACATTCCCACAAGAGCAATACATTTCTTCAAAGCTAACTATAGCCTACTAGGCTACAGTAGTAATTTCAAAACCCCTGCAAACACAGCCAACAACTCCTATGCAGAAGGGTACACATGCCCTGTATAAACACTCTGCTGTACCAGACGAGATCAAAACAAAGTCTTCCCAAAAGCTATCCTAGTGGACCTAAAGTAGAGAGATTATACAACATGAGGAAGAGTGAGCAAAAGGGGACAAAATCCCTCTACAGCAACAAGCAAAGAAAGTCCTCTCAAGTTAATTATGAAACTAAAACAGCATCCATAGACATAAGGCATTTTTAGCTACATCACAAATCTAAAAAGGGAATGCCAAGCTATGTGCCGAGCTAGTTGTGGCTGGTACCCTAGTACTTGAAATTGCCAACCTGCTAGCTGACAGACTTGGCACAAACTTCACCCCCTCCCCAGCTATACCTCAAAGCATTCTGGACACTAATCCCCTCCCTAGCATCTCTAGAGACCAGGTCATCTCTGCACTCAAGCCTCAATGGGAACAGACATCCCAGGCTGCTTACTCAGCAACTTAAAGGTATGAACTTGGTCTTTACATAAACAGAATTGTGTAAATACTGTGTGCTCATGTTATGACCATGCAAGTTAACTTATAGGTTAGATTTATTTTTTGTAATAGATCTTTTCTCCCCGGGCCTCTGCTGAAAAAGGACCAGTGTCCAGACTTTCCTAGTAAACAAATGTGAAAAATTAACTAGAACTACTTGGCACTCCAACTGTAGCCTGCGACATGGCCATTTTCCAGAAGAGTAGAGAACAGTAACCCCCTTGGACAAAGGGCCCCCATCTACTGACCCTGAGCTACAAGCCCACAAGCCTGACAAGCCTCACCTGCACGGCCATGGAAAAAATCATGGACTTTAATGACCTAGGTGACCTAACTTGACTACCTACCTTGACCCAGCTTGGCTTTAAGGGTAGATCACACTAGTTAAACCTGGTAGACTTTAGAACAGGGCCTTGAAGATAAGAGTGACCTAGCCAAGGTGTTTGATAATCCCCCACTCAGACATTGAGAAACTCTCAGCTGGTGATTGAGCCAGTAGGGTACCTGTCTAGTGACATTAGGATTAGACAGAACTCAGATTAGTGGACTCCACCTCTACCAGACCAGTCACCAGCAGTGTACCACAAGGACCTGTACTGGGCCCATTACCGTTTGGAATCTATTTCAGAAGTTTAGGCCAAAATTGATGGCCTGTGGCTTACCAAGTTTGCTGACTGCAAACTGGGTGCAATCAGAGTTCTCCAATAATGTTACCATTACAGGAGGGGCTAAAACATTAGTCTGTGGCTTTGGCACCAAATGCAAAAAGTGCATTATCCCCTTTGGCAAACAGAAATACCCTGGTAATTACTGTACTGACAGTACCAACCTAAGCTCAAACCCAATGGTTTGAGACCAACTCAAACTGAAGGTTTATATTTCCATCACCACGTCTCCAGTGGCAAGGAAAATCTACATTGCACATCTTATAGGCAAGGCTATCGCATCCAGGTCTAAGGATGTTATAAGAAGTTATGTACTCACCATAACGTTCCATCAGAGTAGGTATCTTAATTTGTCCGCAACCTTTAGGATACGGATCCGATCTCTGATCAGAGCCGGCAACTTCTACCACAGCATAGATCTGAGCTCCTAGCTCCCTTTACCCATAATCCCCTGCCAACCTTGACTGACCTCAGATCAAGTTTGCCCGATATAACAACTGTTCCTGTGCCCCGGAAGGGGCTTATCCAAGACCGATCCTAAACAGAATCATATAGGTCAGGGGGGATGGTTGCAGGCAAATGAAGATACCTACTCAGATGGAACGTTATGGTGAGTACATAACTTCTTAATCTGAAGTAGGCACTACATTTGTCAGCAACCTTTGGGACAGAGTCCCCAGCTACCTGAATCCTGGGTGGCAGTTATGGAAGAATATTCCAGAGCACTGCAGAGCCAAAGGACGCCCTACCTCTGGAGACAACCTCCAGTTTGTAATGGCTGATAAAGGTACGAGATGAAGCCCAAGTGGCTGCAGAACAAATATCATCCAAGGGGACCCTAGATTTAAAAGCCACCGAAGTAGCAACGGCCCTAGTAGAATGAGCTCGGACTCCCTGAGGTGCAGGCCTTCCCAAACTCAGATATGCCAAGAGGATACAACTAGCTATCCACCGTGACAGGGTAACTTTAGAAACTGAAAGGAGACCAACAACTTGTCAGATGGCCTATGACCAGCAGTTCGATGAATATAAAAGCATAATCGTCTGTGGACATCCAAGGAATGCAGTTTGTACTCTCCTTTGTTCTGGTAGTTGGGAAAGAACACTGGAAGATTAATAGATTAGCTTCTGAAGATACCTTAGGCAGAAAGGACGGATTGATCCTGAGGCAAACTATCCTGATGAAAGGCTAAATACGGCAGTTTAAGAGCCTGAAGTTCAGAGACCCTTTTAGCTGAAGTAATGGCCACCAGGAAGGCAGTCTTCCAAGAGAGATATTTAAGATCAACCGTAGCCGCCAGCTCGAAAGGGGGGCTTGTCAAGGCCTGTAGAACCAAAGATAAATCCCATGGGGGTACTACCTCCCTGACCAGAGGTCTGAGAAGGAAGGTACCCTTGAGGAAAGCTTTACAAAGCTTGGAAGTAGAGGGCCCGATTCATGCCCTACATAATGCGAAATCGCTGCTAGTTGTAAGTTGACTGTAGAGCAGCTAGCCCCCTGATGAAAAAGGGTAGTTAGAAAATCCAAAACAGACGCAAGAGGTGCCGTGAAAGGATCCAAGTGATGGTGCTCCGCCCAGATGGAGAAACGTTTCCATTTACTCCCGACAGACCCTTCTGGTGGAAGGTTTATGTGCTGCTACTAGGATGGCTTTGACTGGTGGGGTTTCCGGGAGTCCTTATCAGGAGTGGAACTGGAGCAACCAAGCAGTCAGCTTGAGGTTGACCAGGTTGGGGGTCAGAAGACCCAGAGGGTGAGTAATGAGATCCAGGAGGGGATCCAGAATCCATGGTGGATGAATCAAATGAGACCACAGGTACAGGAACCACATTTGACGAGGCCAGAATGGGGCAATGAGGATCATTGCTCCCCAGCCGACTGGCTTTCTGTAAGAGTTTGAGCATCATGGGCAATGGAGGGTAAGCGTAAAGGAGACCGGGAGGCCAAGCATGTACTAGAGAGTCTCTTGGGGACTCCCCTGAGGGGGGATTAGAGCAAAGTAACTGTTGCATTTGGTATTTGAAGGAGAGGCAAAAAGATCGCAACAGGGTTGCCCCCATTGGGCAAATATTTGCTTCGCTACTAGAGGATTGAGACACCATTCGTACGGGGTCAGAACCGAATGACTGAGCCCGTCTGCTAGGATGTTGGACCTTCCCGGAATGTGCATTGCAATGAGAAAGCAGTTTGTATCGCCCATTCCCACACTCTCATGGCCTCGCGACAGAGGATAAGACCTGGTTCCCCCCTGTTTGTTGATGTACCAGACAACTGACATGTCGGTCTGTACCGCAATCGTCCCAATAGGAAGAAGGCTGTGAAGTACCTGCAACGTCAAAGGCACAGTCCTCATCTCTAGGACATTGATACGCAAGGAGGTCTATGCTGTTCCACGCGCCTTGGACCGTTCTGCCTGAATAGTGCCCCCCCACCCCAGGCGAGAGGCGTCCGTGGTCACTGTGGCGATGGGGGAAGGCATCAAGAATGGTAGTCCCGCATGAAGGCTCGGGGACTGGAGCCACCACACGAGCGACCCTCTGCAAGCCCTGCTTAAGGGAATAGGATGGGACAGGAGATTGCGAGACAGGGACCATTGCACCTGGAGGGTCCACTGCAGGACCCTCATTTAGATGGGCTAGGGGCAGCAGAGGAATTGCTGCGGCCATGGACCCTAGAGCCCTCAGGATCAATTCCGCCGGAAGCAGGAAGTTGGAGAATGGCTGGAACATGCAACCTCAGGTTCTGAAGCCGATCGGGAGTCAGGAAAGCAAGCATTAGTCTGGAATCCAATCTCGCCCCTATGAAATCTATTACCTGTGTAGGAGTCAGAGGATTTGGCCATGTTGACAGTCAACCCTAGGCGTGGAGCAAGATTGAGGAAATAATCCCTGCCTGAACAGAGCAGATGCCTTTTTGGGGCGATGAGGAGCCAGTCATCCAGGTACGGAAAGACCTGAATTCCCTGAAGCCTCAGGTGGGCCGCTATAACCACCAAGACTTTGGTGAACACCCTGGGGGCTGAGGTGGGACCGAAGGGGAGGGCCCTGAACTGAAAGTGACTGGCTCCCAGGTGGAAGCGGAGGAACCTCCTGGAACATCTGTCCACAATAATGTGGTAGTACGCATCTTTGAGGTCTATCGAGCACATCCAGTCATTCTCCTGTAACAGGGGGAGAATAGATTGTAGCGTGACCACCCGGAACTTTTCTTTGGGTACTACCAAGTTCGAGAGGTAGAGGATGGACCTCAAGTCCCCAGTCTTTTTTGGCACCAGACAGAACCTGGAGTAAAACCCTGATCAGAGTTGATCTGGGGGGACGGGTTGGATGGCTCTTGTAAAAGCTGCTGAATTTCTGTAGCAGCCACCTCCCTCTGATTGGGTGGTACATCAGAGAGGCTTCTGATATCGGGGGTTACAATAAAGGGAATTTGGTAACCTCTGGATATGATGCGAAGCACCCAGCGATCTGTTATGGACTCATACATTGCTAGGTGCCTCTAAAGACTCCCCAGACTGCCTCCAGAGTGGAGCAGCCGGGCAACCCCTCAGGGGTTCTGCGTGGGCCTCTCAGGAAGGGTTCTCTGGACCCAAAATTTCTGGGACCCCCTCTGCCTCTAGGGCGGCATCTTCCCTGTCCTTTGTTCCGAGAAGTAAGGATGTCAGAGCCAGGCTTGGTGCCTCATTACCAGGCCGGCTCCGCCAGCTCTAGCGGTTCCTTCCATGGCGTGAGACAGAGCGGCATAGAGGTGTTAGAAATGGAATGTAGAGTGGACATTTGTGAGTACAGCTGCTTGTCCCCTTCCAACATGGACTCTGGGGGGGGAGGCAGCGTATTTATTAGATCTTGCTGCATCCGGATGACGTGTGCCATATAGTTCAGCACCCTCATGGAGAAGGTTGCTGAACTGATGACCCGCTTCCCAAGGTGGTCCATCGCCAGATACTCCTTCCTCGGTGGGTGGACCGTGGAGCTCTCCTGAGCCAACTCCCTCTTGGTGGCTGCCACCATGACATCCACGGGGGGACCTCTGCTCCAGTGGGTTCTTTCTGCAGGAGGACTCAGGATCCTATCTGGGTGCTTGGGACTGGCTCTAGTGTCTGGCTCCTTCCAAGTCCTGGTGGAAATAAGGTCCACCAGGGGGTCGGGGGGAGGAGACACCCAAGAGGTAGAGGGCCCTGCTTCGAACGCCTCTAGGAATATGGACTCATCGGAGGAAGCTTTGGTGGCAGACCACCCTCCCCTAATCCTGAGCATTTCCATGATGTCTCCAAAGGAGACATCCTCGGGGGGTGACTTTGGGGAACCTTCCCCTTCATCTAAGTCCACGTGCCTCCTCTTCCACTTAGCCTTGTGAGGAACCTCCTCGGGGGGCTGTCCAAGGAAGTCTCACCAGCAACGTCACGTTCCAAAGGAACACAGAGGCGCTGAAGCAGGCTGCCCCGAAGGCCGGGTGATGGGAGCCTGAACCAGCTGAGGGAGTGGAGGGGGGAGCCAAAGCCAGGACCGGAGGCCCGGATGCACTCAGTGCCCCCTCCACCACAGGGTAAGCAGAGGGGGAGCCACTCAATAGGATTGGAGAGTCTACTTCCACTCGGATCCGAAGCAGGGATCAGATCCGGGGCAGAGACCCTCAGATCCGAAGGACCCGTGTGCTCCGACCGGGACAGAGCCAAAGTCACACAGAATCCCTCTGATCCGAAGCTCAGTCCACAGCTCCAAGAGGTCATATCAGACAAGCTTGAGGGAGCAGTCTGAGCCAAAGTAACCAGTACTATCTGCTCCAACCCACCCCCGGATCCAACGTAGCTCTGCTCTGAATGCTCCGAACCCGGAAAGCAGGTCGGAGAAGGAGTGATTGGAGCAAAAAATGGGGTTGAGCTCCCCCCCCGCCCCCAGATGGGGGGAGGCAAGAGCACTCCCATCTGCAGCTCGGCCTGGATGAACCTCGTAATCATCCGGTCCATGTCTGCATCTGACATGCTAAAAGTGGACCTCGAAGAGGCCACCGAGGCAGACCTAGAGTGCCGCCTCAATGACCTTGATGGGACCAGTCCCCTCCTCCCCGGGTCCTGATGAGAAACAAGGGGACCAGAGCAGAGGAGATCCAGAAGCTCTGGAGGGAGAAGCCAGTTTGGCGGGTGGGGCCGAGAAGGAGTCCTCGGCCCGCCGCTTATGGTGCTTTTCAGTTTGGCTTTCCCGGCCTCCCTCTCCTCTGGAGCCAAAGCAGGAGGTTGAGTCCCGACCGGAGGGAGAAAGGCAGGGGTGGCTGCCACTGAGGGCTGGGTAGCAGCCACAGAAGCACCAGAGGCTGGAGCCAAATCCAGGGGCAAAAGGCCCACCAGAATCAGCTTCGACCTCCGGTCCTCATGTGCCCTGGGGTTGAACGCTGCACAAATCGCGCATCCCGAGGAGAGGTGATCAACCCCAAGGCACCTAACGCACCGGGTGTGGTTATCCGCCGGTGAAAGCTTATGGCCACACTGTGCACTTTGAAAAGATGGCTTTAGGGGCCTCAGACATAGTAGCACAGAAAACACACTAGGCCCCTACACGCACCACAAACACTACCAGCGAGGGCAGGGAGGAAAAATAAACACTAAGTTAGAGATATATAGGGCTAAGGATACCTAAACACTCGCTCTCACTCAAGAAAAGGAGTAAAAAGAAAATCTCACAAATCTTCACCAAGTAGCAGGAGCTTGAAAATCCAGCTTGTAGCGTGAAGCGCGGCAAACTAGATCTGAGGTCAGTCAGGGCTGGCAGGGGATTATGGGTAAAGGGAGGAGCTAGGAGCTCAGATCTATGCTGTGGTAGAAGTTGCCGGCTCGGATCCGTATCCTAAAGGTTGCTGACAAAGTGCCTACTTCAGATCTCATTAGACCACTAAGTACAACACCCCCTTTTGCACGTACCTAGAGACACCTGCAGCAGCTGGAGACCACAAAAAAGTTTCTACCAAGGACAGGTCCTCCAAACCATGTCTCATGTGGACAGACCGAAGTCCTGTCATTGTATTCTTATAGGCTGCCGAGATGACACTTGTGCCTAGCCTATAAGGCAGGTTTGGACCCCGCCCTAATGGAAGTGCCCCATTTGATTTGTGATGGGCAAGAGTTACTCGCGCCAAGGATTTAATACTAGCCTTGAGAACAGAACATGCTGGAGAGTGCATCTCCCAGAGATTGCCACTCCTTTGGAAAAAAAACTCCCAAGTAATGTTAAACAGAGCTCACAGGATATTCAAGCATATGGACAACTGGATGGGAGACTGCAAATTCACCCCAAGGGTGGCATCCACATCCCTTGACAGGGATCTGTGCCAACTTTAGACTTGCTCTAATGCCCATCTATTCCAGGTCATTTGGGGCAACGGGTATAACATGGCTAAGTTTAAGGGCTCTAGGGCAGTCAGTCTAGTAACCTCTTAAGTACCTATACAGAAAGACCTTCAAGACCCTCGGTTGCATCTGCTTAACTGCCTTGCCTAGAGAAGCAAGTCTGCTACTGGCAAACCCAAACTGTGCAGTGTCCAAATGTCCCCCTTTAACACAGTTGAGGCCCACCCATTTTTGGCTCCACAGATCTGCCAAAATATTTTCTGGTAAAGTGATGTATTGTGCCACAAGTGAAAACTTCACTGCTGGGCTACCCCAACACCTGGATGTGTCTTATGATATGAAGTAGTACTTGTTTGATGTACCACTGTGGTAGTATCTGCCTTGCCTTTGGAAAAGCCCCTTTTACCGACCATGTTCGAAGGATGTTACAAGTGCTCATCTTTTTGCAGAAGAGTCCTTCTCTGAATGTCCCACCTCAAAATACTTGCTCTCAAGTCACCCACTTGCCCCCCCCCCCCATTTCCAAATCCATACAGTCTTCAAGCTTGGTTTCATTCTTTGGAAAGCCCCCCCCCAGTTAAACATGGGAACTTTATAGGTTGACAGCAAGATGGGGCACCAAGGTATACCCATTTCTCAAATGGAGATTGAGATGGGAAGTTATTCTAGGGCACCCAGCAATATACAGGAAGCCATCCCAGATTTGACGAAATCAGACTAAAATGTTCGCTGGAAGGACTGCCCTGTTCTCCACAGCAGGGTTCCCTAAAGTGCAACTTTACTTGATGTTAACAGAGATGACTGAACTACCAGCCCTCAACCTTTTAAACTGGTTGCAGAGCCTTCTAGATTTCTTCCAAGGATTAGACCAATTGACAACTTGTCCTGACCAACTGAAAAGTAGATGCCCATTGCCCTCCAAGACAGTTACTATAACAAAGCATTCTAAATCCCTCAGATATAGGGCACAAACCAAAGGGCAGTAGGTGAATTAGTAATTGTAACCTCTTCCACATGTCCACTTTTGCTAAGGAAATGTGAAGGCAGGCGTCTAGATATTGGGTTACAATGTAATCCTCAGGAGAGCAGCAAGAGCAGCAGAACAGCATTTTGAACATTTGCACTCATCTACTCTGAGGTCTAATGGGTTTCTAGGTTCCTTTTCTTGGGCCCAACAGCTTGATGCAACTCAGTTTTCTTGGAGGACTTCAAATTAGAGGTTGCTACTAATCTTTGTAGACTGGAAGAACGTCTAGTCTTCACTAAAGCCATAGCTTTAATTTTTTTTAGAATACACTGAGGGATGGCCATCCCAGACCAGACTGTCCATTCTGTGAGGGAGCACAAGGGTAGGGTAATAAGTGGGTTGTGGCAGGGCTTAGTAGGGAGGGCAACTTACCAACTTCTCTGTAGCAGTCTCATCTTCAGAGATGTGCACTTTGGACTGATTGGAGGAAGCAAAAATCTTACAGCTGATGCAGTCTTGCACTTCACACCCTGGCCCCACAAGCAAGCCAGATGGGGTCCAAACAAGATCTAAAAATCTTAGACCTTGTTTCATGTGCTCTTGAATGGAAATGAGTCTACCCAGATCCTACAACAGCTGCCTTACAACCTTAAACTGCATGACATTGAGTGCCTGTCAACACCAAGGCTATGTATGGTTGTCTAACATTGGATATAGATTTATGGGATAAAGAACAATCTCAACTTTTGCTTCTTTAAAAACTTCCATCCTGTAAAGGATCTCTCCAAATAATTAGCCCCAGGTGGAGAAAAATCAAGCAGTCAGAATCCAGAGACTGGGTCCACATCTTGGTTCTTAACCCTGAATTTTAGAGTGCACTCCATTTTTCATGAGAACCTCAGTTCATCACAAGTTGGCTCTATAGACTTCATTAAAAAATGAATGAAATCTTTAACCAGCTTGGAGATGGAGTGAGAACATGTGATGGGGCAGAGGTAAGCTAGCCAACAGCTTAGCCTTTGTGTGGCTTTGCCTTGGATGCATCCAAGATCTTGAGCCAGGCTCCTGCACAATACGTCCTTTCCCCAGCACTGAATCTGCAAACTACAAAGCCCAAGAGCATTACAGATAACCTTCGACTTTTGTATGAGAATGTGCTACACTGATAGCCTCCAGGAGGTCAGAATCCATAGCTAAGATATACCAAATGGCATCCCAGTCTTGCAGCCCAAGACGATTAGGTGATCAGTCCACTGAAATTCCTTTGAGACTTGTCTAAAGGACAGACTAGTCAAGAACCAGCAGGGTTCACCTGCAGTGAAGGAATTTCAGAAGACTTCAATCTGTACTTAATTCGTTTTAAAGGGCTGCATTGTGGATAGGATAACAGACATACTATACTTCAAAAATTGGCAAAAAAGCTACTAAATCTCTATGCAGCAATTGTTTCCTGCACCAGTCATTTACCCTGGAATTAGACTTCTACAATACAAGTCATTTACAATATGAATGATTCAGTCTTCAGAGTTAAATACCCTGGGAGTATAGGGCAACCTGACAGTCCCAAACTAATCACAGTGCCTGCTGGAAGATGGTGGAAAAGGGGGTATCTGCAAACACCATCAGGACATTGTGGGAAGGAGCTCCCCAGGACCCCCAAATTGTGGCAGTCAGCATTCAGGCAGGAATTACATCAGTACTGCTATAGTGAACTACCATCAAACATGCTGCATTATCCATGGGTACAGAAATAGTTACAGATGCAAGAAAGCTCAAGCCACTGACTTTGGCAGCTGCTGTTGAATGATTCTAGTTGTGGTGCCAAGAAACTAACTCAATAAGATTAAACACAGCTTCTTGGGACACTGAGTATTGTCATTGAAAACCACAATCTTTGTGGGCAACAGGTCATACTCCCTCACTTAAACCCCATAATCAAATTGGAAAAAGTGGATTTTCCCAGTGTTTGCTCAGTAAATACAGATGCAAACTTTCATAAATGCCTTGGTGTGAAGAAAAATTCTGCAGTCTTATAAAAAGTTAAATCCAGCCAAACAAGTTGATACTACCTTCAAGATATACATTTACATATCTGTTTAACATACTAATCAATGTAAACTGACACACTGGCACTTAAACCAACTTAAGTTACATTTGAGATTTTCAAAAGAATGAATGTACAACTTTAAGTAAAAAGAAAATAGAAGTACTTAATGAAATAGAAGTGCTTCTCTGGGGAAGTGGCTGTGGAACTGGTTGTGGCTGCTGCTCTGGTCGCTGTACTATCACATTTGTAGTTTTCACTTGCGGTGCACTTTTCTGAACTGGGCTCTCCACAGGTCCAGTTTGTACAGCTTGTTCTACCATGGGACTCCTCCTTGGAGGCAAAGGACGTAGAGATGGGAAACCAGAACCTGCAGAGATAGAGATTCACATCCTAAGATGAGCACTTTAGTACGTGCATGGTAGTTTTGCACCTACAAACACTACAGCACAATGCACTTTGCATACCATATCATGCAAGACCAACTTTCATGCACTATCAGAATTTTTGTATTCCTCTATTCAGGAGTACAGGTCCAGAAAGTTAAGTATGAAAAAGTGGTGCTTAAAACCTCTTGAAAGAACAAGGCATTGCCTTAGGTTATCTTCATGTTTTAGAGTACCTCTAAATAACTAAACTGTTTGGGAAGTTGGACATAATGGCTACACAGCTTAACTTGTTTTAAGTGTAGGCAATATGCTTAGCCTATGAAGGCCATGAAGTTAATCACCCACCCTTTGAAAGCATACATATCTTACCAATGCTACAGGAACCTGATCCACAGTAGCTTATTGGGGATCCATGGAATTTCACTAAAGCCATCTGAAAGCAAAGACTGGTACTGAATTTTCTGCAGAGGCAAGCCCTCACATTCCCAAAGGGAGCATTTACCTGGAGATTTTAACAGAGAGTTCACGCTTACCTTAACAGTAGACCTTCTGGCAGAGGTAATACTGTTAACTTCAGTGTTGTACGGAACAGCATATGGTAGAAACCATTCCTAATCTAGGATTTAGGGAAAGCAAAGTTAAGCCTTTGACAGCTTAAATGCTGAATGTATGTACACGTCCCTCATTCACACATGTATGCTATCACCGGTCATAAATGGCACTACAAGAGAATTAAACTCAAATGCCATTTACTACTGACCTATGTTTTACTGCACTTAACCTTTTTACTGTACAGCAGGTAGTATGAATACATTTTCCAACCCATGGAAAGTTCTGTACACTTTCAACTTCCTCCAGATTCACACCAACCCTAATCACTCCCTGGTGGTTCAGAAGAGTGCCTCAAACTAAGGTTTCAGGCAGTAAGTACAGGTGTGCAATTTACTGTAAACCATTACAACAGATGGTTGTAGCCATTACAATATGGCATACAAGCTGACAGACACCCTATGTCCATATGCAAAGCTTCAGGCTTCCTCAGACATTTTATATCTACCCCAAGCACAGGTATCTAGTATAATGAGGATGTATGGTCACCAAGAAGAGTTCTGGTGCCCAAAATGGAGGCTAAAACCAAAAGCTCTACATCAGAAGAGCTAGACAGGATACTCCCACCTAGGCCAGGGGAGGTGGGGTGCTAATACTGGAAGTTATCTATTCAAACACCTTTTATGGCAAGTAAAACAAGTTATGTACTCATCATAATGTGTGATGTAGTCCATCTCGCCTCATTCTTATCCGCGGGTTCAGAGCAGAATATCAGCTCAGACTCTGCCAAACTTTTCTAGCTCTAAGTCTATTGGCTGGGCTAAGAAGGTATCCCATGCTGCACTACTCCATATCCCCAGATCTAGTTTGCTGCGAACACCACACTCTTACCCCATGCATAACATCAAAGTAAGAGGAATAAATTAAAAGTGAAGGAGCTCTAAAAACCAGACCTAACCTCCCGATCCTCCAGGAAGGGGGAAGGTGGGAAGATAAGAAAATGTGAGGAGAGATGGACTACATACATCTAACGTTATGGTGAGTACATAACTTCTTGATGTTATGTAGTCCAGTCTTGCCTACATTACCTGTGGGACAGCGTCCAGCACCTACATCCTGGGAGGCTCAGGAAGATACTCCGGAGTACTGTGGAACCAAAGGAAAAAAAGGAAAACCTGCCCCTAGATACCACGTCCAGCTTGTAATGGGTAACAAAGCTGCCCAGGTAGCTGCAGCACAAATATCACCCATAGACAATCTGGCCTGATAGGCTGTAGATGTAGATACAGCCCGAGTAGAGTGAACCTTGACTGGAAACTGTCTTCACCTCCCGAGGAATAAAGAGATGCAATTTGGTATCCATCTGGATAGGGTGATTTTGGAGACAGGTGACCCAATTCTGTTTTCCGAAAAGGAGACAGCTGATCAGATTTTCAGGGATCTTTGGTTCTATGCAGACAGAAACGCAACTGTATGTATACATCCAATTGATGGAATTGGATGTCTGCCTGGTTTGAAAAATTGGGAAAAAACACTGGCAACTCAATAGATTAAGATTAGATATGTACACCACTTTAGGAAGAATAGTGGTGTTTGGTCCAAGAGAAACCCTGTCCTTATGAAATATCAAGTGTGGAGGTTTGATAGAAAGAGCTTGGATTTCTGAAACTAGTCTGGCTGATGTGATAGCTATTAAAAAGGCAGTTTTCCAGGTTAAGAATTTTAAGTCACAGGTAGCTACAGGCTCAAAGGGTGAAGTAAGGGCTTGCAGAACAAAATTTAGATCCCAGAGCATGATCGGTTCCGAGACAGGAGAACAGTAACAGAGTGCCCTTCAGGAAAGCTTTACAGAGTCTGTGAGCCACCAGACTAGGCTCATTAGCAACATGAAAACTAGAAATTGCTGCCAATTGAACTTTAATGGTAGCAGACGCAGCGCCCTGCTGGAAAAGCAAACTCTAAGACTGAAGCAGTTGGAGCCGTGTAAGGGTCAATTCCTTGGGTATGCGCCCAAATAGAAAACCTCTTCCATTTGCTGGAATAAATCTTCCTAGGATAGGGCTTGAGAGGAAGATAAAATATGAACTACCTCAGGTGAAAAGTGATTAAGCCTAACGACGGAAGTAGAGTAGCCAGGCTGTCGACTAGAGGGTCCGCAGAGTGGTGGAACTGTCCTGACATGTCAGCAAGTCTGGTTGTGGGTCCAGAGTCCAAGGTGCCCACAATGTAGGGATGGAGAAAGGGGAACCAAACTTGATGAGGCCAGTGTGGAGCAATCAGAATCATTCTGCTTACCAAGGATTGCACTTTCTGAATCACTTTTTATAGCAAGGGAAACTTGAGGGAAAATGTAATGCAGACTGGAGGGCCAATCATGGACTAGAGCATCCCTGGGTGACTCCCCCTGGGGGGGGTCAGCGTGAAGTAGCTGCTGCATTTGGCATTGAGGGGGCTGGCAAAATGGTGGCAGCAAGGCTGATCCCATCTGCTGAAGATTCGTTCTGCAACTAGACGTTTCAGGGACCACTCAAGGCATCAGAATAGCTCTGTTTAGCCTGTCTGCCATCACGTTGGACTTCCCCGGAATGTGCGTTGCCATTAGAAACCATTGGGAAGATACTGCCCACTGCCACACTTGCATGGCCTCTGTACAGGGGGTATGATCTGGTTCCTCCCTGCTTGTTCAGATACCACACCACTGACATTTGTCAGTGTACTGCAATAGTCCCAAGGGGTAGAAAGCTCTGAAGTGCCTGCAACGCAAGCAGCACCGCTCATCTCTAGGACGTTGATATGCAGATGTATCTCGTGATCCTGCCACGTGCCTTGGACTGTCCTGCAGAGATTATGCCCCCCACCCCATCTGGGAGTCTGTGGTCAGTGGCAACTGGGGCTGGTGGAACGAAGGGTTTTCCCATGTCCAGATTGTTGGTGCAAAGCCACCAACTGAGATCCTGTTTGCTTCTGTCAGTGAGCAAAATAGGGTGAGGAAAATGGAAGTCTCTGGAGAGACCACTGAGCAAAGATGAGCCATTGAAGGAGCCTCATGTGCAATCTTGCTAGAGGGACTAAATTGTTGCTGCCATAGTCCCCAGGAGTTGAGAACCCATCTTGCTTTTGCTTCTCAGAGGGAGCAGGGCATGCACCTGTTGCTGCAAGACGGATTCTTTCCTGCAGTAGAAAGGCTCACATTTGAACGGTGTCTAGCTCTGCACCTATAAAAATGACATGCTGTAAGGGCAACAAGGCAGATTTTTCCCAGTTCAGTGTTATGCCCAACTGCTGAGTGATGGTAGCGTCCCTGGTTTGGATTAGTAGATGCCTGGTGGGGGCAGTGAGGAGCCAGTCTAGATATGGAAACACTTTGAATCCTTGACGTCTCAAGTGAGCTGTCACCGCCATACACTTGAACACCCTGGGGGCTGTGGTGAGACCAAAGGGCAGGGCCCAAAACTGAAAATGACTGGCTCCCAGCCGGAAGCGTAGGAGACTCCTGGATGCCCTGTCCATTTTGATATGGTAGTAAGCATCCTTGAGGTTGGAGCACATCCATACTTTTCCCAACAATGGGAGAATTGACTGTAGTGTGACCATATGGAACTTTGACTTTTGTACATAGTAGTTCAGTTGGCTGAGATCTAATATGGGTCTCAGGTCCCCTGTTCTTTTCGGTGCCAAAAAGAATCTAAAGTCCCTAATCCGATCTGGTCTGAGGGGACATGCTGGACAGCGTTTTCTAGCAGCTTTGAAACCTCTGAAGCTGCGTGATCCCTTTGACTGTGTGGAACGTCCGGGATTTTTCTGACTGGAGGGGGATCTGACGAAAAGGGGATGGCATAACCTCTGGAAATTATTCACAATACCCATCGGTCCTGGGTGATGCTTTGCCAGGCTTCTGGGTATAACAATATTTGACCCCCGACTGGCTCCAGAAATGCAGTCGGGCACCCCATCAGGAACGACTGTAGGGAGAGCCATGAAAGAAACTGCAGTCTCCCGAATTGAAGGGGCCCCTCTGCCTCAAGGGCAGCATCTCCCTGAATAACCTCCCCCTCTGCCCCTGGAGGGGGCTCACCTTGTGCACTGGGAAAACTTCTGATTTTTTGAACCACATCTTCCTACCCCCTGGACCTTGGGGAAGGGAAAAACGAACCACATCTTCCTACCCCCCTGGACCTTGGGGGAAGGGAAAAACGGACCCCTACAGCAGACAGTCTTTCCCTCCTGCTCGCACCTGGTGAGGGTGTCTTTCACCTTGGTTCCGAACAACCAAAGGGGAGTCTGTGAAAGACTAAGGCCTCCCCGAAATGACAAAGGCGCATCCAGGCTTGCCTCCTAAAGGAGACTTCTGATCTTGCTGCCCTACTTGCTCCCTCAGCTGTATATGAAATAAGCCTCATGGAGTAAACGATGGAACTGAGGCTAAACACCTGGGTGTTAAGTCTGGGCCACCACCTCAGGAACATTACCCACGAGAGCATCTCCCAACTCCTTGAGATCTCTCTGGAGCAGAGAGAAATGAGACTGGTAGTTCAGCAGCCGTAAGGTAAAGGTTGCCGAAGAGAGGGTATGCTTCCTGTACTGGTCCATGGTCCTAGACTCCTTGTTAGGAGGATGGACGGAGGAAGAAGTCTCTGCCAATTCCTTCTGGGTGGCCACCACCACCATGGCATCCACAAGGACCCCTTTGGACAAAAATTCCTTACCCAGGGGAGCAGACAAATTTACTGGGTCTCCTGGGTATGGGTTCCACAGAATCAGCTTTCTCCCACACCCTCAGACAAATTAAATCCAGCTCGAAGGGTGGGGGAGAAACCCAGGAGGCAGAGGGCCAAGAACCAAAGGCCTTCAGGAAGAGACTCCTCCTCGGAGGGGGCTTTGGACAGCCAGTCCTCCATTTCAATATCTCCAGGATGTCTGAGAAAAACATCCTCAGAAGATGACTTGGGGGACCCACTCCGATTCAAGGTCAGTATCGGAGGTGAGACTCCTCCTGCGAGTGTGCTTCCTCGCACTTTCTAGGGGCTCCTCAGGCAAAAATTGAGGGACCCTCAGAAACTTTGGGACCACTCGTGGGGTATCCCTAGGCCTTGGGGCTCCACTGCCTACAGATAGGTGGTGATCAGAGGCCCTGACTGGAGTGGTAGGGGACAGAATGACAGACCTGCATGATGTGGCCGACTATCTGGCCAACTAACTCTGCATGGCCTCAAAGGCTGCCCCCCCAGAATCCAAGGACCAGCCAGCCTCAGAAACCACAACAGGAGTCTAGGTTCACCAAGTGGGAGACTAGGAACCGAAAGGTCTCCCCCTCGGGCCTGACTGAAGAATCCAAGTCCCGAACCCCGTGGACAGCGCCGACAGGATTGGACCTGATGTCTGCACTGAAAAGCCCAGAGGGCCATCGGAACCGACCTAGAACATCACATGGAGCGGAGCATTCCGGCTCCGAAGACAAAGATGCGCTCGGAGGAATTAATCGAAGATATCGGGGCGGGCTCCGGTGCAGACTGGGACAGAGCAGAGAACAATTTAGCCAAAACCAGTGACTGAAGGAGCCTTCTGCACCACCCTATAAACATCCACATCTGAAAGTGTCCTGGAGGATTTGGAGGACAGGGAGGGAGATCGGGATAGCCTCTCAGGTGACACTGGTCTAGTACTGGGCGATCGGCTCCAAAGAGGTTCCAATATAATCGTAGCAGACGCTGGTTCCATCAACACTGATGCTTCCTACTGTCCCTACAGCCCCGAGGACAGTGGAGCAGAGGTAAAAGCTAGTTTCATTACTTTCTCTGGTGGCTCCGAGGAGACTGAAGGAGCCGGAGATCTCTTGATTTTGTGAATTTCGATTTTGAACTGGAAGCAGAATCCATGGCCTCTTCGAACGAGGGTTTCAAAATTACTTATTCTTTCTTGGAGCACCCTGGGACTAAGCATGGCAGAAGCTGCAGGACTCCTGCAGGTGGATTGCTCCCAGAAACTCGTACCGAATGCCCATTGGTGATGGACATCTTGTAACCACACAGAGCACTTTAAAACCCGAAGGTTTGTGCTCCTTGGAATCTTTGGACATCTTGAAAAATAATCACAAATACCAATACAACGAGCAAATCACTGCCTGACTGGAAAAAACTACAAACACCACACTAAGCACGGGAACAGATTTTTCAACAAACAGCTCACACGCATCTCAGAAGGGACACTTAAGGTGACTAGGGCTAAAAACCTCAAACTGTTTTAGACCAGAACTAGGATACACAAAAAGGAAGACAGACACTAAAACCTCTAATTCAAATGATTTTAGATGGCAAGCACAAACAGGGACAAGTAAGGGGATGGACTAGGTCCTCTAACTGAAATGGGCCTAGCCTGTTGGAACAGCTAGTGGAATACTACAAAACACAATCACTACAGATTATACCCAAAAAAACACCAAATTAGAAATAGCTATCAAAATAGCTTTTGTTTATAACATTCTCTCAGAAGTAAAGGGTACTTAGCCACAGCCAAGAGACACCATGTCAGCTACACGAGTGGCAAATGAGATCTGGGGATATGAAGCAGTGCAGTGTGGGATACCTTCTTAGCCCAGCCAATAGAAGACTTCCGAGCTAGAAAAGTTTGACAGTCTGAGCCAATATTCAGCTCAGAACCCACGGGTAAGAATGTAGGTGAGATTGGACTACATAACCTCTACATGTTCAGTTTACTGCTGCACTAGCAAATAAAATATGGGATGCTTTCCAAACCTTAGGAAGAAGCTGCCAGAGAAGGACCAAAGTCATGGCAGCTGAAATGAAGACTACGGCACAGTCCAACTTTGTAATGTTTGGTTAAAGTGATCAGGATTAAGTAGCTGCTTCCAGAACCAACATAATACAGTTCAAGAGAGCCACCACAGTAGCCAATGTATAACCACTTAAAACTGGGAGATGCTGTTGCCGGATTTGTATATCAAAGCAAAACAGGAAAGCCATTCAGAAATTTGGAAATCAACTGGCCAAATCTCTGTATATGAACATCCTGGGAATGAATGCTCGTTATGGGGAAGAATGAGGTAAAGTTAGTTGGGGGACTGTTCGACATGCTGAATGGACATGAGCCTGTAAAGCTAATAGTTGTAACCAGAAATCAGCACTACCCAGTTACTTTAATTTTCAGAGCTGCCTGCAGGCTCATAAGCTGCAACTAATTTCAGAAGTCAATAAGCCACTTTGTAGCCTGGAATGCAACCCCCCCTTAAAGATGAATCCTCCTTTTGTCTCATGTCAAAGTGAGGGTTTTCCATATGGCTGCACACTTCAGCTTGACTAGAGCTCTGGAAAGTCATTCCATAAATGAGCAAAAATACTAGTCAAACTTCAGAGGCAGTATCCAAGTAAGCAAACACTCCTGTTACCAGCCCCCCCCCCATTTTTCAAACATTTTCATAACCCCCCACACACTGCAAACAGTCCTAATCAGACAGCTGGCTCCACATTGATCACAGCACAGCATTGCTGCAGGTCTAAATACAGGTAGACCATCTACTGCAAGATGCTACAGACTGCCAAACCAATCCATAGTCATTTGGATTCAACATTTTGACTGCTGAAACTTATATTTTTACTCCCAGGATATTAAAATTACTAAACTAAATCCAATCCTTCAAATACACCATACTACAGTATACAGTCTCAGCCCTCCCTTATGCATGGTAAATGATGCAAGCTTGGGTTTGTCATGAGCTGTCCCATTACACAAACTGCTTCTCAAAAAGTACAGCCAAGATACAGAGGTTACATTAGATTCACTGCTGCAGTACCAGACTCTGGGGATTCCTGCCTGCAGACTAGCATGAATACTAGTGCTAGTCCCCTACCTGTTTATGGTGCAAAGGCACTGGTGGCAAAAAGGGACACCAGCACCACATTCAGATCACTTGCCCCAAGAGGGTCAATAAGCTTGAGTACAATTAATCCAAGGAGATTAAATCTCAAGACTGGAGCCCTCAAACCTAAACCTATTACCTCCTGCCTATTCTGGAGGCAGACAAGGAAAGGGGGCAATACATGTACCCACACAATGTCATGGATAGGGGACCAACACAAATGAATCTACATGTATATTTTTGAATGCTTAACTGCACTGCTCAGATTCACCACACTACAAAATTCAGAGAACTTTTTTTTTTTTTTGAGTAACAGATGGCAGCAGGCGCTTTGTGTTGGCGGAGAACGGAGTCAGGGCAGAATTTTCACTATTTGAGGGCCCAAGTTGCAACAGTACACCGCAAGGTGGCTGCTTCCACAATGACTAAGTCACCCCTCCAAAGGCTGGGGTAGTGGCCACAGCCATGTTAGAATAAGCCCCTGCCCTTATGGTTTGTCCAGAATGGGATAAATGAGCAATGCAATACACAGACCATACCCAAATCATATCAGGTTTTCCCTCCACCTTTAGCAAAGAGGGAAGTGATCACATTTCCTAGATTCCTTCACTGTCCAGATTAATGCTTCAACAAAACTGATGTGAAGCTAAAGGGAAAGTAAATTGAAGTTGGAGATTACAATCAACTGCAATTTGGTCAAAACTGGAACCCAAATAAGTGTGAGGGGAGTAAAATCCCTGAAAACTCATTAGAAGGGTCTAATTCCCCAAGTCAAACCTATCCAACTGTATATTCTACAGGTAGAACTGTTGAAAAACAGACCCTGTACTGCATCATGAGAAAAGGGTCTCAGATTTTAACTTGAGAAACCAGGTGGTCAATTTAAGGTTTAGATGATCCAATGAGGTGAACCAGAAGGGTGAGAAAGCAGATCCCTCCTGGGAGGGAACAGCTGAGCATCCCAAATGTGACTGCTTCAGTAGGGGGAAAATCAGATTTGCCTGGACCTATAAGGATCACTATGGGTTTGGAAGTTGGAATACTTGAGAGCTTGGATGGCCCCTGTGACTAGCATCTCTTGGGGACTGCTCTTGGGGGAGGATCAGGCCAGAGTAGTTACTGCAATTGCTGCGATTTTTTAACATTTTAAATAAAAAGCATATTCCCACTGTCAGAATACGTGCCACTGCTGGACCGAGGCAACAAAATGGACCTGTTGGCAGGATAGTATCTTCCCAGAAATGTGTTATCAAAAAGCAAGGTGAAACATCCCATTACCACACTCACTGCTTCTTTGTGTAAAGGGCAAGACCTGGTTTCTCCCTACTCAATATACATTAGTCATGTCTGGTCCCATTTGTACGCAAGTCACCCAAGGGTAATAAATCCTGCCCTACAAGACTAATCTAGGACAGATGTGAAGGCCTGCCTCATGTCCATGTACTTTGAAACCCCCATAGCAGAGTATGGTGGCTAGGTCTACTTGGATTGAAATTGATACACACCTGAAGTTCTCTAGGTGGCATCCTATGAGCTGAATTGCTAGAGTTGGCTGCAGAACTCAAATGCTTAGGACAGATGCAGGTAGTCTCTGGCCAGGGACCGTTGTGGAGCAAGGAGCCAGTTAAACATGGAAACTGGTGACTCAGGCAAGCCACTTCCACTACCATGTACTTTGAAAACCCAGGAGGCTGTGGCAAGACCGAAGGGCATGGCCCTGAACAGGAAAACTAGTTTCCATGTCTATTTTTAGATGTTTTGTCCATTTTGATAAGCATCCTGAAGACTCTTCTGCTTGTGGAGAAGGCAAAACTGCTTGCACTGTAACCACTAAGGGGGAGCTTTGTTGCATACTGGTAGAGTTCAGTTAGGTCCAAGATTGGGTTGAGGCACTGAACCAAAATATCCTGACCATGTCTGACCTGGCAGTATATTTGTCTAAAGAATCTACCTGCTTTTTTGCTTACTAGATGGTGTATGTGGGCACACCTGGCATGAGAGTTAGCAAAGGGAATTTTAAAAGTTTCATTTCTGAACTAAATGAAATGCATCTACTCACTTGGATTTCTAAAGTCTGCCATTCGTAAAACTAGCTTGATTAAATTTGAACCTCCGCTGTTTAAATACCAGGAAACCACACTGTTAGAAGACAAACTGCCATGCTCAAAGAAAAGCATTTTAAGTGCATAGAACACTGGCCTTATGACACTAAGCCAAGTAGTAAATACCAGGTTTTTACATAGGCAGCAAGGCTGATGGGAAGTGGAGAAGGGAAAAAATTGTCAGACCAGTTTACGGGAAATCTGGTTGCAAATGAACCCCCACCCCCCTTTCTGACGAGAGCTTCATGCTAGTAAAATCTGGAGACTAGCTACCAGAACATTAAGGCTGGGGCTACTGGCCCAAGAAAAGGCTAAATTAAACTTGCAGTTCAGCCCTACTGGTAGTCCGGCCTTATTCCATATCTACATTCTCTGCTAAATAGGACTCTTCACATTTTAAAGTCTATCCGGCTGTAGTAAAGATGCAAAAAAGTTTCCACTAATTGTAATCCTATCTACAAAACGGCATAAATTTAAACAAAGCATTTAAATAACCCATTTAAAGTTCCTTCACGATATCCAGTATAGTGTTAGAATAGTTTGTGAACTATTTAAGCCCTGTAAAAAGCTGGAGAGAGATGATTACCTACCTTTTAGATTTTAAGTCAGACTTTAAAACTTAATTTCTCAAGCAGCCCCAACAGAGTTGAGAGCAAAATGCAACTTGCAGTAGCAAGCTTAAAAAAATAAGTTAATATAAAAAGGAGGATGCCTTGTTCAACTTATCTAAAGATCAAATAACCCATAAAAGCAAATAGTACCTTATGTCAGAATTCCCAATAGTAGAGCACAGCACAAGGGAAACTGACATACCCAAAACAAAGTGAAACATTTCCCTTAACAGTCACACCAAAAGCCAGTCCTCTGCCTTTGTTTTGATATTGTGCAGCAAATTCTGAGGGGTATGGGAAGGATGGCCCAAGGTACACTGACAAATCAACCCTTCCCATCAATGCCCTGAAGACAGCAGTCCTTGTGCTGGACAGGACTTTAGCTTCAGGTGGAGACTGCTACACAAATGGGTAGACATAAATGTGATGCATCAAGCAGGGAGGAATCCAGGTCCTACCCCTTTATGATAGGGAGGCACAAGTACTTTTGGGAAGGTCCTATGTTGGGCAAAGCCAACACGCCTGCCAGCCGACAGGGGCAAAGCCAACACGCCTGCCAGCCGACAGGGGCAAAGCCAACACGCCTGCCAGCCGACAGGGGCAAAGCCAACACGCCTGCCAGCCGACAGGGGCAAAGCCAACACGCCTGCCAGCCGACAGGGGCAAAGCCAACACGCCTGCCAGCCGACAGGGGCAAAGCCAACACGCCTGCCAGCCGACAGGGCAAAGCCAACACGCCTGCCAGCCGACAGGGCAAAGCCAACACGCCTGCCAGCCGACAGGGCAAAGCCAACACGCCTGCCAGCCGACAGGGGCAAAGCCAACACGCCTGCCAGCCGACAGGGCAAAGCCACGCCTGCCAGCCAGCCGACAGGGGCAAAGCCAACACGCCTGCCAGCCGACAGGGCAAAGCCAACACGCCTGCCAGCCGACAGGGGCAAAGCCAACACGCCTGCCAGCCGAGGGCAAAGCCAACACGCCTGCCAGCCGACAGGGGCAAAGCCAACACGCCTGCCAGCCGACAGGGGCAAAGCCAACACGCCTGCCAGCCGACAGGGCAAAGCCAACACGCCTGCCAGCCGACAGGGGCAAAGCCAACACGCCTGCCAGCCGACAGGGGCAAAGCCAACACGCCTGCCAGCCGACAGGGGCAAAGCCAACACGCCTGCCAGCCGACAGGGCAAAGCCAACACGCCTGCCAGCCGACAGGGGCAAAGCCAACACGCCTGCCAGCCGACAGGGGCAAAGCCAACACGCCTGCCAGCCGACAGGGGCAAAGCCAACACGCCTGCCAGCCGACAGGGCAAAGCCAACACGCCTGCCAGCCGACAGGGCAAAGCCAACACGCCTGCCAGCCGACAGGGCAAAGCCAACACGCCTGCCAGCCGACAGGGGCAAAGCCAACACGCCTGCCAGCCGACAGGGCAAAGCCAACACGCCTGCCAGCCGACAGGCAAAGCCAACACGCCTGCCAGCCGACAGGGCAAAGCCAACACGCCTGCCAGCCGACAGGGGCAAAGCCAACACGCCTGCCAGCCGACAGGGGCAAAGCCAACACGCCTGCCAGCCGACAGGGGCAAAGCCAACACGCCTGCCAGCCGACTACCATGGCATTGACAGGGGATCCCTTGGTCCAGTAGGTCCTGAAGCACTCAATACTTTGTCTGGGCATTTGGGGATCGGCTCCATGTCCAGCTCCTTCCATGCCAGAGATGTAATTCGATCCACCAATGTATCCGTGAGAGGACACCCAGGATGTAGAGTCTCACGCCTAATACCTCTGGGAAAACATTCGTCCAGGCTGGGTTTCTGGACAGACCACCCCTTGCTGAAAGATCAGCATGTCTCCAAAAGAGACCTCCTCAGGGGGACTCTGGTGAAGAGTCTGCCTCCTTATGCATTTTTGAGGCATCTCCTCAGTGGTCTAGGGAGGCACCTCAGTGGTCTAGGGAGGACACTAACGTTTGGCTACCCCCATGCAGGAGCTCCCCACGGCAAAGAGGTTGCAAGCTGTCCTTGAGGTAGCAGGATGGCAGAATCTGTACCAGAAACAGAGGGAGCCAGGGCAGAGATGGTCAGGGTCTCTATACAATCAACAGAACCCTCTCCACACTGAAAGCAGAGTGGTCCACAACCCTCTGTAATGAATGCTAGAGCCAAACCTCCACGCACATACTGCGATTGGAAGGCTCTGCTCCAAAAACTCAGCCAAAACCATCCCCTCAGATATGGCGCCGAGATATGAATGGATCTATCCGATCCAACCCGCCCAAGGTAACATCTGGTATTGAGGTACCAAGTATAGCCAAGCACCAACTCTGACAGTGTCCTGATCAGAGAACTCAAACTGGGGTTCGGATTGGAGGGACAATGGGAATGGAGCTGGACTGAATGCCCCCTGCTCCAGAGGGAGGGGGCAGGCAAGACCACCATCTGTATCTGGGTGTGGATGAATCTTGTTCACCTCTGCTTCAGGAAAAAACTACAGGTGGATCTGGACAAGGCAGCCACAGACACTGGCTGGCAGAGGCTGGAAGGGAGGGCAGATCAAGGAAAAGAGGGGAACAGAGCTAGGGAGACCATTCTCAGCCAAGCTGATTTTGGCTGGGGGACTTGGACAAGCAGTCCAGGGACTGCTTCCTAGGTTTCTCACTGTGCTTATGTTTGTCACAGTCCCTTGTTCTTAGAAGGTACAGTCCAAGGCCAAGGTGGAGGGATGGCAGAACTAAAGGTCTGTCCCAGTGGTAGGTGGGGGAGAAGGCCTTTAAGTACGTTCATTCCTCCTGTCAATGAGTGGGGATTGACCCATGTGCAGATGGAGCAGGAGGAATCCAGATAAGCAATCCCTAAACACACAGTGTGGCCATCAGCTGGGTAAAGCTTAATCCCGGTTTGGGAGTCTCAAACTCAAGGACCCAAACACCCTCACATGCACACACCCAACGAAAAAAGGCAGAAAATGTCACACAAGTGAAAGTGGAGGGGAGATGATAGACCTTTAGCACACAAACTCACTTTTCCAGAATAGCTGCTCAAGAGCAGCAGATCGTGATGCTTGTGTAGATGCGGCAAATGAGATCTGAAGGGAGGACAGGGGCATTGTGGGTATAGGAAGAGCTTGGAGCTCAGATCAGATGCTGGAAAGGTCTCAAATCAGAGTACCCACAGGTTGAAGGACAATGTAAACTTCGGATATGTAGTTTTAAATTTGGGAGAAACTATTCTAAGACATTTAAGTACACTAAAGCTGCTTGTAGCAGCAAGAGGGAAAGTAGTCATTAACCAAAGTGGCAGTCTCCTCCATAAACAAAGTGCCTGCACAAAACAGACCTGCAGACAAGCTAAATGGAAAAATCTGTCTTGTACGAAAACCAGGGACTGCTGCCAAAGATCTCTTGCCTACACATTTGTCAGCAACAGTAGTCAACAGGAATTAGACTAGATATACTCTGCTAAAAGTTTCCATGAAAGCATTCTGCAGAGAAGCTAGATTCAATACAGCAAGCTTAGTTTTACAGCATTTGTACATTTCAGTTTAATGATTAGACAGCTTTCATGGTTCCTAATGCAAGACCTAAACTGGTACTACAATCAAGCTTAAGCCTTTGAGGCACATTCCTGCAGTCAGCAAGTGGGACAAAAGTAACCAAAATCAGAGAGCACAGTGCTACAAAAATTCATAGAGTAAATTGACTCAACTTGGGGAAGGTAGCCTTATACACAAACTATTCCCTTAGTCACAGGGAATTTATGTGTTACAGCAATAATCCCAGCAAGGTACACCAGGATATCTGCAGACAATGGATCTACATTCCATGAGCTTCCTGGAAGAGGCAAGCCCAAATGGGAGGGTCTAAAATTGGTAAAGGCAGACCACTATAGAACAAAGTTATACTAGAGGTCCAAAAAGTTCAGGAGAAAGTCAGGAGGGACAATAGTTTGAGAAGCCAGTCTCCTTCCTTGCCCAACATACTGCCCCATCAGATGTTTGATGCATTCTCCAGACATGCACTGGGACTTGCAACTTCCTCCTCCTTCTACTGAAACAGCAGCCAGTTTGGCAATCTCCATGAAGCTGCACAAGTCCTAACACCATACCTGCTGTGCCAAAGATTCAATATATATAATTCTGAAGCAACTTCCAGCTCTCTAGTTTCCCTGGAGGAAACCAGTCACAGCCAGTGCTAATGCATCTCCAGATAAAGTTCACACCAACCATTCTCCCTCATATCCTGCAAGCAGCAAGGTTGTGATATGGAGTTTCCTTCCTCTGCAGAGATTCAAAAAGCCACCTTTTGGGACTGGGCAAGGCAAAAATGTCAAGTTCTCCTACATTAGCAGCCCCTTCCCCACAGCACTTCGTCACACTGACCACAAATATATAAGCCTTGCTTTTCAATGGAACTTTCTATTACAGACTGAAGCTCATATCTTACGGAATATGGGATATGCAACATGAGTGAGTATGACATGTTCATGGGCATCTGAGCTCCCTGGTGGAGGAATCAAATCAGACCCCCACTGGTGCAGTTTGAGAATATTTGCTCATGCCAAACTTCAAAGTTCCCCTGGACATCAAAAATGGCATTTTCATATAATTTTGGTGCCATCTGACTAAAGGGCACCAAGGACTAAGGCAGCTTGTTTTCTACATCTGCTGATGAAGGAATTTTTTGAAATCCCTCCCAAGACAGATTCTGCAGTAGAATCTTTTCTCCATCAATTGTAAAGGTAAAAATGGTGGGTCAGATTAACCAGACTAGAAACTTGAGGGTTTACTACATCAGGGCTTGTGCTGGGAAATGTATGCTCCTCTCCACAGGCCCCCCTCTATGGGGGACAAGTCTGTCATAATGGACAGGATTTAAAATGGGGAAGCCTTGGTTGTGCAGGGCTACACCACTTTCCACACATTTAGACCAGCTACTGCACAAGAGCAAAAAAGGTGAAGGTGTTGACCTTCATCTAGAAGAGTGTAATGCAGCATGAAACTGCTAGAGCTTTTTCATGTGCAACCATAAGGTCCAGTAACATTATCTAGCTATAGAATTCTGACAAGTCACACCCATCTACAGGAGCCAGATTTGCGCAGTATTACACCCAATACAGTTTTCCTAGGGGGATCAAAACTACCTAACTGTGGACTAGGAAAGTTATGTACTTGCCATAATGCTCTCCATTTTCATTCTTAACCTGTGGGTTTGGAAACTATCCCTTGGCTACAACTCTGCCATTACAAAAGCTCGTGGCAACCAAAAAAATCTAGCTCATCCCTTAGCCATCATGCACAAACCACAAGTACCTCCAATCTTGTTTGCCAACAGCAGAAATAGTTGCAGTTATAGAACAGACTACATTTGGACCTTGAACCACTCACTCTTCAGGTGAGTTTGAAGGTAGGAGGCTGGTGGGAGGAAGAATGAAAATGAACAAAGATGGAACGTGCAAGTACATAACTTAATCGGATGTCGATTTTCATTCTATCCTCAACCTATGGGACAGTCCCCAGCTACCCAGAATCCCAGGTGGACTCAGATTCCTGAGCACCACTGATCCAAATGCCCTACCTCTGGAGATCAAATCCAATTTGTAATGAGTAACAAAGGTATGAGAAGTAGCTACTGCACAAATGTCATCCATGGACATGACTGAAACACAGGTTGCCATTGCTCTAGATGAATGTACTAGCTTCAATAATGTGATGCCCAACTTATAATCCATCCGGCTAAAGTTACTTTGGCAACTGGTTTCCCCAATTTTATTCCTGAAGATGAAACAAATTTCAGTTTTCCTGATGTACAGATTACATGTTACACTGGATGTTTTGTTGTATGTAGATAATATATTCACCCTCATTAGCAAATTTAGGAAATACTGTCAAATTAATGGACTATTACACTGATACTACCTTATCGAGAAAGGAAACATTGGTTTGCAGTGCGACACTGTCCTTGAGAGTATGGTGGTTTTGAAGACAAAGCTTGGATCTCTGAAATTCATGCCAAAGTAATTGCCACTAGAAAACTCTTCCAGGAAAGATAAAGATTACTTAGCTTGCAGTGCCAAATTCAGGTCCCATGGGGGGAGTAGGGCCTTTAGAGAGAGACCTTAAGAGTGCCTTGCAAAAAGGCTTTACAGAGCTTGAGGCAACAGAAGAACCTTCAAACCTAATGTGAAAAACTGATACTGCTTTAAATGGAGCTAGCCTAGGAAATGGCTCCTTTAAAAGCAGCTAAAACTTCAAAGTTTGTATGGGAGCTGAAAAGGGGTCAGCATTTAAATCTGCCCAGTACAACTATCTCCATTTACTGGAGCAGAGTTGATTTATGGGAAGATAAACATATCAGACAGGAAAGAGAAAGTAGGTTGTCTGGCTATTAATGGAATCTGAGAAGCCAGATGGTCATCAGCTCGAGGTTTGATATATCTGGATCATTCCCATCAGGAGAGATCTGTCTAGAGTCTGATCCAGAATCAGAAGTTCTGGAAGTGAGGGCAAAGGAAGGGGAACCAAATCTGTCAAGGCCAAGTAAGGTGCAAGGATGACTTTGCTCTTCAACATAGCAGCTTCTGTAGAAGCTTTGGAATTAGTGGGATAGGCATATAGTAGACCAGGGGGCCAATTATGAAGCACAGCATAAAGGCTTCCCCCTGTGGGGGGATTAAGGCAAAGTAGCTGTCGCATTTGTTTAGGGGGAGATGCAGAAAGATCACAGCAAAGCTGGCCTCACTGGCAGAAAATGTCCATCATTTGTCAAGACTACACACAAAGGAAACTCAGCATGTACAATCATTGACAAGTGGAAAGATCTAGTCCCTCCTGGCTTGATGTACCAAACTGACACTGGTGCGTGCAAAGCAGCATGCGTGCATTCTGAAGGGCCTGCAATGCTAAAAACACTAACCTCTAGATTTATATGCAAGTTGGACTCCTCAGGGGACCAAGTGCCTTGGACAGTTTTCCCCAGAAAGTGCCCTCATCCCAAATGGGAAGAGTCTTGTCACTATGGCCTTGGGCTGAGGGGAAATGCAGCCTTGCAGATCTGAATCCCCCACAACTCTTGCATTTGTGGGTTATTAGTCTCAGACATGGGTTGGACCATTGCATGGCTAGTATGCATTGAATTCTCATGTACAATCTGGTCCATAGTGTTATCGCTGCTGCCATAGATCGAGCTTTAAGGTCCAAACAGGCTGAAATTTTGGTACTACAGATTTTTTTGACCTGTGATCTTGAACTGAGTAGTGAAGCTAGGATTAATTGTCTGAAGTAGTGCTCCCAAGAATTCTAAACTGAGTTGGGTCTAGAAGTCAGTTTTTGTAGTTTATGATTATCCCCAGAAGACAGCATGTCTGGAGAATCCAGCTTCTTGCATTTAACAGCTGATGCCTGGTTGGGGTAGAAGTGAGCCAGTCTAAACATGGAAACCAGGAATCCTTGCAGTCTCAAGTGAGCTGCTACTACCATGCACCTGGTAAACAGCCTGGGTGCTGTGGTGAGACCAAGGAGAAGAACTCTGAACAGTCGAGTGGCTCACAGCCAGAAGAGCAAAAACTTTCTGGACACGTACTACCAAGCACATCCAGTCCTTTACCAAAGGAATGGACTTCTGAAACTTGGTGTGAACAGAATTGTTCAAGCTGCTGAGAGCCAAAACTGGTACAGTCCCCAGTTCTCTCACTAAGAATCTTATTCCATCTGGTCTGTGGGGAACTGCTTTTCTAGCAACTTATACTTTCCAGAAAAATTCCCAATGTCCCACCCAATTGGAAGGGAAATGGTATATAGCTTCTGGAAATGATCCTCTGCACCCAAATCTTATTCTAGCCAGGCTCTCCAGGACAGGGATAACTGACCTCAAATTGTCTTCACAGAAAGGCAAATTATGCCTTTCAGGAGAGTTGGAAGATTAATCACCAGACTCTTGATTTTGCAGGCCACCTCTGTTGCAGGGGCAGACCTACCATTAGAGTTCCCCCTCTACCCTGGGGAACCCTCCACTTGCGCCCTGGAAAGTGAAAGACTAACCACATTTTCCCCCTACCTCGGATTCCTGGAAAAGGATCTTTGAGATGTGAACGCCCATGGGAGAGGTCTTTCCATTTTTTACACTTGGATAATGTGTCTTACCTTGGGGCCAGATGCAGTCAAAAGGAGCATTGATCAAGACCAAGAGCTCTGCAAAATCACATCCAGGTGTACCTCCTAATGGAAAAGCCTGAACTCACTGCCCTTGAGGTGCCTTCTACCTGCAAAGCAAGCCTCATGGAAGTGTTGGAAACAGACTTCTCAATTTGCTACCCTGCAAGCAATTATACTTCGGAAAGATCCGAGTAGGTGTCTGACAGTTCCACAATTAGGTCTCTAACCTGGTGAAATGTGCCAAAAAGTTCAGTGACCTTAAGGAAATGGTTGCAGAGACATGAACACTTCCCAAACCCATTCATTTCTCAAGACTCCTTGTTGGGGGAATGGACAGTGGGACTCTCCTTGGCAAGTTCCTTAGTGGCTGCTGCCACAACCATGGCAGCCACCTTGTCCAAAATTGGACTCCATTGCTGACAATTGTCAGGTCTGAGGTACTGGTTTCATGGTGTCAGGATCCTTCCATACTCGCATGGACTCTGAGCTCAGTGGGCAGGGTTACCCAGGAGCTAGGCAGGCCAGCACCAAAGGTCTCTAGGAACAGACTCCTTGGACAAAAGGTTGTTGGCTTCCAGCTACAACTGTTTAAGGATTGAAGAAATCTTCAAATGCGATCTTCAGGTGGTGACACTGGGGACCCTTCACCTTCAGTCACTTCTGTGATGGACTCCTCCGGGAAGCCTAGGTGCTTGCTCTTGCACATGTTCTTTGGGACCTCAGTGGGATGCTCTGGGGAGGTATAACTGAACACCCTGTTGGGAAACCTGGGGTTTCAAAACCAGCTGTCCCTGTGAAAAAAAGACTGGTGATACTCCAAATGCAGAGACCAAGGCTGCAGACTAAGGATCTGAGGGGGTATGAGCCATCTGTGTTGAGGCAGACAATGCTCTCCATGGCCTCAAGAAAGGGAGAGGGCCCCATAGCCAAAATGGCAAGCTTTAAGATAGTTGTCCCTCCATGCTTTCAGAACAACCCCCCCATCCAGAGGCAGGAGCCACAGCGAAACTAACCTATGCAGAGACAGAGGTGCAAAGACTGTTCTGACAACTTCAGAGTAGACCGACCTCAGATCCGACAGGGTAGCCTCTGCTCAGAGAGCTCTCCAGATCCAACTGAACAGATGTTCTTACAGCAAATCTAAGAGGAGGATAAGGGTAACAGATCATACAGATGGAGCCAGACAGCTCGAATCCAAGGACTAACCATGGAAGGAATCAAAGGCATATAGTCTGTCCTTGGATCCAAGCTACCCAGCTCCATGGAAGGAATCATGGGAGGAACTGTTAGAGGGGGATGTAGAAGATCAGCCCTCCTGACCCAAAGGGGTGAAAGCCGAGGAAACACTAGTCAGATTGTGTGCCAAGAGAATTCAATCTCTATATATTCTTAAGTTACTCTTGGAAGAGCAAGTGAATACTACTGAAGGGGACCATGTTCTCAGAAAGGGAAGAAACCCTGGAGGGAATGGGTCCACCAAAGGAGTATCTGGTTCTTGAGTGGTAAAAGGTACTGGAGGTCAAATCAGATCCGTCAGATCAGAGGAAGTCTGAACTGAAATCTTTGTTCCTCTATTTTTGGAGTCAATGAAGCTCTTTAGCTTCAGATCTGTGGTTGAAGTCTGATCCAACAGCTTCGATATTTTTTCTAGGATCTGAAGTGGTGAGAGAGGCCTGACTGTTCCAAAGGCTTTGCTGAAGAGTTTGAGGATTGTCATGGACTTCTGAGGACAGAGCTCCACATAGCACCTCACTAAAGGGAGTAACCTTCTCTGGGGATAGAGCTCCACATAGCACCTCACTAAAGGGAGTAACCCTTTTAAAAGCAACTGTTTTTGCATTCAGCTAGGGCTCGAGTTAAAGGCATGACAAATGGAGCAGTCCTCGAAGGTAGTGACCCTAAACAGTACACAATGGGTGGGCAAACAAGAATTCTATGTCCACACTTCAGATATTTTTAAATCCAATCAGGCCTCTCAACACTAGCAGGAAAAATACCAGATATTCAACTGAGTAGCAGTCAAAGGATTGCCCTAAACAAGTAGCACTAAATTAAGAACGGAAACTAAATACCAAAAAATGCATTACTGTATCCTATGCAAAGTAATCTTCCCCCAGGGAACTGACAATGTGGTCAACTATCCAGTTCAAGATTTGGGAACTTACGTAGACAATGACCCAGCTTTTAACTACAAGTGTCCATAGTCTTAGTCCTACATTGCAAAGATTTATAGAAAGGGAGTCTATTTCTAGGGATGTTATTTTCCCTTTAATCAGCCCTCAGACCAATCATATGCCCCCTTTGGCATACATCTGTCCAGACATGCATATGAAACACTGACATACCATACTAAAAATACAAGACTTAAATATATCCAATCTGGACAGACCCAAAGCTTTGTCACTATACTCTGCATCCCACAAACCAAGAGGTGCCCAATGTCTAACTTACAAAATCTTCTGATCCAATAGTGATTTACTGCACACAAGTCAAATGGCAGCAGAAATACTCCATCTAGGGATCTAAGCCTCTGTTACAGAAGAGTTTGGAGGGACAAGTACATTTCAGAGGATACCACTGCTTTGGAACATACTCCCTATCCATATAGGACAAATCACATCCTTTGTCCATATTCAAGAGCAACTTTGATGTATGGGAAAGACTTGCTCCAAGACTGCCCCCTTAACTACTAATGGGCAGAGGCAGCTCCCAAATGCTTTACCCAATGTACAAGTCCTCAAATAATCTATGCTACGATTCCAGTTATTCGTAGAGTACCTTTCAACCACAGGACTGGTAAGGCCAGGGAGCCCCAAAAGGGAAACTGGCTAAACTTGGTGACCCACAAGTGGGACCAGAAAAGCATTTTCTAAGCAAATAAAAGGCCTAGAAAATATAAACCCAAGATTAACAGGTGCAAGACATCATGAGAATTAAGTTGTCTTTCCTCAAAAGGAAGTAGGACTGAAGTTTAACTAGAGGGCTTCAGTGGTGTGTCAACTTTAAAAGCAGCAAAGTTTACCCAAGAAAACCAAGCACAACACCTGCAATGCCAATTACAAAAAAAAGCAGCCCATTACTTTCCAATAAAAGCCTTACATTGAGGAACTTGTGAATTGAGGGAAGACAACCTGTGAAACCTGCACATAAAGTAGTGGACAAAGCGAATTATAAGCTATCCAGTTTGCATCTCTTTTGGAAAGTGCCGATTTTTAAATGGACAACTTACATAACCTGTTAAAAAAAAGGTTTTGAAGGTTGCTCCAGAACTGACTGCAGAAGTGAAGCACACATCCTCAATCTCTGGCTTTATGGTATCTTCACACAATTTTATTAGGACTGAGGCAGACCCCACTGAAGTTTCAATAAAGGGAAGATAGTGACTACATGCCAGGTTACTAAGAAACCATACATTAAACAGATTTAGAGGGCACATTACCCACCCTTAACGAGCACCAGTGTAAGGTTTAGCTCATTTGGTCCCAAGCAGTCTATAGTTATTGGGTTTTCTCCAAGCCTTTAAGGCCACATCTTACAATTTGCACATACCATGCACTATATGCCCAAGTATATCTTGTGACACTGGCAATTTTAGTGGTGCTATGAGAGATTAGTAGCAACATGGAACACTTAGGTCAGTGGGTGAACTGCTAGTCAGTACAGGAACTACAGAGATGTGTTAATATGGCACTGAAATATGCATAATGTCTTTCTGCAGTGTCAATGTGAACAGTACAGACAAAAGGATGAGACTCAAGTGAGTGTTCAGTTTGCTGCCTGTAGGCCACAGGTTTTATAATTTAGACCAAATGCATTACCAACCAGATCTTTGTCACTAAGCACCACCTATAGCACCATTATATTCCACAAAATTGATGGGGGTATGGAAATCATGCACAACTCCTATGTCTGTATATACTGTGCTTATGTTTCACTATGCATGCTTACCACAAAAAGGTGGTAAACAGAACTTTGCTTCCCAGTAAGCCTTCATGGAGGGGAGGCTCAGTAGTAACAGCATCTGATATCAGCCAGTCTACATCCTCCTCCATATTCTGCCCAAACAGCTTTAAGTACAAAATTCAGGCCTTTATATGCATGTTTCTCTAACTTATGTCACAAAAAACTCCATATCTTGGCATCTTTCAGATGCCACCTTGAGTGTTCATGAAGTCACATTAAGGGACTTTCCTGTTTGCACAAGATCTCCAGAGTAGTTGATGCAACTATAGAAAACCTCATGACTTGCAAACACTTGGGCATTTGGGGCAACTGTCAGTTTACAGATGCCATCCTGCTTCTAATGCATGGCCCCCTACTACTGCTCATGCAATTAGTGCCAGTGGTAAACTGGCCTTTGTCCTGCCCAAATGCACCTAGCAAGTATTTAACACCTACTGCATACATCAGCCCCTCTCAATGTGAGGGGCACTCCATTTGAGTCAACATGGAAATTTTATCCAAGCAAATTAACATGCAGAAGCCACCTTGCTTCTATGCACAACTTGTCCAAACAACCATGATCAATATTCAAGGTGGTACAAGACTTTCAATGCACTCAGGAATGCTACACAAAAAGACTACATTGCATGACAGCAGCTAAGGAAATCACATGGGAGGTCCACAATGTACTTGTATGCGGTCAATCATCCCATCCCCAAAAAATCACTTCACTACCAGGGGGAAGGAAGTCTGTTTCTACATGAAACCAGTGAAGTTATCCTGAAGAGCGAGACCCAACTGGCAGAGCACCTAAAAGCTATGCAGAACTATTGGTCTTGCCGTCCTTATCTATACCAAACAAGTTTATGAAGTTTCAGTACATAAAACAAATCCCCTACAAAGTGCATTTAGGTAGAGAATCCAGGTTTAAGCATGCATAGCTTAGAGTGCATGCAAGGGGAGAAAGCCAGCAACAGCTCCAGATGGAATAAAGACCAGAAAGTTTAAAAGACTTGCTTCTAGTAATGAAGCAAGCAGTTTTAGTCTAAGAAGCAAAGTCAGCTGGTTTTAAACTCCACTATTACAACTGTTACCAATATGCAGACTAGAAATACAGGATGATCACAGCACAAAGCCACATCTCATTCCCTCAACCATCAAGCCCATACAGCAAAACTCTACACTCCCAATAGTCCAGTCATGGGAGATTCCAGAGAGAGTGGATGTTCCTCTTACCAGGCTGGATAAGAGGAAGGTTAGTTCCTTGCCAGGGGGCAGGATTTGCCAGATAATGTAAGCACGGTCACTTAACCCCCCCATGTACCAGTATGACTGTCCACGTGGGTGTGAATGACCAGACCTTCCTGGACTATATGAAGAGACCAGATTGAGCTCAGTGTGACAGGGTAGTATGGGCTTAGCACTAAGCAGCATTCAAGGATCTCCAAGGATGAGTGCACAATAGCAACAGAACAGATTAACTGGCTTAGCTACTGGTGTCATTCCAAAAAGGGTCCAATATTTCAGCCTGGGAGGACATGCTTGACAGGTTGCACTTTTGCCAGGGATGGTCTTCACTTGTTACTTCAAGTCTTTTGGAGCTCTGCCAAAACATTATCCACCCCACAGTACTTTAGGCACTGCCAAAAAGAATATAAGTGCCACTCAGGAAAACTTAAAGGTATTACTGCTCAATGCTAGGAACTTCGACTGCACTCCTGGAAGCCTTTGGGAGAATGCAGACATCTGTACAGATATATGGTTCAAAGCCACAGAAAGCACTTTGGTAGTGCAGGGCTGCAACATACACGGACCACCCACTGTATGTGAGAGCAAAAGTCAGAGGCATCTACATGAAGGATAAGCACACACAAAGGCTTGCCAAACAATGAGACATGCTTAACCTACGACATGTCCAGCAACCAGAAAAAAAGTTAGGTCTTACCATAATGTTCCATCAGAGTTAATCTTCCAGTAATCTCAGATGGAACTGATGGGTTTGGTTCAGAGCCCTCGGAAAGTACAGTTTTGTACCTACCATAAATGTAGATGTCAGACAGGTATGCATCTGCAGTCCTAACATATGGGTTGTCCTGCCTCAGGCAGCCCTTCGGTCGGCTGGATTCCAAAGTCTGGGTCTGGCCTCGGCTGATGTCGCACTTCACCTGACGTCATAGCTGCTGGGGTATAAAGGCATCAGCCGACGCCATTTTCCTAAGTGTTTCTTGCCCCAGATGCCAGGTGCCCTCTAGGAAGGCTAAATTTGGATAAATGCAAATAATTCCAAACAGTAGAGAGCAAAAAAAAAATATATACACACACACATATACACACACACACACATACACACACACACACACACACACATATACACACACACACACACACACACACACACACACACACACACACACACACACACACACACACACACACACACACACACACACACACACACACACACACACACACACACACACACACACACACACACACACACACACACACACACACACACACACACACACACACACACACACACACACACACACACACACACACACACACACACACACACACACACACACACACACACACAGCTAGCTAAAAGAGGGGTAAGTACCCTAGGAATACCACAGAGGGGAAGGAGGGTGGGTAATCCTGACTGCAGATGCATACCTATCGGGCATCTACATTTATGGTAGGTACAAAACTGTACTATGTCCTTCAAGGATGCATCTGCAGTCCTAACATATGGGTAGAATACCATAGCCAAACTGGGGGAGGAGGTACCAAGATAAAGATGGTGTAGTTGAGATCCCCTGCAAAACAGCAGTTGCAAAACCTGCTTGGGATCTAGAGTATAAAGGAAGATTCTAATGCTTGGCAAATGTATGCACGGAGCTCCAAATAGCAGCTTCTAAAATGTCTTTGGTAGCCACTCCTCGTAGGAAAGCTGTAGTGGTGGCTGTAGCTCTTGTGGAGTGAGGCCTGATATTTTCTGGAGTTGTCTTTCCATGAAAAGAGTAGCAAAATCTAATGCAATTTCCTATCCATTTTGAGATTGTTTTGAAATTGCTTTTCCTTGCATTCCTGTTGCATATGCTACCAGAAACTGGCCAGTTTTTCTGTTGGTCTTAGTTCTGTCCAGATAGTAGCGTAACTGTCTGTGCACATCCAAGGTATGTAGTAGCCTTTCCCCCCTGTTCTGTGGGTTGAGGAAGTATGTAGGTAAATGAATCGCTTGGTTCAATGATACTCTGGAGACCACTTTTGGCATAAAAGTAGGGTTAGTTCTCAGACACTATCCTGATGGAAGGTAAGGAAGGGCTGTACTGCCATCAATGCCTGTAACTCAGATACCCTTCTTGCTGAAGTGATTGCAAGCAGGAAAGCAGTTTTCCAAGATAAGAACTGTAAGTCTGCTGTTGCTGCTGGCTCAAAAGGGGGAAGTGTTAACTTTTCCAGCACAAAGTTGAGGTCCCATGTAGGCAAAGGTGGTTTCCTTGGAGGCTTTACATGTTTTATTCCTCTCAGGAACTGCCAGAGTAGAGGATGAGAGAAGACAGGAGGATCCATGTTGTATTCTGCTGAAATTGCTGATGTCTGAATCTTAATGGAGGAGTAGGACAGGCCATTGTGGAACAGTTCTGCTAAGTATTCCAGGATGTTTGCCATGTTTGCCAATGAGACATTTTCCCCTTTTGCTGCACTCCAAATGAGGTATATTTTCCATTTGACTGAATAAGTCTTCCTTGTGGAGGGTCTGCGAGCCTCCAGGATAATGTCCTTAACCCTCTGAGATAAATCTGGGTTATTTTGTTTTATGCAATATTCCACGCAGCTAGCTGTAGTGTTTTCAAGTTTGGATGTAGGATCTTGTAGTTGTTCTGTGTTAGAAGTAAAGGACAGAGGTAGAGGCCATGCGTGTGTCAGAGACCTGCTTCTCAGTAGCGGGTACCAATGTTGCCTCGGCCAGTCTGGAGCTATCAGGATTATCCTTGGCTGATCCTCTTTGATCTTCAGTAGGACTTTGTACATCAAAGGAAGAGGTGGGAATGCATATGCTGTCAGGTTTTTCCAGCTGAAGGAAAGGGAGTCCACCCTCCAAGCAAGTGGGTGGTATGCTCTTGTGCAGAATTTCTTCAATTGGTGGTTGTGTGGGGAGGCGAACAGGTCCATCTCTGGTAGTCCCCATTTCTTTGTTATGGTTTTGAAGATATCTGGATGCAGCATCCATTCGTGAGCATCTGTGGTAGTTCTGCTCAAGGTGTCTGCTAGTGAATTTTCTTTTCCTGGTACAAATCTGGCCTGTAGTTGAATGTTCAGATTCAGGGCCACATTCCACAAGTCCATTGCCATCCGGCACAGAGGATATGAGTGTGTACCTCCCTGTTTGTTGATGTACCACATGACTGTGGTATTGTCTATCCTTAGCAGGTGACCTTGAAGAAATGGTCTGAATGCCTGGATTGCATGTTTTACTGCCAGTATCTCCTTTTGATGTGTAGATTCAGCTGGTCTTGTGTCCATAGGCCTTGTATACACTTGTCCACCATGTGTGCCCCCCAGCCTAGGTCCGAGGCGTCCGTGATGTTCTGGCTTGGATGAGGTTTGTGGAAAGGCAATCCTCTGTTCAACTGACAGGCCTGAGCCCACCACAGGAATTCTTGCTTCAGGCATGGAATTATTGGAATCTGGGCTTCTAGACTGTGCTTGTGTTGAGACCATACATTCCTTGGGTACCATTGCAACTTTCTCATATGCAGTCTGGCATGCGGAATCAATATTATGCAGGATGCCATGTAACCCAGGGCTTGCAGGACTTTCCTTGCAGTAAGCTGAGTCTGTGTTGTTAAAGTCATGAAATAGACTGGTAGTTGCTTTTGTTTTTCTTCTGTGAGAAAGGCCATCTGAGTTGATGTGTCCAGTTCTGCACCCAAGAATGTTATCCTTTGGGATGGTACTAGTCTTGACTTTTGCATGTTGACTGTGTATCCCAAGGCTTGCAGCAGTTGCATGACCTTTTCCAAATCTTTTGTTAATTTTGTCTTGTTGTCCGCTTGCATTAGGCAGTCGTCCAGGTATGGGTAAATTTGAATTCCCTGAAGCCTGCAATGAGCAATTACTGATGCCAGGCATTTCGTGAATACTCTGGGCGCAGTAGATAAGCCAAAGGGCAATGCTGAGAATTGATAATGCTCTGATCCTGCAAGAAATCTGAGGTGTCTTCTGCAATCTGGTCGTATAGGGACATGCAGGTATGCCTTCTTGAGATCTAGAGTCACCAGCCAAGACTCCTTGCCCAGCATGGGAAGAAGTTGCTGTAGGGTCAGCATTTTGAATTTTGGGACAATGAGGTATGTGTTCAGAGTGGACAGGTCGAGAATAGGTCTCCATTGATTTTCTTTTCTTGGTACAAGGAAAAGTCTGGAGTAAAATCCTTGGCCTTGTTCCACAGGTGGTACCTTTTCTATAGCTCTCATCCTTGGTAGGTTGTTGATTTGTCTTGGAGCGTTTGTTTTTTGGTTTGGTGGTAGGGTTGGCATTCCTCTCTTTTTTGGTAGAGTGTGGAAGTGAAACCTGTAGCCTTTGTCTATTGTTTGTAAAGTCCATTTGTCTCCTGTAATGTAATGCCAGTTTACGGAAAATAAGGCTAGTTTTCCACCCAAGGGTGCTTCCAGTTGTTCCCTGGTAGGCGGAATCAGAGCCAAGTCATTGCGTCTGTCCTGTGGAAGTGGTTGCAGCTGAATCTGTGGCAGTACTTCTCTGGTTGTTAGGCTGCCACTGACGTCCCCTGTAGGCACCCCTGGATTGACCTCTGCCTCTTGGGCGTCTATTTCTGCCTCTCTGCTCTGGAGAGGTCTGGAAAGGACCAATTCTTCGAAGGCCAATTTCTGCTAAACCTCGGAGGTTGGACCTGTAAGAAATCCTTAACTGTTTGGACAGATTTTGCTTTTTCTTCCACCTTTAGAACCTGCTGTGCAGGGGAGCCAAACAAACTTTGTTTCTCCATAGGAGCATCTAGGAGTTTTGACCTAACATGGTCTGGTAAGGATTGTTCTTTTAACCAGGCATGCCTTCTAATCACTGTTCCAGTCATAGCTGATCTAAAGGAAGCCTCCAGTGCATCAGCCACATTTTAAGAAATGGTTACTGACCTGCTGAGAGTTATGTACCAAATCCTGAAGGGACTTGCGGTCTATAGGTTCAGGAGAGGACAGTTTTTTATTTAGCTGGTCTAACAAAAATTCCTGGTACTGAATCATGTGAAATTGACAGTTTAAGGCCCTGGCCGAAAGAGTAGCAGAAGTATAAACCTTTTTACCCCATCTCTCTAATGCTCTAGATTCCCTTTCAGAAGGGAGAGGGTTTTTGGCAGAGGCAGCTGCCACAGCTTTGAGGCCCTGTGAAATGGTTTCAGGATCTACAACAGGAGCCTTATACAAGTGGTAGTGTGTGTCCGGGACCCTGTAATATCTGTCAGGCTTAGCAGGGGCCGGAGGAAGAGAATCAGGGGCAGTACAGGCATCATTATATGCATCATCAACAACCGTTAGTACTGGAGGAATGGTAAAGGCCTATGCTGTGGTAAGTGTAAAAAAGTCCTTCGCCTTTTCCTTGAATCTGAAAAATCCTGGCCCTGCCATTGAAAGTGTTCCCTCATAGCATGTAAGGTTTCCCCAAAAGAAAATTCTTCAGGTGGAGAAGCAGAAGGAATGGAGTCTTCTGCATCAGAATCCTCATAAGGAGACTATGGGCCTTCCTGAGGGTCTGAAATATCAGAGTCATCCGAGGAATAGTCTGTAGAAACAGGTTCCGGGGGTTCAGTTCTAGGCCTCTTAACTGGAGGGGGTTGAGAGGCCCTGTCTGGGCGAGGTTGGGATCCCCTGATCAAAGAAATGAGATCCTCAGCCAGGCTGAGCATTTGGGAACTAGAGGTAGGCCTGTGTGAGGGAGTTTTAGCAGGTAAGGCCTTAGAAGATTTAGCAGCTTTAGCCCTGGAAAAAGCCTTGATAGACATAGATGCAGGGGGTCTAGCAGCCCCACGTGCAGGGGTAGATATGTCTAAAGGAATAGTATCTGATAAATCCTGGGTGCCTGCTTCAGCAGGGGTAATTTCAGTCACAGATTCAGCCATGCTCTGAGGCCTCGGCTATTGGAGGCATGCTTTCGGCCGAAGGAAGAACCGAGGACTCTGTTTCAGCCGAAACAGAGACTCGCGGTTGGCCTAACAGTGGTTTCAGCCGAAACCGCGGACCACGAGTGTCGGTCCTTTTCCTTACGCTTTTTAGCTAACTGTGTAGTCGGAGTCGCAGATGGCATTTTGTATGCAAAAGCGGGACCAAAAAACTCCTCTGCAAACTCAGACGTCTAAGCGTCGGTCGGTTGAAGGAAGCACAGGCTAGACAAGCTGATACGTTGTGGTCTGGGCCTAAACAAGGAAGGCAGTAAGAGTGGAAATCCTTATGAGGTATTTGTTTCCCACAAGTTAAACAATTATTTACTTTGTCTGACATCGGCTGAGGCAAGAAAGTCTCCAACGGGGTACTTAGCTTTTTAGAAGTCTTCGGTAGTAGAAATCTCTGGATCTGACCGACCGGCACTTGCGAACAGCTTCTGCTTCGGGCACCACGTGGCAAGAAAGACTGAGGAAAATGGCGTCGGCTGATGCCTTTATACCCCAGCAGCTATGACGTCGGGTGAAGTGTGACATCAGCCGAGGGCCAGACCCAGACTTTGGAATCCGACCGAAGGGCTGCCTGAGGCAGGACAACCCATATGTTAGGACTGCAGATGCATCCTTGAAGGGCATCAGAGTTGGCCTTGCACCAAGCTTGCGTTCACCAAAAACTCGAGCTAAGCTGTTACCCACAATGCCCTTCAGTTACCTCAGATAGAGTTTGCATGTAATATATAGAACCACAAACAAGTCAGACCATCTCTGCGCAGAAACCCTAAGACACCACAAAGGCCAAGATGATCTGCCAGGAACCTTTGGAGGAGGACAGTGGGAGGGTGTGATGACTGGAAGATAAACTCAGATTGAACGTTATGGTAAGAACTTTTTATCTGAAGTTTTTAATCTTCCTATTAAATCACTAATGGGACAGTCTCCAGCTACTTTGAGAACCTGGGTGCCCTTATGGAACATTCCTGAGAACCACTGAACCAAAGGCCATTCTTCCCCTGGGGATCAGATCCAATTTGCAATGCTAGATAAAGGTATGGGGCTTGGCACAAATGTCATCCATGGAGGCCCTAGAGTGGAAGGCAACCGATGCTGCAATAGCCCTAGTTGAGTGAGCTTTGATTTGGCCAGGCTTAGATCCATCCGTAAGCGAATATGAGAAGGCAATGCAACCCTTGTGCCATTTAGACATTTGATATTGCACCTCCTATTCTAGAACCTGCAAAGGAAATGTAGGCAGTATTCTCCCTTGTTTGAATAATTTGGGAAGAATACAGGTAAGCTCAATGGGCTGGTTAATCGAAAAGTCAGAAACCACTTTGGGGAGAAAGGATGGGTTAGTATGAAGTGATCCTCTGTCACTATGAAAGATCAGATAAGTGCTCGATACATAATGCTTGCAATTCAGAAATTTGTCTGGCTGAGGTGAGCCACCAGAAAAAGATTTCCATGACAAGAATTTTAGATCACATGTTGCAGCAGGCTCAAAAGGGGGCAGAGAAAGACTGCAGAACCCAGGAGAGATTCCATGCCTCCACCGGCTTCCTGATGGGAGGCCTGCTGTGGAAAACACCCTTGAGAAAAGTCTCACAAAGGAGAGGAAACGAGCAGGACTCCAGCTGAACAATTATGGACGTTGGAAACAGCTGCTAGATGGACTCGAATGGTGGAAGCTGACACCCCATTGTTAACAGTTCAGCCAGGTAATGAATAGTGGCTATGGGGGCTGAGAACAGATCTAGCCTCTGATTATGTGACCAAATAGAGATTTTCCATTTGTCCCTGTAAAGTTTCCTGGTGGATGGTTTATGAGACCAAGATATCAGACTGGTGAAGAGAGGGTTTCCTGCCTGGCAACAGAAGTGGAGAAACCAAGCCATCAGCTTGAGTGGACAGATTGGGGGGGGGGGTCAGCCCTTGTGGGGGAGATTAGGTCCTGACTAGTGTCTAGGATCCAAGGAGGTTGTAGCAGATGAGGTAGAGGAAGGGAAACCATACTTTAGGCCAGAATGGGGCAAGGAGGATCACTGCTTCTCAACCAAATAGCTTTCCTTAGAAGAGGAATCTGAGGATAAGCATAAAGGAGACCCGTGGGCCAATCATGAATGAAAATCTCAGCGACTCCCCATGAGGGGAAGGGGGCAACGTAGCTGCTGCATTTTGGGTTTGAGGGGGAGGTGAAAAGATTGCAGCATGGCTAGCCCCAACAGCTAATAATTTCCGCCGCTGAGACCACTCACGAGGACAGAGAATGCATCTGCTTAGCCTGTTTGCAATCATGTTGTAGCTCCCTGGGATACAAGTGATCAGAAAGCAGATGGAAGCTACTGCCCACTGCCATATTCATGGCTTTGCAACATAAGGGGTAGGATTTGGTCCCTCCCTGTTTATGTACCAGACCACAGACATGTCCAACTGGACAACAATTGTTCCAGACAGGGCAGCAAATTGAAAGCTTGCAACACCAATAGCACCACTCCAGGACACGGATATGCAATTTGACCTCTACATTGGACCATGTGCCTTGGACCGACTTTCCTTGGAAGTAGCCCCCCCCCCAACCATTCAGGGAAGTGTTCATGGTCACCATGGCACTGGGCTGGGAAGCCTGGAAGGAAGGGGCAAAGATTTTTGTCTGTACTCATCCACCAGATGAGATCTTGTTTGCAAGTGTTGGTGATGAGAATCTGAGTTCAGGGGTGTGAAGAGTGGGTATTCCACTGGGCCTGAAGGAGCCATTGTAGTAATCTCATGTGTAATCTGGCCAGGGGAACAATAGGGATGGCTGCAGCCATAGACCCCAGAGCCTGGAAAACTTCCCTTGCAGACACCTTTAACTTGTGCCCTTAATCTCTGAAGCCTGTGAAGAGGAAGAGATCAGACTTTACTGTGTGTTGAATATTGCCCCTATAAATTCCAATTGGGAGGGCTGAAGGCTGGATTCCTCCAGGTGTATGGTGATGCCCTGTAATGCCACTAGAAGTAGGGTGTAGTGGAGGGCCCTGACCAGTAGATGCTTGGTGGGGGCAGAGAGGAGCCAATGCTCATCTGTAGAACTGTCTAGTTATCCCTATTTGTGTAGTTGCCAAACCTGCTGTCATCCCTGAAGTCTCAGATGGGCTGTTACCACTGCTAGGCATTTTGTGAACACGCTGGGGGCTGTTGAGAGACCAAAAGGCAGGGCTCTGAATTGGTAGTGATTGGCTCCCAACCAATAGCAAAGGAGGCTCCTGGAGTGCTTGCCCATCTTGATATGGACATGCACATCCCAGAGATCTAATGAGCACATCCACACCCTCCTGCAGAAAAGGAAGGATTGGATCATGACCATGTGGAACTTGGTCTGAACTATTGATTTGTTTAATTGGCAGATATCCAGAATGGGCCTCCAGTCCATCATCTTTGGCACCAAAAAGCTAGATTAGAACCCTGATCTGCACTGGTCTGGGGGACCTGTTGGATGGCTCGTTTTTTTGACAGCGTTTGTATTTTGGAAGCTGCCTCCTTCCTTTGACTGGGTGGAACATCAGGGAGGGATTTTGGAGGTCTTGGATAAGATATTGGGGAATGTGTTAGCCTCTGGTAATGATTCTCTGTACCCACGGAGTTTTTGTAAGAGCCAGGCAGCTTGGTGCAGAGAAACACCCAGACTGCTTCCAGAGGAAAGCAATCTGGTAGCTTTTCAGGAGCACTGATATGGTCTACCAGAGAAGGAATCTTTGTAGCTCTTGTTCTGGGAACCCCCTCTGCCCTAAAAGGGGAGTCTTCCATTATTGGAACCCCTCTACCTCTGGGAGAGTCCTCACCATGGGTGTCACGGAAAGGACCTTGAGACTTTATGCCACATCTTCCCACTCCTCTGGTTCCTGGGGGAGGAATGCTGGTTTGGAAAAGCATAGGCCCACGACAGTCTTCCAGCCTTGCTCGCACCTGCCTACGGTTTCTTTGACCTTAGCACCAAACAGAGCCGATGGTTCGATAGGGGGCATTTAAAAAGGAACAGTGTGAGGTCACATGCACATCCAGGTGTGGCATCTCAACACCTGCACCTCTAGCCGCTCCTTCAGTTGTGGGACAGCAACCTCAAGGACAAATTGGATATAGACTAGGGTGGCCAGGTGGGAAGCGACTTTCACGTGCTCCATCTAATAGGCCTGCGAGGTCCCAGAAAATTCAGACAGGATCTCTGGAGCCTCGTAAAATGTGCCAAAAAGTTCAGAGACCTGACTGCAAAGGTCACTGCTGCAAAAACTCACTTCCCTAACCTGTCCACTGCCCAGGACTGTTGGGCGGGTGGACAGCAGGACTCCCTTCTGCAAGGTCCTTTTTCATGGCTGCCGCCACCACCATAGCATCCACTGGCAAACCTGTAGACCAATGGGGTTGGTCCTCGGGAGGGGAGAGTACCTTGTCTGATCTCCTGGGGATGGCCTCCGTCTTGGTTCTTCCACGCTCGCTGCACATTCAGCGTAACCAACTCATCAGCAGGTTGGGTCACTCCAGTACAGGGTCGAAAGCAAAAAGCCTGCAGGAACACAGATTTCTCAGAGGAAGGATTGGAGGGCTTAGTCACCCCCTCTTTCAATATTTCCAGGATGTCTCCAAAGGAAACAGTCAGGGGGTGACTGTGGGGATCCTGCTGCATCTTCTGTGAGGGACTCCTCTGGGGAGTCCATGTGTTCTTACATGTCCATTTCTGAGGGGGTTCTTCAGTGGGAGCATCCAAAGACTAAGGGAAATACCCTGGACAGAGGTTTCCTGGGCCTTGTGCTCAGTTCTGGGGGGGGGGGGCTTTAACAGCTGCGGCTCAGAAGGAACTGGAGGGATGTCAGAGGACCGCTAGAAGCAAGCACCTTCTCTATCACCTGGAAAGCGTGCCTGCCTGAAGAGGAGTGGGAGCCCAGAACCAAAGATTACAAGATAGGAACTGGAGTCGCACCCTGTTCCACACGGTCTGCCCCCAGGGACAGAGCCTCAAGCAAACTTAGGGCAGTTGGACCCGAAGCAGGGACAGTTGGAACAGACCAGAACCAGAGTTTCCACCCCCCCCAGCATGAGATTGAGGAAGAGTGGGTTCTGACGGAACCAACTCCCAAAGTGGCCTCGGACACAGTTGATATCTGTGCAGATGAACGGGGTCCTCGAAAATACAAGCCTTGGAACCAAGGGAGGAGTATGTAGGGGTCGCTGGTGTAATAGATCCAAAACCTGTAGTAGAATGGGGTCTAGGCAAATTTGAAATTACCCCGGCAGTCAGCAGCTTGTCAAAAAGACACCACGTCCAATTCTGAAAGGCTCCTGGTGGATCTTACAAATGCCCCTGAAGGGGAATCAGGCCGGTCCAAAAAGGGGCTTGCAGACTTGTCCAGCAAACTGGTCCACAGACTAGTACTGGGTCTGGTGTATCACAGAACAGCACTGTATTCCAGCTTAGAAAAGTACAGTTTTGTACCTACCATAAATGTAGATGTTCGAAGATCCACATTGCTGCAGTCCTTACACTTGGGTAGTCCGCTGTCCTCGGTCGGCCCGAATATCAAAGTATAAGGCTGACGTCAGTCAAGGCGCATTAGACTGACATCAGGACGTCAGGGTACAAATGCGCATGACCGACGTCATATCCTCAGTCTTTTCTTGCCCCAGATGTCAGAAGACCCTAACAAGAAAGGTCAAAACCCAAAGACTAACAAAACCAACCACCAACCACCCTAGCACTAATATGTACAATATATACAATATTTACAATCCAACCCACACAACCGCCTCTAACTACAGAGGGGAAGGAGGGAGGGTAAATTGGACTGCAGCAATGTGGATCTTCGAACATCTACATTTATGGTAGGTACAAAACTGTACTATGTTCTTCATCTCACATTGCTGCAGTCCTTACACTTGGGTAGAATCCCAAAGCAGAGGTAAGGGAGGCTGGCACAACTATAAAGAAGCAGGAGCTGCCAAAATGCCCTGTAAAATAGCAGTGGCAAAACCAGCCCTAGATTTAGAGTAAAGTGGAAGGTGATAATGCTTAGAGAAAGTATGCACAGAACTCCAAGTAGCTGCCTCCAAGATATCTTTAGTTGCCACCCCCCTTAAAAAAGCTGCTGAAGTGGCAGTAGCCCTAGTGGAATGAGGCCTAATCCCAGTTGGAACCTCCTTGCCATGATGGGAACAGAAAGCAATGCAAAACCCAATCCACTTAGAAATAGTTTGTTTTGACACAGGCTTGCCCTGAGAACTCAAAGCAAAAAAAACAAATAACTGCTGAGACTGCCTGAACCCTTTAGTTCTGTTCAAATAATATCGCAACTGCCTGTGTATATCCAAAGTGTGCAAAATCTTTTCCCCTTTATTTTGGGGGTTTGCATAAAAGGTAGGCAAATGAATAGTTTGGTTTAAAGACACACTAGAAACCACTTTAGGCATAAAGGATTAGTACGCAAAGATACCCAATCCTTATGGAAAATTAAGAAAGGCTCAACTGCCATAAGGGCCTGTAATTCAGAAACCCTTCTCGCAGAGGTAATGGCCAACAAAAAAGCAGTCTTCCATGATAAATATTTCAACTCAGCAGTAGCTGCAGGCTCAAAAGGTTGTAGAGTGAGTTTCTCCAACACAAAATTGAGATCCCAAGCAGGAGTAGGAGCTCTCCGTGGGGGTCTTATATTCTTTGCCCCTCTAAGGAATTGCTTAAAGGATGAGAAAACAATGGTGGGTCACAATCATAGTGAGCAGAAATTGCTGCAGCATGAATCTTAATAGAAGAGAAGGACAAACCTTTGTCCAGTAACTCAGTAAGATATTGAAGAGCCACACTTAAATTAGGCTTAGAAACATCAAATGCTTTTGCTGCACTCCAAAATAAAAATCTCTTCCATTTATCTGCGTACACTTTCCTTGTACTAGGCCTTCTGGCTTCCAAAATAACATTCAAAACTTGCTGTGGAAGCTGAAACCCTCCAGGGTTTAAAACAGAATATGCCAGGCTGTCAGGTGAAGAGAGTGAAGTTTGACATTGAGTAAATGACTGTTCTCCTGAGTCAGCAGGTGTGGAATCGAAGGTAACTGCCATGGAGGCTCCCGTACCAGACTTCTCAGTAGTGGGTACCAATGCTGTTGAGGCCAATCTGGAGCTATTAAAATCATCTTTGGCTTGTCCTGTCTGACCTTCAGAAGTACCTTTGGGAGGAGAGGCAGAGGTGGAAAGGCATACACATGAAGATTGCTCCAATTGAATGAAAGAGCATCCACTTTCCAAGCTGTGGGATGAAAACTTTTTGTGCAAAACTTTGACAGCTGGTAGTTTAGTGGAGAAGCGAACAGATCTATGTCTGGAGTTCCCCATGACACTGTCAATTTCTGAAATACATGAGGATCCAATTTCCACTCGTGGGGATCCATAATTTGTCTGCTCAACACATCTGCTAAGGAGTTCTGTGCTCCGGCAGAAACCTTGCCTGAAGATTTAGCTGTAAACTGAGAGCAGTCTCCCACAAAATCATTGCTTGTCTGCACAGAGGATAAGAATGTGTTCCCCCTTGCTTGTTGATGTACCACATGACAGTTGTGTTGTCTGTTAGAATCAACACCTGCCCTGGAAGAAGTAAATCCTTGAAAGCTATTAATGCAAATTGGACTGCTAACATCTCCTTCATGTTGATATGTAGATGTAGAAGTCTGGCAGGCCACGTGTCTTGTATCCACTTTCCATTTAGATGAGCTCCCCAAGCTTTGTCTGAGGCATCTGTTAGAATCTGACTCTCCTTTGGCCGGGTCAGAGTCCCTTGTTTAGGTGACATTCCTGAGCCCACCACAAAAATTCCTTTTGAATGCAAGGTATTATCTGAATGACAGTGTCCAAATCTTGGCAGTGCTGTGTCCACACATTTGAGATACCATTGTAGCTTCCTCATATGTAGTTTGGCATTGGGAAGCACCAGAATACAAGATGCCATGAACCCCAAGGCTTGAAGGACTGTCCTTGCAGTCAGCCTGGACTGATGAGACAATTGATGGAAGTAAAGAGAAATATTCTTTTGTTTGTCTGGGGTCAAAAAGGCCATCTGGGATGCTGTATTCAGTCTCACACCCAGAAAGCACATGTCCTGAGAGGGTACTAGACTGGACTTTATTTCGTTCACAGAATACCATAGGCATCTTAGCACTGCTATCACAGTGTAGATGAAGAAGCTCTTCTTTTCCTTGAGCCAGAATACCATAGGCATCTTAGCACTGCTATCACATAGTGTAGATGAAGAAGCTCTTCTTTTCCTTGAGCCAGAATCAGACAATCGTCCAAATAAGGATAGATCTGTATTCCTCTTAGTCTGAAGAAAGCTATCACTGGAGCCAGAACCTTCGTGAATACTCTGGGCGCAGTAGATAAGCCAAAGGGCAATGCAGAGAACTGATAATGAGAAGTCCCAGCCCGGAAACGTAGATATTTCCTGCAACTTAGCCTGATAGGAACATGAAGGTAAGCCTCCTTGAGATCTAGTCACCATCCAATGGTCTTTGCCCAGCAGAGGTAAAAGCTGTTGTAACGTCAACATTTTGAACTTGGGAATGTCCAGATAAGTGTTGAGGATAGATAAATCCAAAATTGGTCTCCACGTGTTCCCCTTCTTTGGTACTAGGAACAGGCGAGAATAAAATCCTAGGCCCACTTCCGACAGAGGGACCGGCTGAATGGCTCCTATTTGGAGTAGCAGAGAAATCTGTTTGTGAGCCTCTAATCTTTGCTGAGGAGGAACGTCTGGCATGCCTTTGAAAGGAGGCAAGGTATGGAAATATAACCTGTAACCTTGGTGTATGATATCCAATACCCATCTGTCTTGGGTAATTAAACTTCAATTTTCTTTGAAAAGTGCCAACCTTCCTCCCAAAGGTGCTGCTAGTCGAGAAGACTCTGGCAGCTGAAATGGTAGGTCATTGGGTCTGTTTACGAAAGGACTGACCCCTGCCCTCACCCGAAGACTGTGCAGGTGAACTCCCTGTTCTAGGCCTGAAAGAGCCCTGAGCTCTGCCCCTACCCAGTCTAGACCTGCCCCTAGACTGGGAATCATAAGAAGGATACGTCCACCCCTTAGTAGGCCAATTTCTGCTAAACTTCGGAGGCTGAACCTGCAAAAAATCTTTAACAGTCTGCATAGACTTAGCCTTGTCTTCCATTTTCTTTAAGACTGCCTCAACAGGTGAACCAAATAACACATCAGATTGTAAAGGAGCATCCAAAATCCTTGTCTTAACATGGTCAGATAAATTCTGATCCCTCAGCCAGGCGTGCCTGCGAAGAACAGACCCTGTGGCAGCCACCCTAGACGAGGCCTGTACAGCATCAAAACCACATTGCAAAGAATGCTTACCCACTTGTTCAGAGACATGTACCAAATCCTGTAACTCTTTACAGTCAATACCTTCCGCCAGAGCATCTACCTTAGACTTCAACTGAGACAGTAGATAGTTTTGGTATTTCAACATGTGAAACTGGCAATTTAGAGCCCTCATAGCTAGGGTGGAAGACGTATAAACTTTCTTTCCCCATCTATCCAAAGCCCTAGCCTCTTTATCTGGAGGAACCGGATTTAACAGAAGTCTAAACACCCTTAGGCCCCTGACTAACAGTTTCTGGGTCCGCCCTAGGACTCTTAAAAAGAAACTTATGAGCTTCAGGCACCCTATAATACCTATCCGGCTTAACAGGAGGAGGCAGGGAATCAGGATTAAGAGAAGTCTCTGCAAACATCCTCCACAACATCCAGAACAGGAGGTATAGCCAAAGGCCTATGCTGGGGTAAAAACAGAAATTCCCTAAGCCTTTTCCTGGAATCAGAGAAATCCTGGCCTTCCCACTTAAAATGCTCCCTCATGGAATGGAGTGTCTCTGAAAAAGAAAAATCCTCAGGAGGAGAAGCAGAAGGAGTAGAATCATCCACATCAGAATCAGAATAAGGGGAATACTCCTGCAAGTCTTCAGCCGAAGACTCTGAAACATCTGAAGCCTGCTCAAAACTTCCTAACTCAGGTTCCACCCTAGGCCTCTTGTCAGGAGGGGGCAAAGAACCTCTAATTAAGGTAATCAAATCTTCTGCCATTTTAAGCATATGCTTCTTGGGCACAGATCCTGAAGAACTAGGAGTGACACCAACTGAAGCTAAACCTGGCCTGCCTCTGGGAGAAGCCTTGGAAACAGAAGGCCTAACCACCCTAGGAAGGAGGGAGTACAGTAACCTGAGAAGCCCCTTCAGCCTGACTTGCCTCCTGAGAGGCCACATCCTGCAATAACAAGGTCTCCCCCTGGGCCTCCAGAGAAACTCGGTGGAACCACCGGCTCCGATACCTCTAAAGAACCGGCGTCCGGACGACGTCTACCCTGGGCTTAGCTGCTTTATCCTTGCGCTTCTTTGAAGAAGCGGACGCCAGAGCATCCAACGGCATAGTGTAATTGCACCGCTTCCCAAAGACTAACCTGGCACAATCTAACCTTCTCTTAAGTGCGCTTATTGAATCTAGCACAAAAGCGACACCCAACAAAGTAGTGCTCAGGCCCTAAACAAGGAATACACAAGGTATGAATCTCTATGCGGTATCTGTTTCCCACAAGAAATACAGTTATTCACTTTTTCTGACATCCGGTAAACCACTGAGGCAAGAAAAAATCAAAATATTCCCCAACGGGGTACTTAGCCAACTTTGACTCTGTCTGAAACTCCGAACTCGAAAAATTTCAGAACGCCGAACGGCACTTGCAACGCTGCTTCTGCATCGGACCATACGGCAAAAAAGACTGGGGATATGACGTCGGTCATGCGCATTTGTACCCTGACGTCCTGATGTCAGTCTAATGCGCCTTGACCGACGTCAGCCTTATACTTTGATATTCGGGCCGACAGAGGACAGCGGACTACCCAAGTGTAAGGACTGCAGCAATGTGAGATGAACATCCAGCAACAAAGGAATGGTTAGAGCCGAGAATGGGCTCTGAGCAGAGGTCACAACAGGGGTGTATGTCAAGAACAGCTCCGAAGTTGTCTGAACTGATATCTGAACAGAGATGGGCAACATCGGTGCAGACAGAGGCAGACAAACTGGAACAGAGGTAGTAGATGGCACCGTAGTCACGGCAGGCGCAGACAAGGTGACCTCTGCTTCACTGGAGCCGAACTCTTGAGCAGAGGTAGTTGGAATAGAGGCAGTACAGTGCTCAGAGGAAAGCTTTTGTCCTTGTGCTTATGGCTTTTACCAGTGTCAGCCAGCATCTGAGTGAAGTTTGTCCACAGGAGGGGATGAGACCGCTGTCACAGAAAGCCTCCAAAAAAGGTGACTAAAGCAGGCCCTTCAGGATCAATTACGGCACTCATTCAGTATCCGCTGACTGAAGCTAGCACAATCACATAGGGGTTTCACAGACAAATGTGGAACCCCCAAACAGTAAACACTTCATGAAGGTCACTATTCAGAAGTTCACCACTGCAAGAACAGTGTTTAAACCCTGTAGTTCCCTTTTCAGACATAATAGCGAACACACAAGTTAGGAAAGTGAAGAAAGGAAACAATGGTAATGGGATACCACAAGGGTAGAAAGGTAAATACCAACAATGGTATGAAGGGATACCTGTGGGTAGAGCAGAGTGTAGAAAGATACCAAAGAACTAGTAACAAAAAATTCCACAAAACTTGTAAATTTATAAAGATAAATCACTTGGAGAGCTCAGTGAAACACTGCTATATGGCTGTGTGGTAAACGAGATCTGAGGTAACTGAGTGAAGGGCATTATGGGTAACAGCTTAGCTACAGAGTTTTTGGTGCATGCAAGGCCAACTCTGTTCCAAGGGCTTGGAACCAAAACCATCAGTTCCATTACTGATTAACAGGAAGATTAACAACTTCAGATAATCCATTACCCTATTCTTGCTAGTTAGAAGTCCTCCATCATGAACCTGGATACAAGCATCACACCTGAAAGTTGCTAAAATAGCTTACCACCCAGCACAATGCCATACGCATGGGAGATTTTTAAGTAACCCTCCAGTAATTGAAGGCATACCACCACTAAAGTACAGTTTTGTACCTACCATAAATGTAGATGTTCGAAGATCCACATTGCTGCAGTCCTGACACTTTGGTAGTCCGCTGTCCCAGTCGGCCCGAATACCAAAGTATAAGGCTGACGGTCAAGGCGCATTAGTCTGACGTCAGGACGTCAGGGTACAAATGCGCATGACCGACGTCATTTCCTCAGTCTTTTCTTGCCCCAGATGTCAGAAGACCCTAAAAAGATAAGGCCAAACCAAAAAACAACAACACACCAAACACCCCTGTACCAAATATATGAACAATATATACAAAGTCAGAAAGGTACAATCCCACCCACACAACCGCCCCTACACACAGAGGGGAAGGAGGGAGGGTAAATTGGACTGCAGCAATGTGGATCTTCGAACATCTACATTTATGGTAGGTACAAAACTGTACTATGTTCTTCATCTCACATTGCTGCAGTCCTGACACTTAGGTAGAATCCCAAAGCAGAGGTAAGGGAGGATGGCAAATCACAAAGAAGCAGGAGCTGACAACATGCCCTGTAAAATAGCAGTGGCAAAACCAGCCCTAGATTTAGAGTAGAGAGGAAGGTGGTAATGCTTAGAGAAAGTATGCACTGAACTCCAAGTAGCTGCCTCCAAAATATCCTTAGTTGCCACCCCCCTTAGGAATGCTGTTGAAGTGGCAGTAGCCCTAGTGGAATGAGGCCTAATCCCAGCTGGAATCTCCTTGCCATGATGGGAGTAACAGAAAGTAATGCAAAACCCAATCCACTTAGAAATAGTTTATTTTGACACAGGCTTACCCTGAGAACTCAAAGCAAATGAAACAAACTGCTGAGACTGCCTAAAATCCTTAGTCCTGCTTAAATAATAACGCAATTGCCTGTGTACATCTAAAGTGTGCAAAATCTTTTCCCCCTTATTTTGGGGATTTGCATAAAAGGTAGGCAAATGAATAGTTTGGTTTAAAGCCACACTAGAAACCACTTTAGGCATAAAGGAAGGATTAGTATGTAAAGATACCCTATCCTTATGAAAAATCAGGAAAGGCTCAACCGCCATAAGGGCCTGCAATTCAGACACCCTTCTTGCAGAGGTAATGGCTAACAAAAAAGCAGTCTTCCATGACAAATTTCAATTCAGCAGTAGCTGCAGGCTCAAAAGGTTGTAGAGAGAGTTTCTCCAACACAAAATTGAGGTCCCAAGCAGGAGTAGGAGCTCTACGTGGGGGTCTTATATTCTTTGCCCCTCTAAGAAATTGCTTGAACAAAGGATGAGAAAACAATGGTGGGTCACAATCATAGTGAGCTGAAATTGCTGCAGCATGAATCTTAATGGAAGAGAAAGACAAACCTTTGTCCAATAACTCAGTAAGATATTGAAGAGCCACTCAAATTTGGCTCAGAAACATCCAAATCCTTTGCTGCACTCCAAAATGAAAATCTCTTCCATTTTCCTGCGTACACTTTCCTTGTACTAGGTCTTCTGGCTTCCATAATCACATTCAAAACTTGTCGAGGAAGCTGAGACCTGCTAAGGTTCAAAACAGAATATGCCAGGCTGTTAGATGGAGTGAAGCTTGACATTGAGTAGATGCCCGTCCTTCTGAGACAATAGGTGTGGAATCAAAGGTAAGGCCATGGAGGCTTCCTTACCAGACTCCTCAGCAATGGGTACCAGTGCTGCCGAGGCCAATCTGGAGCTATTAAAATCATCCTTGGCTTGTCTTGTCTGACCTTTAGAAGTACCTTTGGGAGGAGAGGCAGAGGTGGAAAGGCATATACATGAAGATTTTTCCAACTGAAAGAAAGAGCATCCACTTTCCAGGCTGTGTGATGAAACCTTTTCGTGCAAAACTTTGGCAGCTGGTGGTTTAGTGGAGAAGCGAACAGATCTATGTCTGGAGTTCCCCATGACACTGTCAATGTCTGAAATACATGAAGATCCAGTTTCCACTCGTGGGGATCCATGATTTGCCTGCTTAACACATCTGCTAAGGAGTTCTGTGCTCCTGGCAGAAACCTTGCTTGAAGATTCAGTTGCAAGCTTAACGCAGTCTCCCACAAAATCATTGCTTGCCTGCATAGAGGACAAGAATGTGTTCCCCTTGTTTGTTGATGTACCACATGACAGTTGTGTTGTCTGTTAGAATCAACACCTGCCCTGGAAGAAGTAAATCCTTGAAAGCCAGTAATGCAAACTGGACTGCTAACATCTCCTTCATGTTGATATGTAGATGCTGCAGTCTGGCAGGCCACTTGTCTTGTATCCACTTTCCATTCAGATGAGCTCCCCAAGCTGTGTCTGAGGCATCTGTTAGAATCTGACTCGCCTCTGGCCGGGTCACAGAGAGTCCCTTGTTTAGGTGACATTCCTGAGCCCACCACAAAAATTCCTTCTGAATGCAAGGAATTATTTGAATGACAGTGTCCAAATCCTGGCAGTGCTGTGTCCATACATTTTTGAGATACCATTGCAGCTTCCTCATATGCAGTTTGGCATTGGGAAGCACCAGAATACAAGATGCCATGAACCCTAAGGCTTGAAGGACTGTCCTTGCAGTCAGCCCGGACTGATGAGATAGTTGATGGAAGTAAAGAGAAAGATTCTTTTGTTTGTCCGGGGTTAAAAAGGCCATCTGGGTTGCTGTATTCAGTCTCACACCCAGAAAGCACATGTCTTGAGAGGGTACTAGACTGGACTTTATTTCGTTCACAGAATACCCTAGGCATCTTAGCACTGCTATCACATATTCCAAATGCTGAAGAACGTCCCTTCCTTGAGCCAGAATTAGGCAATCGTCCAAATAAGGATAGATTTGTATTCCTTTTAGCCTGAAGAAAGCTATCACTGGAGCCAGAACCTTTGTGAACACTCTGGGCGCAGTAGATAAGCCAAAGGGCAATGCAGAGAACTGATAATGAGAATTCCCAGCTCGAAAACGCAGATACTTCCTGCAAATTAGTCTGATAGGAACATGAAGGTAAGCTTCCTTGAGATCCAAAGTTACCATCCAGTGATCTTTGCCCAGCAGAGGTAAAAGCTGTTGTAACGTCAACATTTTGAACTTGGGAATGTCCAGATAAGTGTTGAGGATAGATAGATCCAAAATTGGTCTCCACGTGTTCCCCTTTTTGGTACTAGGAACAGGCGAGAATAAAATCCTAGGCCCCTTTCTGGCACAGGAACCGGCTGAATGGCCCCTATTTGGAGTAACAGAGAAATTTGCTTGTGAGCCTCTTTCCTTTGTTGAGGAGGAATGTCTGGCATGCCCTTGAAAGGAGGCAAGGTATGGAAATAAAACCTGTAACCGTGGTGAATGATATCCAATACCCATCTGTCTTGGGTAATTAAACTCCAGTTTTCTTTGAAAAGTGCCAACCTTCCTCCCAAAGGTGCTGCCAGACGAGAAGATTCTGGCAGCTGAAAAGGCAGGTCATTGGGTCTGTTTACGAAAGGACTGACCCCTGCCCTCACCAGAAGACTGAGCAGGTGAACTCCTGTTCTAGGCCTAAAGAACCTTGAGCTCTGCCCCTACCACGTCTAGACCTACCCCTAGACTGGGAATCATAAGCAGGATATGTCCACCCCTTGGTAGGCCAATTTCTACTAAACTTGGAGGCTGAACCTGCAAAAAATCTTTAACAGTCTGCATAGACTTAGCCTTGTCTTCCATTTTCTTTAGAACTGCTTCCACAGGCGAACCAAACATCAGATTGTAAAGGAGCATCTAAAATCCTTGTCTTCACATGCTCAGCTAAATTCTGATCCCTCAGCCAGGTGTGCCTGCGAAGAACCGAACCAGTGGCAGCCACCCTCGAAGAGGCCTGCACAGCATCAAAACCACATTGCAAAGAATGCTTACTCACCTGTTCAGAAACATGAACTAAATCCTGCAACTCTTTACACTCAATACCTTCCGCCAAAGCATCTACCTTAGACTTCAATTGTGAAAGGAGATAATTTTGGTATTTCAACATATGAAACTGGCAATTCAAAGCTCTCATGGCCAAAGTGGAAGTATACACTTTCTTTCCCCATCTATCCAAAGCCCTTGCCTCTTTATCTGGAGGAACAGGATTTTTAACAGAAGCCTTAACACCTTTAGGCCCCTGTGAAACAGTTTCTGGGTCTGCCCTAGGACTCTTAAAAAGATAGGACTCTTAAAAAGATACTTATGAGCTTCAGGCACCCTATAATATCTATCCGGTTTAACTGGAGCAGGAGGCAAAGAATCAGGGTTCAGAGAAGCCTCTGCAAAAACATCCTCCACCACATCTAGAACAGGAGGTATAGCTAAAGGCCTATGCTGGGGTAGAAACAAAAATTCCCTCAGCCTTTTCCTGGAATCAGAGAAATCCTGACCTTCCCATTTAAAATGCTCCCTCATGGAATGAAGAGTCTCTGAAAATGAAAAATCCTCAGGGGGAGAAGCAGAAGGAGTAGAATCATCTACATCAGAATCAGAGTAAGGGAATACTCCTGCAAGTCTTCAGCCGAAGACTCAGAAGCATCCGAACACTGCTCAAAACTCCCAAGCTCAGGTTCCACCCTAGGCCTCTTATCAGGAGGGGGCATAGAACCTCTAATCATTGTAATCAAATCTTCTGCCATTTTAAGCATATGCTTCTTAGGTACAGACCCTGAAGAACTAGGGGTAACACCTGAAACAAAACCTGGCCTGCCCTGTGAGAAGCCTTGGAAACAGCAGGGAGGCCTAACCACCTTAAGGGAAGGGAAGAACAGCTACCTGAGAAGCCCCTTCCGCCTGGCCTACCTCCTGAGAGGTCACATCTTGCAGCAATAAAGTCTCTCCCTGGGATTCCAAAGAAATTTCTGGCTGAACCTCTGGCTCCACCGAGCCCTCTAAAGAACCGGCGTCCGACGGACGGTTCTTCCAGCCTAGGCTTTGCTGTTTTGTCCTTGCGCTTTTGATGAAGCGGGCGCGGAGCATCCGGCGGCATTTTATAATTACACCGCTTCCCAAAACTAACCTGGCACAATCTAATCTTCTCTTTATAGTGCGTTTGTTAAATCTAGCACAAGAGCGACAGCCAACCACGTCATGCTCAGGCCCTAAGCAAGGTATACACAAGGTATGGTAATCCCTATGAGGTATCTGTTTCCCACAAGAAATACAGTTATTCACTTTTTCTGACATCCGGTAAAATACTGAGGCAAGAAAAAACCAAAATATTCCAACGGGTACTTGGCCAACTTGGATTCGGTCTGAAACTCAGACTTCGGAAAATCTCAGAACGCCAACCTGCACTTGCAAAACTGCTTCTGCATCGGACCATGCGGCAAAAAAGACTGAGGAAATGACGTCAGTCATGCGCATTTGTACCCTGACGTCCGACTAATGCGCCTTGACCGACGTCAGCCTTATACTTTGGTATTCGGGCCGACTGGGACAGCGGACTACCCAAGTGTCAGGACTGCAGCAATGTGAGATGAAGAACATCATGCAGGTTCAAAGATTTGACTGGAAATTCAAGTTCACTGGAGCAGCTATCCTAGATCTGGTACTTTTGCTACACCTCACCAAGTGGGATGTCCCCACTGGTGAGATCACAAAGTGGTCTCCAAGGGAGAAGCTAGTCCATACTTTACTCCAAAATCAACTTTTCTAAGGTAACTTATCCCTACCAAGGATGGCATAGCTACCTAGTTTCCAAGCTCCAAACCAAAAAAACAGAGGCATACACAAACCCTGTGAAACTGTAGAAAAAACAGAAGTACCTGAATAAACCCAAGTCAAACTGCAAAACATTACACCTGGGTGGACCCCCCTAATATTAGGTTTTACAAAAGAAAATCCTGTTAAGCAGCATGAGTGAATGTACAGAAGTCTATAGAGTCCCTTATTAATTTAATGAAGCAATTAGGGGAACTAGTAAAGTCTCTGAAAGCAGCTGCCTCCAAAGCCAAGGATACCCATAAGGAATTTTCTGGTTGGGTTCGTAATCTTAAACACTAAACAATGTGCTGAATTAGTTGTAGATGGTATACATTCAGCCAGAAGATAGCAAGTCTGCTGGCCAACAGATTCAGCTCAAATTTCAACTCCATCACCCCCAGTACTCCCTCAAGAAATACTTCCACCACTCCACTGCAACAGGTTGCCACTGTGCTCTCTAAAGCCAACAGCACAGCCTTCAATGGAGCCTGACAATATACCAGATTGCCTCAAAGCTTAAAATAGTGACTTGTATGGCCCATTAAGATTTAACAGCCTGCAGATTGTTGTGTGTAGGACAAGAGTCATCCCTCTACATAAAGTGCATGCATCTACTGAACCAGGAATATAGACCCACAAGTTCGTCTTAAAGGTCATGCAGAGAATCAGCCCGAAGTAACATGACATGGGAAACCTCCAACACTGAACCTGGCCCAATTCAGTTTTGTCAAGGACAGGTCATATCTACTTAATCTGGTGGATTTCAGTGAAAAAAGTCACCAAGGCCATGGATGAAGGTAAAATACATGCCATATATACTGACCTGCCAAGGCATTTGACTCCATTCCCCACTCAAGTACTATAAAAACTCAAAATTGAAAATGAATCCCTACACGATGGTGAGCCAGCTGGCTCATGGACAATACACAGGGTTAAAGTGGGTGAATTCAGAACCTGCAAGAGGCTAGTTACTAGGTGTGCTCAAGATCAGTGCTGGAACCACTCCTGTTCAGAATATACTTCTCTGAAGTCAAAGCTAATGTGGAAGGCCTCTGGATTTACAGACTGCAAGCTGGTAGCAATCAAATCCCCCCCCCCCCCATCAGTGTAGATACCCTTCAGAATGGTCTAGAGCAGACAAATTACTGGTACCAGAACTGTGGCCTAAATCTAAATGCAAAGAAATGCATCATACTCTGGGAAGTCAAACATCATTGCAAGGTACATCAGTAGCACATTCCTAAGAGTAGGCTCAAGGGTAAGAGATGTAGAGATAGCACCCTGAACTTTGACCACATGTCCACAGTTGAGGAATTTGTATGTGGCACAACACAGATGGCATCCACTGCCAAGGAAATTTAGTCCTACTGTTCTCAGCCCTCATTAGATAAAAGTACATGCCATACAGTGCATTGTACTCTGATTAGGCACTTACAGAAGCCAATGGGTTTGTGAAAGGCAAAGATTGTGGATAATCAGTAGGAATGATCTTCCAACACAAGTACAAATTAGTTTTTATTCCCTTTAGGGAATTAAGGTACTGCAACTTGGGAACTACAAGGAAAACATGGGCTGGGTAGAAACCTCTACATTAAGCCTTTAGTTAGGGTTATTCAATTCAGGCCTGAAAGGTTCATCAGAAGCTCTAGACAAAGTTGCCCCATATTCTCCTGGTTATTTCTTGGTCATGAACAAGTTTCAAACCAGAAACTCTACAATCTCCCAAAGTAATATTCTTCACACATTTTGCAGGACCTTGGACTGGACAGGCAACTACACTAGGTCAGCCTAGGTTCAGCACAAAAACAAGAGTTTGGGATACAGTCAGTTTAAATATTAAGGCCCGATAGCTTGAAAGTGCATGCATTAACTTAGATATTTAATTAAAAGTCAAGAGTTTGTTAAAGCTACACAAATTCACATTTCAAAAAAATGCAAGCCAAGACCATGCTCCACATTACTTGTGCATCTTTATAAATCAGTGCTTGGGACCCCACAGAAGCTTGTGTTGTCTGGAAAAATGTCTACCTCATCAACATATGTACCCAAGTGTTGGAGGATGCCAACTTTTGCACTTAAAACATGCCATTGCTTTCCAAGGCAACAGCATACAAGATGAACAGTTTACAAGGGACTGGACTGAGAATCGGAGTGGATTTGTGTACTATACAATAAAAATACAAAGGTAGTACAGCCTGGAGCAAGGGACCCACAAAATGCAGACATATTAGGATCTTTATCTGTATAGAAAGATACCAGGGGAATACCAGATTAGTAAGGGAATCTTGGAATGAGACCAATTTCCACGCATAGACTGTCCCTCACCTCTTCATGCCCTCCCTGGCTCCCATCTCATGGGAGAATGGCCAGCCTATACATATGCTGGACGTGGCTCAGATACCTACCAAAAAGGTCACATGGGCTTCTCACAGAGGAAGGTCAGAAAATGCCAAAAGGACAGCTTAATTTATAAAAAATATGGGAGACAAAGGCAAGGGCATTGCAGGGCTTGGACAGATTGAAAAAGTTGCACTGACTAACGAATGACAGCAGGTTTGGCAACTACACAAATAGGGATAACCAGACAGTTCTACAGATGAGCATCTGCTTTGCCAGAGTCCAGCTGGGATTAAAGCTGAACAGTGCGAGATGTGGTCAAACAGGAGCAGATTGTTTACGCATGTTCTGGAAGTGCCACTGGTGCATGTTACTCGCCCTACTTGATAGCCAAATCCTGCAGGGTAACTGTATGACTGGATATTCTGGATCTTTGGATTGGTATACCAAAGAAGTTCTGGGTAGGAGTTAGTGGTGCTCTGCTACAGCAGAAAGCAGAAGCTATTTGTGGAAGTACAGAAGCTTTCATTCAAGGATGGTCCATAAGCAAGACTGCAGGAAAGGAAGTTCTTTGAATATATTTTGCTTACATTTTTAATGGTTAAATCTGCTGCAAAAAGTACACTGGCTCTACTGAAGCTAGACCCTGCATACAGTTGGCTCATGTATTTTGTCCAATGATCAGCTCATGTTTTAACTGTTAGGAGTTGCACTCCATACATTGCAACGGAGACATTTTGTTGCATCCAAGATGGTTTAGAAACAAGCCACAGTATTAATGCAATTAATGTCAAGTCAGTTACCTTTACAATTGGCCCCAATCTGATTCTCAACTTGTGTATATACACACTGTTAAAACTAGAAATAAACAGGCACACTAATCACCCTCCCTAAATCTGGGGTATTCTACTCACCAAGGATAAATACTGGGCACCTGTTTTAATAAAGTCCGAAGCTGCATCTCCGCCTCTACCCATGAATATGCTAGACAGCAGGAAATTAAGCTGTACCAATACTTAATACCCTCACACTACCAAAAACTCCTGAAGCCACTGTAAGGCATTGTGTAGCAAGCTACAGGTTATATTAGGCACAATGTCAGGGACCAACTGCTTTATTACAGGGACAACCCCCCACTACAGAGCATAGACACTCGTTATCCGAATGCTAACCTGAATCCTTAAAGGGGCAGGACAAAATCCTTACCAAAACTGCATTGTTTCAAAATGCCTACGCTATTAAAGGCATTCTACATTACACTTGGTTTGTAACTGCTTCTGCACAACAGGCTTAGAGCCGGCATTTCAGTAGTCTGACAACTTTACTCAGAATACAGAAGCTAGCCCTGCTGAGGGGCACCTTCACAAAAAAAAAAAAGATGCCCACCATAACCATTTGTCCATTTTCATTCAGCTGATAGGCTCTCATGCCTGTTTTACAGATACGATTCTAGAAATCCTCCCTTTACCCATAATGCTCTAGCACCTGTATTACCCATTTTTTCTGCATTTGGGGCAGCAAACTAACCACAGGCCAATATAGAACGAAAACCAACTAGAAAGTTAACTGCTCAAATATGAAACAGTGGTTCTCTATACACTATCTGGTCACTGACAAGGGGGCAGGAGGATGGGGTGTTTATTAAAATGGACTACACAGATGCATAGTTAGTGAGCATGCAAAAAGTTTTGTACCTACCATAAATGTAGATGTTAGAGTGCTCATACAGCTGCAGTCATAAGATGGGTTATCCTGCAGTCAGGCGGGTCCTCGGTCGGCCAAATTCCAAAGTCAAGGTCTGGCGTCGGTTGTAGTCGCTTCTTCCCTGATGTCAGTGCGGCAGGGGTATAAGAGGCAGCAGATGCCATTTTCTTCAGTTTCTTGCCCCAGATGTCAGGTGCCCCCACAAGGAAGGCAAACAATGTTATGCAAAGATGCAATGTTGATAAATCAAAAACAGTAGTTGCAAGCAAACACCATAAAAGAATACCCCCAAAAGGTTATATGAAAAGTGTTTGTCATAAGGCCTGTCCTAAGAGGGGATGGAGGGAGAGAAACCTGGACTGCAGCTGTATGAGCACTCTAACATCTACATTTATGGTAGGTAGATAACTGTACTATGTTCATCGTGCATACAGCTGCAGTCATAAGATGGGTAGAATCCCAAAGCTAAGTAAGGGTGGTAGGCACTAAGTGGAACTAGGAGGGGCTAGGATGCCCTGCAGGACTGCTGTGGCAAAGCCCGCTCTAGATTTTGAGTATAGTGGGAGGTGATAGTGCTTGGAGAAAGTGTGCACTGAACTCCAGGTGGCTGCTTCCAAAATGTCCTTGGTAGGGACCCCCCTGACGAAGGCTGCAGAGGTAGCTGTGGCTCTGGAGTGGGATCCGATGCATGCAGGCACAGATTTTCCATGAAATGAGTAACAAAAGCGTATGCAGTGGACTATCCATTTTGAAATTGCCTGTTTGGAAATAGCCTTTCCCTGAACACCTGCAGCATAGGACACAGTTGCTCAGATTTCCTGAATGGTTTTGTTCTGTCCAAATAGTAACGAAGTTGTCTGAATGTCCAAGGAATGTAGTAGTCTTTCCCCTTTGTTTTGTGGATTAGGATAAAAGGTAGGTAAGTGGATAGTCTGATTCAAAGCTACACTGGATACTACCTTTGGCATAAAAGTAGGGTTGGTTCGTAAGGAAACTGTCCTGATGGAAAATGAATGGTTGCACAGCCATGAGGGCCTGTAGCTCCGAAACCCTGCATGCTGAGGTGATAGCCAGAAGGCAGTTTTCCATGACAAGTACTGTAACTCTGTTAAAGCTGGCTCAAAGGGAGGAAGGGTCAGCTTTTCCAATATGAAGTTGGTCCCAAGCAGGGACTGGTGGTTTCCTTGGGGGTTTTATTTGCCCCTCTGAGGAACTGCCAAGAGAGGGTGAGAGAATAAAGGAGGATCTGTGTTGTATTGTGCAGAAATGGACAAAGCATTTCCTTTAGGTTGATGTGAAGGTGCTTCTCTTTTCGGGTCCATTTTCCCTGAATGCACTGATCTGTCATGTGTGCTCCCCAGGCGTAGTCTGAGGAGTCTGTTGTGATGATTTGAGTTGCTTGAGGTACACAGAAAGGAAGACCTGTGTTTCTTTGGCAAGCTTGAGTCCACCACAAAAATTCCTTTTGAAAGCATGGAATGAGCGGTGTAATTGTTTCCAAGCTGTGGCTGTGTTGAGACCATAAGTTTTTCAGGTACCAGTGAAGTTTCCTCATATGCAGCTTTGCACATGGGATTAGTAGAATGCAAGATGCCATGAATCCCAGAGCCTGCAGGACTTTCCTTGCAGTTAGCCTGGTGTAAGTTGACATTTTTCTGAAGTATTGAGACAGTTGCCCTTGCTCGTCTGGCGTGAGGTAGGCCATCTCTGTGGTTGTATCCAAGCTGGCACCCAGGAAAATTTGTTGAGGGTATTAGTTTTGATTTCTTTGTAATAAAACAACTTCCTGGGATACACAGTCAACAAACGCCAGGTGCTGTAGTAGTATGTCCTTGCTGTCAGCTTGGATCAGGCAGTCGTCCAGATATGGGTAGATTTGTATCCCTTGTAGTCTGCAGAAGGAGATTACTGATGCCAGGCATTTTGTAAACACTCTGGGCGCAGTAGATAAGCCAAAGGGCAATGCAGAGAATTGGTAATGGGTTGAACCTGCAAGAAATGAGGTATCTTCTGCAATCTTGTCTGATAGGGACATGCAGGTATGCCTCCTTGAGGTCCAATGTTACCAGCCAAGACTCCTTGTCCAGCATGGGAAGAAGCTGCTGTAATGTGAGCATCTTGAATTTTGGCACCTGTAGATGTGTTTAGGATGGATAGGTCTAAGATAGGTCTCCAATCTTTTCCTTGGTACCAGGAATAGTCTGGAATAAAACCCCTGACCTTGTTCTTTTGCAGGTACCTCCTGAATTGCTTTCATGTCCATGAGAACTGAAACTTGTTTTTGTGCCTCTGCCCTTTGATTTTCTGGCAGGTTTGGCATGCATCATTTTTGGAAGGGTGTGACAGTGGAACCTGTAGCCTCCGTCTATAATGTCCAGAATCCATTTGTCTTTTGTAACAATATGCCAATTGTTTGAGAATGTCAGTTTTCCGCCCAAAGGTGCTGCTGTGTAAGGGGAAGTCAGTGTGTTTTCTAAAAGACTGATCTTCTCCACCTCTTGGGGTTGGTGCTTGCCACTGCCTGGCTCTGAAAGATCCTTTAGGTTGCCCTCTACCCCTTGGGTGCCTGCATCTGCCCCTTTGAGGTCCGTCCGTGGCTGGAAAGGACCAATTTTTTGAAGGCCAGTTTCTGCTGAAACGTGGAGGCTGTACCTGCAGGAAATCTTTCACTGTTTGCATTGATTTCGCTTTTTCCTCCATTTTCTTCAGCACCTCCTCAGCTTTAACACCAAATACATCTTTTTGAAGAGGCGCATCTAATAATTTAGCTTAGACATGATCTGGTGAGGTTTGCTCGGAGCCAAGCATGCCTACGTATAACAGACCCCATAACAGCAGCTCTACATGAGGCCTCTAAAGCATCAAAACCACACTGCAAGGTATGTTTACCCACTTGCCCTGTACCATGCAACAAATCCTGCAACCTGGTTGTTCTGGTTGTCATTTTGCTTTACTGAGATATCAAAAACTGTTGATACTTTAACATATGGAACTGATAGTTTAATGCCCTCATGGTTAAAGTGGCCGAAGTGTATACTTTTCCCCCACCTTTCTAAAGCTTTGGAATCACTCTGAAGGTAATGGGTTTTTAGCAGTAGAGGCCTTAATTCCCTTGGGACCCTGTGAAATTGTTTCTGGGTCAGCAGTATGGCTTTTATATAGGAACTGGTAGGAATCAGGAACCCGGTAATACCAGTCTGCTTTAACAGGAGCTGGAGGCAAAGAATCTGGGTTAAGACTGGCTTCTGTGTACACATCATCCAATATATCTAAAACAGGAGGGATAGCCAGAGGCCTATGCTGGGGGAGCAGAAGAAATTCCCTGAGCCTTTTCTTGGAATCTGAGTAATCTTGGCCTTCCCAAAGTGTTCCCTCAATGTATGCAGGGTTTCCCCAAAAGAGAAGTCCTCGGGGGGGGGGGGGGGACACAGAGGGAATAGACTCCTCTGCATCAGAGTCTTCAAATGGAGAATAGGCATAATCCTGGTCCTCAGATAGCTCTGAGATAATAGAAGCTTGATCTGAGGAAGGGTAGTCTTCCTCTAATCTGGGCCTTTTGTCAGAGGGGGGTTGAGAACCCCTGATAAAATCAAATCCTCAGTCATTTTAAGCATTTTTTTTTTTTTAAGGTATGGTGCCTTGAGAGGGGTTCTGAGGAACCTGTTCTTTGGTTTTCATGGCTGCTTTAGATTTAGTGAAGGCTTTAATAGAGAAGGAGGTAGGCCTGAACACCCCTTGAGAAAGGGCAGGCCTGTCTAAACTGAGTATCCCCGCCAGGAGTGGCGTCGGGATCTGTAGTAGGAATGGGGGCAGAGGAGCCTGTGACCTCTGGTACTGAAGACACCGGTAATGCATTGTCATCGGTGGCTGCATAGGCACCTCGCTGAGTACTGGTAGTCTGCCTTAGCGTGGTTTCAGTAGGTGGTGCGGACCTTGTATGTCGGTCCTTATCTGTTTTTTGCTCAAAACTGGAGTCTGAGTATCCAACAACATAATTAAATTTTTTGCCGAAAGTGAAGGGCGAACTCCGCCCGACACTTAGTGCGTTTATTGAATCCAGCACAGAAACAGCAGGCAGAGACAGTGATCTGGGCCCAAGCAAGGTATACAGAAAGAGTGGAAATCCTTATGCGGTATTTGCTTCCCACAAGAAATGCAATTAACTTTGTCTAACATCGGTCAGAGGCAAGAAAAGTTTCCCCAACGGGGTACTTGGCTTTCAAGACTTCGGCTGAAATACTTTTGTAAATCTCAGGAGCTGGCCGACCAGCACTTGCCAACTGCTTCTGCTTCGGGCACCGCATGGCAAGAAAGACTGAAGAAAACAGTGTCTGCTCCTATACCCCTACCGCACTGACATCATGGAAGGAGACAACAGATGCCGGACCTAGACTTGGGAATTCGGCCGACCGAGGACCCGCCTGATGGCAGGATAACACATCTGTTAGGACTGCAGCTGTATGCACGATGAACATCATTTTCATTCAACTAATGGGACTGTCTAGCTATACAAATCTGGGTGGCCCTCATGGAAGGACACCAGTACTGCAGAACCAAAAGCTGTTCTGTTTCTGAAGCTCAAATCCAATTTGTAATTGGCAATAAAGGTATGAGCACTGGACCAAGTGGCTGCAGCACAGATGTCAGTGGAAGCTCTGCATTAAACAGAAGCCATGAATCTTGTGAAGTGAGCTTTAGGAGGTCTGAAGGAAAGACCTTATTGGCTAAATTTACAATTTAATCACTTTGCTAAGGTAAATGCTACAGTAATCCTGGAAACTGGTTTTCCCAACCAGTTAGCGGCAAAAAAAAGGGAGATTAAAACTGAGCAGTATGTATATCTTAAGAGGAAGCATGCATTCATCTTCACTGGAGAAGTTGGCAAAGAAAATAGTTAAATTTACAGCCTTGATGTGCCTCAGAGGCTAGTTTGGGCAGGATATTCGCTCATAGGGTAGCTCTAGCTCTTATCTTTATGGAAAAGCTAATCAAACTGAGTGCCTTGAGGTAGCCACTAGAAAGGCCATTTTCCAAGAAACTTTGGGATCAGATTTGGCTGATAGCTCAAAGGGGCTAAGAGGGGCTCAGAGATGTAGTAACAGCATTAGATACCAGAGGGAAGGGTTAACTGGGTGCCTAAGCAAAAATGCAGTTAAGGAAATTTGGCATCATTTGGATGAAAGTAAAGCATTGTGTCCAGTATAATTTGAAATTGCTGCCAACTGTACTTTGTAGAAAAAACTAGCCTCAAAGGGGATGGGAAATCCATAACTGTGGGAATAAGGACAGTAAAATGGGGTCCAATTATTTGGACTAACAGGACCACCTTCATTTACTCCTTTAGAATCTTGCTGGTGGAGGCTGAGATGCTAGTAGTATGGATTGACAGGGAGGAAAGCCTGGGCAGTCAAACCACTATAGGAATTTGGGAAGCCATGTGGTTATTTTGAGGCCTGCAGTGTCCAGGTGTGCCATCCCTGTGGAATCAGATCTTCACTAGGGTCCAGTATCCAAGGTGGATAAAGAGACCAAAGAAAGGTGAACCACACCTGACCAGGCCAAAAAGGATGACCTTCCCCTTCAAAGTGCTTTCTGAAGAAATTTGGGGATTAGACATATGGAGGGATAAACAGAGACCAGAGGGCCAAATGGACTAGCATCTTTTGGTGACTCCAAGGGTAAAGAATCAGGACAAGCTGACTGAATCTGGTGGGGGAAGCCAACAGATTGCAGCAAGGTACCCACCAGCAACAGAAAATCTTATCCACCACTAATTGGGACCACGTCTAAGGCAGAGTGGACCTGCTGAGTTTTCAACTAGCAAGTCAAATTTTCCTGGAATGGGTTGCCACTGCCACAGACTGCTTCTTGTCAAAGGTGATAGGATTGGGTTCCCCTGTTGGATGTACTAAACCACACGTTTGGACAGCTTTTGTCCCTAGAGGGAATCCTGAAAGGCCTACAATTTTAGAAGACCCACCCTCATCTCCACAGCATGGAGATGCAAATTGGTCTCAGAAGACCAAATGCCCTGGACTGTCCAAAGAAATGCCCCACCACCCCAATTAGCAGCCCATGATCACTGTGGCTACTGGGGTGGAAACAAAGGTGTCCCTGACCAACTTCATTGGATTGTACCCACTTAAGCAGGTAATTTCTGCAAACAAAGTTTTTCAGTGAGGATAGTAGTTGGAAGAATCAACCACTGAACAGCTAGAGCCCACTGAAGAATGCATATGTATAAGGCTTGAGCCATCAGGACCAAGATTGTATCAGCTGCCATAGACAAAGCCTGGAAGACCAGTCTTACTAGGAGAGGTGTGAAAACCTGTCTCACTTGAAAGCTCTTGAAACTTTAAACCTCACTTTGGGTCCAAATGGAGAGAAGTTTGCTAGTAAAGGAGAGTAGTATTGATGGAACTGAACTAAAGTCTGAGCAGCTTCACAAGGCAGGCACTATTCCAAATCTCAAGACTACACTGAAATTACACAACATACATGGACAGAAGTAGGTTGGGTGCATAACACCAGCATAAAAAGTGCCCAATCCTGGTAGCCACACTGGTGCCAAGACTGGAGAGAAGACTCTACAGTGAAACACTCCAATGGGGGCTAGGCCAGATCCAGGGGGAGGATGGTCCTCTGAAGTAGCAGTCTACAAGTCACAAAAACACAAGTGGACTATTGAGAATAAGGAACCAAGTATTGTTACTATTATGCAATAAACCCAGTATTTCCAGAAAGATGCAAAAAGATCGTTACAGGAAATCTGCACAAGACTAGTCAAGCTTCAAATAAAAACATGTTAATCAATAGATTTATGATGAATCTTAGACCTAGATATCTTGAGTTGTTTGGAAAGCAGCACTGAGGAAGTGCAAAAATATAAACCTGGAGACTTGAAAAGTATCAAGAAATATGGACACAGGAAAGACCAGATATGATGCAATATTTATGCAAAGGACAAAGCTAAATTAAACCAAAGGCAGCTCCAACTATTCAGAGAAATGCAGGCAAAGGCATCCATATACAGAAAAATTCAAAGAGGCAATGCAGAACAGAAGATTACTAGTTAAAATAAAAAGATGAAGTTACAGAATACTTGAAGGATTTAGTGCAGAAAGTTTAACAGGTTACATCATAGCATGAAACAAGTTTACAAAGTAAGGAGAAACAGGAGGAGCAACAGACATCTTAAATATGGACAAGGAAAATTTTAATACAAAAAATGAGGAAGAGGATTAGTAATAGAGAAGTTAAAGAAATAGAAGCTGAGGTTATGGATTACCTGCCAAGTGAATTTAGTGTAGAAAATTTAACTGATCACAGCAGGATAGAGCAATGGATCCCCAAATTGAGGAACAGTGTTGTTTGAGAAACATCTGATCAAATGCCATTGGAAGACACCTCAGCCTCACAGGAAGCAGTACAAACTTTCAGTTGGTTACACAGCAAGAGAAGGAACAGGAAACTGGTAACTGATGCAGTCAATGCTGTGCAGTGACAGGTCAGCAAGCTCCCATATTAAAGAGCAATGGAGGACAGGATGAAACTAGAGAATGTGGCACATGATGCTCTGGAACTTTACAGAATACTCATAGGAAATGAATGCCCTCAGTTAAGAAAATGATCCAAAGAATTGCTTAACTTACTAGAAATGGACAGAAATACAGAAAGTCGATAAAGCCCAACAAGCTAGAAATTTAAAATAAAATGAGCAATAATTAGGACTGTCCATACATTCATGTGATACAAGAGGTTACTGTGCAGCTAAAACAGCAAATGTAGTAACAAAAATGACAGCATGGCAAGGGAAAGGAAAGGAAGGGGGAATTCCATCATGAAAGTATCAGAAAAAAATTTAAGTGTCGGGGCATCAGGACAGATCAGAAATTGTGCATCACAAAGCTAAAAAAATGTAAGCAGGCAGAAAAGCTTGGAAGATATGCAAATAAAGGAAAAGTACAAAATAAGCAATTTCCTGAGGACCAAAAAGTTTGAGAATTGGGAAACCATGAAAAAGGAACTGAACCAACAAAAAAGATGCATTTTGGAGACTATGAAGATCCTATGGAGCAAAGGTGCTAAATGGATAGACTATGTAGTACAGGACATTAAGTGGGATGAACAGCCAGAGATTTAAACAAAGTTCAGAAAAGCTAATTGAACACCCCAGGCCCATATGCAGTACCAAACTTCTGGCTAAAAGTATTAACATCTGCACATAACTATATGCACACCCTGACCAGACACCAGCCTGTTTAATACTTAAACAGCACACCTACAAGCTACCCTAAAAAACTATAGGTAGCTAACTTTCCTTCCGATGACAAAACTGTACACTGGAATTTATGCACAGTTTAATCATTTAGAAAACTCCATCATGGCAATAGAACACAAGGGTAATGAGTCGTACGGATCATTTGCTGTTAAAGTCATAACAGAACTGCAAAAAAGGGGAGGAATCCAGGTATGGCACAGACTAAAAGAGCATCCAACAGTATCCCACATTCATGGATAAAAATGCTTAAAAATGTACAAGACACTACACTGACTGCCACTGCTGTATAGTCTCTAATGTAAACCACTACGCAGTTAAGCCAAGATAAAGGGCAAATTATGCCAGGGATAAAAATTCAAAAGTGAATGAATATTCCAAGGTGACTCACTGCTGCCACTTCATTTTGCCCTTAATCCATTAAACTACTTAACAGATTAGGTCATGGCTACAATTTGGCTCCCAGAAAAAAAAGTGTAAAGACTTTTCTTTGTAGATTTAAAGCTGTATAGTTCCTCAGATGAGGAACTGAAAGCATAACTGGTCAAAACTTTTACAGATATAATTTGTTTTTGATAAATGTGCAAAACCAAGTATAGAACCAAGAAATCAGTTTGGAACAGGAATACAAGAACTTTAGCAAGACTGAATTCATAAATATTATGGGAATTTATGGAATAAAACACAAAAACATATAAAACATTGTAAGGAATATTTCAGAAGACTTTGTTCCAAGCTGTCAATGCTGTTCAGTGTTCAAGTCCAAAATACAAAACTAAGTTGGGGCAGGAAGAGAAAAGAGGTTTAAAGTGCTTGACTGGCCCCAAAAGGTGTTGACAGGTTTTGCTTCATGCTCCAGTGATAAAAATTAGTGCATACCAAGACTATATGTTCCCCATTCTGAAGGAGGTATGGGTGTCCTCAACACTGATTACATGTACAGGTCTGCTATTGTGGGACTGCATACACACCTGCTGACCAAGACCCAAATGTAGTGTAAGGTCTGAAATAAGAACAAGTCTAAGAGGACTTCCTGCTTAGTTTATCAGAAGCATATCAGTGTCAAGTGAGGATGGAAATCAAACCAGAAGTAGATAAAAGTCCAATGAACACAGAAGACAAATGTAGATTTTAAAACAAATTGGAAACAGTCAGTGTTGCTAACTGCATACTGAAAGACAATGTGGCAAAACTGTTGCATTGGGGAGTGTGCAAACATTCAAGTAGCTGAAAACACTGGAAACATGAGCCACAAAATCATAGAAAATGAAGCTTCACATGGGAGCATCCCTCAACAGTTCAAAAGATAGATGCGAGAAAACCAAATATAGTCCATGAAAAAAGTAGCTCTGATCATTGAAATTGCTACATCCAGTGACTAGTGTCCCACGTACAAAGTCAAAACACTAGGACTTGCAGGCAGAAACTAGGGCAATGTGGAAGATACCCAGACGGTTCTAGTAGGAGCAACGGACGGGTCTTAGACTTTACAATCGTAAATGTTACTGATGCATGCAACTCTATACCAAATGGAATTACAGGGCATATTGTGGGTGCTGTGAAAAGCACTTCTCGCCAACAGATTGAAATACTAATATGCACTTTAACCATACTTTGACTTAGGAATGGGGTCCATTCCCACCATGGTATTAGAAACGCAAGTCTGAAATTAAAAATTGGGAGGGTGTAAAAAATTCACTTCTTAGATTGCACTCCAAGAAATGCTAACTGACTGGTGGTGTCCAGACTTGGACAGGTACTAGATAAAACTTGGCACAGTTGATACTTAAACAGATGGTTGGGAGAGTGGTCCCCGCCTTTAGTAGATGCCTTCTTGGGGTGGAGGAGCCAGTCTAGGTACGGAAACCTACATCTGGACAGCCTCAGGTAAGCCACCACAGAAGCTTGAGGCTGTGGCAAGACCAAAGGGCAGGGCTCTGAACTGGCCTGCAGCTGAAAGTAGTTAATTTTGTTGTGATAGTATGTGTCACAGATTGAGTGTGCATCCAATTGCCCTTTTACAGAAGTGGCAGAATGAACTGAAGATACAGAAAGTACAGTTGTGTATGTTAGAGTGTCTTCACTGTTGCAGTCATAACTGTAGGGTACTCCTGCTGGCAGGCAGCCCGAGGTCGGCCAGAATATCAAAGTCTGGGTCCGGCGTCGGCTCCATCAGCTAGTACCCTGACGTCAGAGCGCATGGGTATAAAGCTGACAGCTGACGCCATCTTCTCCAGCCTTTCTTGCCCCTGATGTCAGAAGCCCCCATAAAACCAAAAGGTGTCCCAAGGGAAACACGAATACACCAGAAAGGAAGTGGAAAAGGAAATGCAGAAAGGAAATAGAAACAAGAGGGGTCTGGAGGGAGGGAAACCCCGACTGCAACAGTGAAGACACTAACATCTACATTTATGGTAGGTATACACAACTGTACTATGTTCCTCGTGTTTCACTGTTGCAGTCATAACTGTAGGGTAGAATCCCAAAGCTGAGAACATGGGAGGTTATGAAAAAGGAGCAGCTAGAAGACCCTGCAGGACAGCAGAGGCAAAGCCTGCCCTAAACTTAGAGTACAAAGGGAGGTTGTAGTGCTTGGAAAAAGTATGTACAGAGCTCCAAGTGGCAGCCTCCAGAATGTCCTTGGTAGGAACTCCTCTGAGAAAGGCTGCTGAAGTGGCTGCTGCTCTATTAGAATGAGTCCTGACAGTACCTGGAATCTGCTTTCTATAATGAGAACAATCTTATTCCATGAGCAATCCATTTGGAAATAGTTTGCTTAGAAACAGCTTTACCTAGAGAATTGGAAGCAAATGAAATCAGTAACTGATCTGATTTTCTGAAACTTTTAGTTTTGTCCAGGTAAAAGCGTAGTTGCCTGTGCACGTCAAATGAATGCAAAATCCTTTCCCCCTTATTTTGGGGTTTTGGAAAAAAGGTAGGAAGGTGAATAGTCTGATTTAGAGCCACTCTAGAAACTACCTTAGGCATAAAAGATTAAAGGAAACTCTGTCCTGATGGAAGATTAGGTATAGTTCCACGACCATAAGGGCTTGTAACTCACCCTTCTGGCAGAAGTCAAGGCCAACAAGATAGCGGTCTTCCAGGATAAGAACTTAATGTCCGCAGAGGCAGCAGGCTCAAAAGGAGGCAAAGTAAGCTTTTCCAAGACATAGTTGAGATCCCAAGGAGACAGGAGGAGATCTAGGAGGTCTTAAATTCTTAGCTCCTCTCAGAAATTGTCTGACCAGCTGGTGGGAAAAAAATGGGAGAATCACAATTGAAAATGAGCTGAAATAGCAGAAGCATGAATTTTGACGGAAAAGGAAAGACCTTTAATCAAAAGGTCTGAGAGATAAAGTAAAATAGATGAGATATCTGGTATTGAAGGATCAGAGCCACGATCCTGCATCCAAATACAAAATCTTTTCCATTTTGAAGCATAAGATTTCCTTGTACTAGGACACCTAGCTTCCAAAAGAACATCCAAAACTTTAGGAAGAGAAGGAATCAATTGCCTTTGATGTGCCAAGCTGCCAGACCGTCTTGATTCGAGAGTGAAATACCTGACCCGGATACTAGGAGAGAATGGGTCAGAGGAAAACTCCAAGGAGGTACCAAGGAAAGGTGCAGAAGAGTAGGGTACCAAAACTGACTAGGCCAATTCGGAGCCATCAAAATGATCAGTTTGGGTTTGTCTATCTTTAGCAATACCAGAGGCAGAAGAGAAAGAGGAGGGAAGGCATATCCCGAAAGATTTCTCCAGCTGAAGGATAGGGCATCCACTTTTCAAGCTGTCTTGTGGAAGGACCTGGTGCAAAAGAGAGGCAATTGATGGTTGAGATGAGATGCAAACAGATCTGATGACAGCCCCAAACTGCAGTTCTTTTGCTGAAGTTGGGGTCCAACATCCATTCGTGAGGATCCAAAATGTTTCTGCTTAGGCTGTCTGCTAAGAGGTTTTGTTTTCCTGGAATGAACTGTGCCTGAAGATCCAGATTCAAAGTTAGGGCTGTATCGCATAAGGTCATGGCAAGTCTGCAAAGGGGGTAAGAGTGAGAGCCCCCTTGCTTGTTTATGTACCACATGACTGTGGTATTGTCTGTTCGAATTAGCAGAGGTCCTGGCTTCAAAAGAGTCTGGAATGCTAGAAGAGCATTTTGGACTGCTAACATCTTTCAAGTTGATGTGCCATAAAAGGTGTTAGTTTGTCCAAGAACCCTGTTGGCATTTGTCTAGAAAATGAGCTCCATGCATAAGAGGCGTCCGTGGTTATGATCCGAGTAGGTTGAGTCAGACGAAAGGGCTTGCCTTCGTTCACAACACACGCCCTGGACCACCAAAGGAATTCCTTCTGGAGGCAGGGAATCAGTGGAATCATTGTATCCAGACTGTGGCAATGTTGAGACCATACACTCTTTAGGTACCATTGAAGTTTCCTCATATGAAGCCTTGCATTTGGAATAAACAGGATGCAAGAGGCCATGTAGCCCAGAGCCTGCAGGAATTTCCTTGCAATGAGCTGAGTTAGTGCTGCCAAGGTCTTGAAGACTGAAGCCAGCTGTAACTTTTTCTGGAGTGAGAAAGGCCTTCTGTAAACTTGTCCAAAAGAACTCCCAAGAAGATCATTTGTTGAGAAGGAATCAAATGTGACTTGTGTTCACTGAGAATCCCAGTAGTAAGAGAAGACGTTGAACAAAATGCAGATGAAGTAGGTCTTTGCTGTCTGCCTGAACTAGACAGTTGTCCAGATAGGGGTAAACCTGAATCCCCCAAAGTGTGCAGTAAGCTACTACTGGAGCCAGGCATTTGGTAAAAACTCTGGGCGCAGTAGATAAGCCAAATGGCAGTACAGAGAATTGGAAGTGTCTCGAGCTTGCCTTGAATCTGAGGTACTTTCTGCGATGTTGCCTTATGGGGACATGCAAGTAAGCCTCTTAAATCCAATGTTACCATCCAAGCATCTTGTGAGCGCATTGGAAGAAGTTGAAATGTAAGCATCTTGAATTTTGGAATTTCCAAAAGTGTTTAATATTGAGAGGTCCAGAATAGGTCTCCAGGAGTTTTGTTTTCTTGGGACCAGAAAAAGTCTTGAATAAAAACCTTTCCCCACCTCTAGAGGTGGAACAGGTTCTATGGCTCTTAAGGCTAGTAAAGTGTCCACTTGATTTAAGGCCTCTGTCCATTGATGTTTTGGCATATCTGGCCAGCCGGAAGGCCTTGGCAGTGAAAGTGGAATCTGTAACCTTTCAAAATCCCGTCTAACACCAATTTGTCCTGGGTAATGCAAGTCCAATTTTGGTAAAAAAAGAAAGTTTTCCTCCAAGGGGGGCATCCAGGGAAGACCTGAAGCCCAACAGAGGGAGTCATTGAGTCTGCTTTCTTTGGGTTTGAGATCCGTCTTCTCCCCTTCTAGGTGAAGCAGTCCACAGTCTAGATCTGTAAGAGGCTTGAGCCTGCGCCCGACCTCTGGAGCGTCTATATCTTCCCCTTTGAGGCCTGTCAGAGGTGGGAAAAGACCAACTTGGAGGGCCAATTTCTGGAAAATCTAGGAGGCTGGACTTGCAAGAAATCTTTTACAGTCTGCATAGACTTGGCTTTTTCTTCCATCTTTTTAATAACCTCCTCAGCCTTAGACCCAAATAAGACATGCTGAACAGGGGCATCTAGCAATTTTGCCTTAATTTGTTCCGGTAGATTCTGCTCATTAAGCCAAGCATGTCTCCTGATAACAGTACCAGAGGCAGCCACCCTGCAAGAAGCCTCTAAGGCATCAAAACCACAATGTAAACCATGTTTGCCAACTTGTTCAGTAGCATGCAACACATCCTGTAATTCCTTGTCCTCAGCACATGCAGGAAAGGCAGAAATCCTTGGTTTCAAAAAAAATAAAACTGTTGATACTTAAACATGTGAAACTGGCAATTTAAGGCTCTAATAGAAAGGGTAGCTGAAGTATAAACTTTTGCCCCACCTGTCCAAGGCACGAGAATCCTTCTCAGAGGGGATAGGATTCTTTCAGGAGGCGGCCTTAGCAGCCTTGGAACCCTGCAAAATAGTTTCAGGATCAGCAGAAGGGTTCTTGAATAAGAATTGATGAGAATCAGGGACCCTGTAAAATCTATCAGGCTTAGAAGGAGCAGGCGGCATGGAATCAGAATTCAAGTTAGCTTCAGAGAAGGCATCATCCACAATATCAAGTACAGGAGGAATAGCTAAAGGCCTGTGCTGAGGGAGAAGGAATTCCCAGAGTCTTTTTGGAAGCAGAATAATCCTGACCTTCCCAATGAAAATGCTCCCTCATATCATGCAAGGTTTCCCCAAAAGAGAAATCTTCAGGGGGGAGGGAGAGGGAAAGTACAGTTTTGTACCTACCATAAATGTAGATGTCCGAACAGGATAGCATCTGCAGTCCTTACAAATGGGTTGTCCTGTCGTCAGGCAGCCCTTCGGTCGGCCGGATTCCAAAGTCTGGGTCTGGCCTCGGCTGGTGTCGCACTTCACCAGACGTCATCTCTGTTGGTCTTCGGGTATAAAGGCATCAGCCGACTTTTCCTCAGTGTTTCTTGCCCCAGATGCCAGTTGCCCTCTTGGAAAGCTAAATTTTTGGGTAAATGCCAATGTTTCCAAAAAGTAGAAGGCAAACAAAAAATAAGCATGTATGTACATATATACAAACAAATACACCATAAGAGATCCCCCCCCCAGCTAGCTATTAGGTGGGCAAATACCCTAGGAGTACCACAGAGAAGGAGGGTGGGTAATCCTGACTGCAGATGCTATCCTGTTCAGACATCTACATTTATGGTAGGTACAAAACTGTACTATGTCCTTCAAGGATGCATCTGCAGTCCTTACAAATGGGTAGAATACCATAGCCAAACTAGGGGAGGAGGAAGAAGAATTATGGTGTAGTTAGGATCCCTTGCAAAACAGCAGTGGCAAACCCTGCTCGGGATCTAGAGTATACAGGTAAGTTATAATGCTTGGCAAATGTATGCACGGAGGTCCAAGTAGCAGCCTCAATAATGTCCTTGGTAGCCACTCCTCGTAAGAAAGCTGTGGTAGTGGCTGTAGCCCTTGTAGAATGAGGCCTTATGTTCTGTGGAATTTGCTTTCCATGGTAGGAGTAACAGAATCTTATGCAATTTCCTATCCACTTGGAGATTGTCTGTTTGGAAATTGCTTTTCCTTCCCTTCCTGTTGCATAAGCTACTAGAAGCTGGTCAGTTTTTCTATTGCCCTTGGTTCTGTCCAGGTAGTAGCGCAACTGTCTATGTACATCCAAGGTATGCAGCAGTCTTTCCCCCCTGTTCTGTGGATTGGGAAAGGTAGGTAGGTGGATTGCCTGGTTTAGAGACACTGGATACCACCTTAGGCATAAGTGTAGGATTAGTTCTCATGGACACTCTTGATGGAAGATTAGGAAGGGTTGTACTGCCATTAAAGCCTGTAGTTCCGAAACCCTTCTTGCTGAATTGCCAGTAGGAAAGCAGTTTTCCAGGATAGGTGTTGAAGATCTGCTGCTGCTGCTGGTGGTTCGAATGGAGGGAGTGTCAATTTTTCTAGCACAAAGTTCCATGCTGGTAATGGTGGTTTCCTAGGAGGTTTTACATTCTTAATTCCTCTCAGGAACTGCCAGAGTAGAGGATGTGAGAAGACAGGGGGATCGAAGCTGTATTCTGCAGAAATAGCTGATGCATGTATCTTGGAGGAATAGGACAGGCCTGTATGGAGAAGCTCTGCCAAATACTCCAGGATGTTGGCAATATCTACCTTTGACACATCTTTCCCTCTTTCAGTACTCCAAATGACAAACCTTTTCCATTTTCCTGCATAGTTCCTTCTTGTTGAAGGTCTGCGGGCCTCAAGGATAATGTCTTTAACCCTTTGGGATAAATCTGGGTTAGTTGCTCTTATGTAATGTTCCAGGCAGTCAGTTGCAGAGTTTTCAGGTTTGGATGCAGGATGTTGTAGTCGCTCTGAGTTATCAAAGGAATCAGGGGTAGTGTCCACGTTCCCCCCAAGACATGCTCCTCAGCAATGGATACCAATGTTGTCTTGGCCAATTTGGAGCTATCAGAATTATCCTTGGACGTTCCTCTTTGATTTTCAGTAGTACCCTGTGCATCAAAGGAAGAGGTGGAAATGCATATGCCGTCAGGCCTTTCCAACTGAAGGATAGAGAGTCCACCTTCCAAGCAAGTGGGTGGTATGTCCTTGTGCAGAATTTCTTGAGCTGGTGATTGAGTGGGGATGCGAATAGGTCTATTTGTAGCATTCCCCATTTCTTTGCGATGGCCTTGAAGATGTCCGGGTGTAGCATCCATTCGTGAGCATCCGAGGTAGTTCTGCTTAACATGTCTGCTAGGATGTTTTCTTTTCCCGGTACAAATATTGCCTGTAACTGAATGTTGTAGCTCAGAGCCATATTCCATAGGTCCAGAGCCATTCGGCATAGGGGGTATGAATGAGTGCCTCCCTGTTTGTTGATGTACCACATGACTGTGGTGTTGTCTGTCCTTATCAATTGGCCTTCTTTGAGGAATGGTCTGAAATTCTGGATTGCTAGTTTTACTGCCAGCATTTTTTTGATTTATGTGCAGGTGCAGCTGATCTGGAGTCCATAAGCCTTGAATGCACTTGTCCAGCATGTGGGCCCCCCAACCGAGGTCTGAGGCGTCCGTTGTGATGGTTTGGCTTGTTTGAATGTTGTGGAAGGACAAACCTGGGTTTGACTGGCATGCCTGAGCCCACCATAGGAACTCTTGTTTCAGGCATGGGATTGGTGGTATTTCAGTTTCTAAGCTGTGCCTGTGTTGAGACCATAAATTCTTTAGGTACCACTGTAGCTTTCTCATATGCAGTCTGGCATGGGGGACCAGGATTATGCAGGATGCCATGAAGCCCAAGGCCTGCAGTACTTTCCTTGCTGTTTGTTCTGTTTTGTTAATGCCAAGAAGTAAAGAGGAAGTTGTTCTTGTTTTTCTGCAGTTAGAATGCCATCTGTTTTACTGTGTCCAATTCTGCACCCAAGAATGTTCTTGTTTGGGATGGTATCAGTCTTGACTTTTTTAAATTGACTGTGTATCCCAGGGCTTGTAGTAAGCAAATGACTCTTTGTAAGCCTTGTGTCAGCTTGCTTTTGTTGTCCGCTTGTATCAGGCAGTCGTCCAGGTATGGATAAATTTGGATTCCCTGAAGCCTGCAATGAGCGATTACTGATGCCAGGCATTTCGTGAACACTCTGGGCACAGTAGATAAGCCAAAGGGCAATGCTGAGAATTGATAATGCTCTGATCCTGCAAGAAATCCGAGGTATCTTCTGCAATTTCGTCGTATGGGGACGTGCAGGTATGCCTCCTTGAGATCTAGAGTTACCAGCCAATACTCCTTGCCCAGCATGGGAAGAAGTTGCTGTAGGGTCAGCATTTTGAATTTTGGAACAATAATGAATGTGTTTAAAGCGGACAGGTCGAGAATAGGTCTCCAACTTTTCTCTTTTCTTGGTACTAGGAAGAGTCTGGAGTAAAATCCCTTGCCCTGTTCTGTAGGTGGTACCCTTTCCACAGCTCTCATCTTTGTTAATTGAGCTATTTGTTTTAGAGCTTCTGTCTTTTGATTTGATGGCAGGTTTGGCATTCCTCTTTACTGGTAAGGTGTGGAAATGAAACCTGTAGCCTTGGTCTATAGTTTGCAAAATCCACTTGTCTCTTGTGATATAGTGCCAGTTTTTTGAAAATAAGGCTAACTTTCCGCCTAAGGGTTCTGCTATTTGTTCCCTGGTAGGCGGTGTCAGAGCCAAGTCACTGTGATTGCCCTGTTGCAGTGGTTGTATCTGTGCCTCGGTTATTGCCTTGCCACTGGCGTCCCCTGTAGGCACCTCCTCTGGATTGATTTCTGCCTCTGGAACGTCTATTCCTGCCTCTGAGATTTAGAGGAGTCTGGAAAGGACCAATTTTTGGAAGGCCAGTTCCTGCTAAACCTTGGGGGCTGAACCTGCAAGAAATCTTTAACTGTTTGTACAGATTTTGCCTTCTCTTCCATTTTCTTCATTACTTGTTGGGCAGGAGAACCAAATAGACTGACCTTATCCATAGGAGCATCTAATAGCTTTGCTTTAACATGATCCGGCAAGACCTGTTCTTTCAACCATGCATGCCTTCTTATAACGGTGCCAGTCATGGCTGATCTAAATGAAGCCTCCAGTGCATCATAGCCACATTTTAAAGAATGGTTACTAACCTGCTGAATGTTATTCACCATTTCTAGAACATATTTCTTATCTAAGGAATCAGAGGACAGTTTCTTAGTTAACTGATAAAGCATAAACTCTTGGTATTGGATCATATGAAACTGACAGTTCAAAGCTCTAGCTGAGAGAGTAGCAGAGGTGTATACTTTTTTACCCCATCTCTAAGGACCTGGATTCCCTTTCAGAAGGGAGAGGGTTTTTCGCTGAGGTCGAAGCTACTGCCTTAGGCCCCTGGGAGATAGTCTCAGGATCTGCAAGAGGAGCCTTGTATAAGTGGTGATGAGTGTCCGGTACCCTGTAAAACCTATCGGGCTTAGCAGGGGCTGGAGGTAAAGTATCAGGAGCAGTGCAAGCATCATTAAGTGCGTCATCCACAACAGGAAGAACTGGAGGTATAGCTAAGGGCCTATGTTGCGGTAAGTGTAAAAAGGTCCTAAGTCTTTTTCTTGAATCTGAGAAATCTTGTCCCTGCCATTGGAATTGCTCTCTCATGGCATGTAAGGTTTCCCCAAAGGAAAATTCCTCTGGTGGAGAGGCAGAAGGAATAGATTCTTCAGCATCGGAATCTTCATAAGTAGAAAAAGGAGCCTCTGGATGGTCTGTATTGTCTATCAGAAGAGTCATCTGAGGACACTGGCTCAGGGGGCTCTGCTCTAGGTCTCTTTTCTGGAGGTTGAGAGGCCCTGTCTGGGCGAGATTGGGATCCCCTTATTAAAGAAATGAGATCCTCTGCCAGAGTAAGCATTTGGGAACTGGACCTGTGAGAGGGGGGCTTAACAGGCACAGACTTAGCAGTTTTGGCTGCTTTAGCCCTGGCAAAGGCCTTTATAGACATGGCTGCAGGAGGCCTAGCAGCACCACGTGCTGGGGTAGAGACATCCAAAGGGATGGTGTCCGATAATTCTAGAGAAACCACATTAGTAGGCAAAACTTGAGGCAGATTCAACTAGGGTAGAAGGGGCCTCTGTAGTAGTCATGGATTCGGCTGCAGATTGAACAGTTAGCTCGGTTTTGGCCGAAACAGAGACACTGTTTGCTTAACCGTGGTTTCGGCCGAAACCGCGGACCGCGAGTGTCGGTCCTTTTCTTTGCGTTTAACAATTTTAGTCGGAGGATCCGACTGCATAATGTACGCAAAATCTGAGCCGAAAAACTGTTCAGCAAACTCCGACCGACGCCTAAGCGTTCGTCGGTTGAAGGAAGCACAGGCTAAACAAGCTGCTACGTCGTGGTCTGGGCCTAAACAAGGTAAGCAGTAAGAGTGGAAATCTTTATGAGGTATTTGTTTCCCACAAGTTAAACAGTTTTTCTTGCCTCAGCTGATGTCAGAAAAAGTGAATGAGTCCCCAACGGGGTACTTAGCTTTTTAGAAGTCTTCGAAGTAGTATTCGGTAGTAGTAATCTGTGGATCTGACAGACCGGCACTTGCGAACAGCTTCTGCTTCGGGCGCCACGCGGCAAGAAAGACAGAGGAAAATGGCGTTGGCTGATGCCTTTATACCCGAAAACCAGCAGAGATGTCGGGTGAAGTGCGACACCAGCAGAGGCCAGACCCAGACTTTGGAATCCGGCCGAAGGGCTGCCTGACGACAGGACAACCCATTTGTAAGGACTGCAGATGCATCCTTGAAGGACATCAGAATCCTCTGCATCCAAATCCTCATAAGGAGGAAAGGAGTAATCCTGATCAGAGGAAGAAACAGAAGATACAGAAGCCTGATCAGAGGAATCATAAGGGATATCCTGTCTAGGCCTTCTCAGGAGGGTGAGAGCCCCTAATCATGGTTAATAAATCCTCAGCCATCCGAAGTAATTGCTTCCGAGTCTTAGGGGCTGAATCCGAAGAAGCTTGAGCAGAAAGTCTGGGTTTAACAGGAGTCTTTGACTTAGTAGTGTGAAGGCCTGAAGACCCCCTCAGAAGCCGGTACCTGCACAGCGGTTCCAGACCCATCTGAAGGAGCGACGTCCGAAGGTCCTGCAGCAGACAAATTACTAGGCCTAGTTGGCTCACCATGCAAGTCCGTGTCGGCCATCGGTTCTGAAGTGGCGGATGACAGGGGCTGCAAAAGCGCCTCTGACTACTGCCGAACCCGAAGCTGGCTCCGGCTGCAAAGTATCCTGTTTGGACCTTGGAGGCCTGTCCTTGTCTTTGCGCTTCTTCTGTAATCTGGAAGTCGGTAAAGTATCAGACTACATTCTATAATTAGTCTACCGAAGTAATTCAAGGCCCAATCGTACCTACGCTTGATAGTGCGAGAATTAAACCTGGCACAGAACAGACAAGAAACGTCGTGGTCAGGGCCTAAGCAAGGTAGACAGCAAGAGTGGAAATCTTTATGAGGTATTTGTTTTCCACACGATACACAATTAACTTTTCTGACATCGGAGGAGCAAGAAAAAAGTTTCCCCAACGGGGTACTTAGCTTTGAGAAAAGAAAACTTCAGACAGACAATCACACCACGTTGTCTTGAAAACGCCAACCAACAACTAGCAAACTGCTTTGCACCACATGGCAAGAAAGACTGGAGAAGATGGTGTCGGCTGTCCGCTTTATACCCATGCGCTCTGACATCAGGGTACTAGCTGATACAGCCGACGCCGGACCCAGACTTTGATATTCTGGCCGACCTCAGGCTGCCTGCCGGCAGGAGTACCCTACAGTTATGACTGCAACAGTGAAACACGATGAACATCTTTGAATTCTTCAGATTGCAGAGATCTTGTATTGGTTTTTAAATGCCCAAGATGACTAGGACCAGTCTTGAGTAAATTCAAAATTCTCTGGTTTGGCAAGACCTAATTGTCTAGCAGCTGTTGAATTTCTATGGGTGCCAACTCCTGCCAGCCAAGAGTAACATCGGGGAGCCTCTTCCATTTGATTGGTGGGGTTTTGCAAAACAGGAATGAAACTGCCTCTGGATACAGGTTTTGCACCCAAGTGTAGTGGATGCCCAGGCTTCTGGGTGCAGAGAAGCACCTCCTGACTGCCTCTAAAAAAGCAGTTTGGCAAGCTTTCTGGAGCCCAAAACGGCTACACAAAGGCATTTTGAGCCCGATTTTGCAGTCCTCTGCTGTGAGGGCAACATCTTCCATTGGGGACTCCCCTGCCTCAGAAAGTTTCCCCTTGCAAGTCCTGGAAAGGACCTTGTGATTTGGAACCATGTCTTTCTACCTCCATACCAATTCCTGAAATAAGATCTCTGCAGGATAGAAAAACATTCCCATGGCAGACTAGATCTTCCCATCTTTTTCACTGCAGGCGTTTCAACTGTAGGGCCAAAGGAGGAAAAAAGCAGTGATGAAATACCAAGGGCTCTGCAAAATATAAGTGCATCCAGAAATGCCTACGAACAGCTATACCTGAACCCACCTGAGGGATCAGCCTCTAATGCACATGTGAGGTTGAGAAGTTGCCAGTCAAGAACCATTTGTGCTCCTCCACAAACTGACCCAAGAAGAGATGGAGACTTAACCCAACCCCCTCTGCAATCTAGTGAAGTATCAAAATTCAGCAACTTAAGAGCAAATGTCACCAAGATGGAAACATTTTCCAAATAAGCAGGATGGACAGAAGAGCTGTTCTGCCAGCTTTGGTGGCTGCTGCCACAACCATGGCATCTACAGAACTCCTTTACCCCAATAATGCCCATCTTTAGGAGGGGCAAGAAGTCTGTCAGCATGACCAGAATAGTCTCTACATTACCTAGTTTCTTCCCTGCCCAGTAAGACATCAGATCTGCTGGATCAGCCTGCTGGGGTAACCCAGAACACAGATGGGCCAGACTAAGGCTTCTAGAAAGACTCCTCCTGCGAAGGGGATCAGAACACCATCCACCCTTCTTTCCAAGATCTCTAGAATGGGAATCACATCCTTTAAAATTGAAGTCAGTCGCTCTGGTGACAGGGAAATATATGTGCCTCTTTTTGCTAAACCTCTTCCAGGAGAATGCAGTGGGATGAACAGTAGATATGCTGGAAGGGAGAGGTCCCTGAAGAGGAACTGCCTGGAGGCTAGAGTGAGCAGTCTGGGTGGTATAGGCTGGCAAGTGTCAAAACTGACTTAATGGTGGTAAGATCTAAAGTAGCAGACTTGACTGATGAGAAAGTTCACCACCTCAAAAGCAAGAGGGCTGGGAGAAGCAGAGGCTGGCTGCACCAAGTCAAAGCCTTGGGTGCTGCCAAGCCCCAACTCTGCCTAGGCTCCTGCTGTGACGGAGGAGTCAGACACAAGCTGTCTAATGCCAAAGAGGGAAAGGGATGGCTCATCCAGCCATGGAGTTGAATCCACCCCCACCAGATCCAGCAACAAAGCTTCAGTTCCAAGGCTCATCCTGCTCTAGGGGAATCAACACTTGAGTCAGGGTCAGTCAGTAGAAAACTTTTAGTTATGTACTCACCATAACTTTAGATGTTTGGGATCCATCTCGCCTACATTCTGTACTGATGGGCTCGGAGCCGATCCCTCGGCTCCGACTCGGCATGCTATGCTAGAGCGAAGCCTCTTATTGGCTGAGCTATTCTCTATCCCAGGATGCACCACCACTAATCCCCCAGATCTTGTTTGTCCACATTCATGCACACACACAACTTGTTTATATAACATCGCCAGATGTTTCAAGATGAAACAATAGAATTCGGACTGTCCGATCTCTTCTGATCTCCAAGGAAGTGGGAAGGAGGGTGGGTTATTGGGAATGTAGGCGAGATGGTTCCCAAACATCTAAAGTTATGGTGAGTACATAACTAAAAGAGGTTATGTGATCCTATCTTACCTACATTCTGTACTGATGGGACAGTGTCCCTAGCACCTAAATCCTGGGTGGCTCACTGGAAAACTCGAGCACTGTGGAACCAAATGAAGCTCGCCCCAGAGATGCCACATCCAATTTGTAGTAGGAAATGAAAGTGTGCGGGGAAGACCACGTAGCCGCAGCACAAATGTCACTAATGGCAAGCTTAGAATGGAATGCTATTGAAGTAGCCATAGCTCTTGTAGAGTGAGCTTTGACAGAGGTCGTAAGCTCTATTAGAAGAGGAATAAGCTTGACTAATACAGTCCCGGATCCATTTGGCAATAGTGACCTCTGACTGCTTTGCCCAATTTATTATCCGAAAAAGACAAACAATTGATCTGTTTTCCTTGTTTGGTCCTATCTAAAAACGCAATTGCCTGTGGACATCCAATGTGTGGAATATGTATTCCGCTTTGAGTACTTTGGAAAGAAAACTGGAAGTTCTAATGACTGTTGTAGGCAAAAACTGGAACAAACTTTAGGGACAAAGGATGGATTAGGCCTGAGAGACACCCTATCTTTGTGAAAAAACAGGTAGAGGTTTTACAGATAAAGCTTGAAGCTCCGAAACCCTTCTGGCAGAAGTAATCGCGACCAGAAAGGCAGTTTTCCACGATAGAAATTTCAAATCACTTGTTGCTGCCAGTTCGAAGGGGGGGAGTTAAGGCACGCAACACCACACAGAGATCCCATGGAGGAGCAGGATGAGAAATCTGAGGTCGTAAAAGCGCAGCACCTTTCATGAAGGTCTTACATGATCTGTTGCTCATTAAAGGTGTGTTTATAGATTCATGAAAATTGGAAATAGCTGCCAATTGGACCTTGATGGTAGAGACTGAAGAACCTTGATTGAATAGGGAGGTTAGAAATTCAATGACTTCCGGTACAGGAATAGTGATGGGATCCAGACCCCGGAGTGGAGCCCAAATAGCAAATCTCTTCCATTTGCTAGTATACAATTTTAGTGGCAGACTTGTGGGCCGAAGATAAGATATGTATGACTTCCAGGTCTAAGGTATGATTCCTGACTATAGTCGGAAGAGGAGCCAAGCTGTTAACTTCAAGGTGTGGAGGGACTGGTGGAGTAGCCCCGACTGATGAATAGGTCTGGGATCTGATCCAGGAACCATGAACAGTCCAGTGCATATTTCCGAAGATAGGGGAACCATACCTGACGAGGCCAGTAAGGAGCAACTAAGAATTTTGCTCCCCAAGTGAGACGCCTTTTGGATCACTCTGGGAAGGAGGGGAACTGGGGGAAGGCGTAAAGCAAGCCGGTGGGCCAAGGATGGGCTAGTGCGTCCATAGGGCTCTCCCCCGGAGCCAGAGCGAGGGAGAAGAACTTTTTGCACTTCGCGTTAAGCGGGGTTGCGAAGAGGTCGCAACAAGGAATTCCCCATTTGCTGAAGATCTGAGTTGCCACTGTATTGTTCAGAGACCACTCGTGAGGAGAGGATAGTTCTGCTCAGTCTGTCGGCTATCACATTGGACTTGCCAGGGATACGAGTCGCCACTAGAAAACGTTTGGTAGTCACTGCCCATTCCCAAACCCTCATGGCCTCTCTGCAAAGGGGATAGGATCTGGTCCCTCCTTGCTTGTTCAGGTACCAGACTACTGACATGTTGTCGGAGTGAACGGCAATTACGCCCTGAGGGAGGTAATAGTGAATGGCTTGTAGGGACAAACACCGCCCTCATTTCTAAAATGTTGATATGAAGGAGGCCCTCTTCCGAATGCCATTTGCCTTGGACTGACCTGCCCAGGGAATGCCCCCCCCACCCCATATGGGAGGCGTCCGTAGTCAAAGTGGCCACAGGAGGTGGAACAAAGGGTCGTCCCTGATCCAGATTGGAGGGCACCAGCCACCAGCGAAGGTCCTGTTTGCAGGTTTCCGTGATCTGTATGAGGTGACGGAGAGGGAGATCCTGAAAGGACAACTGTGTTGAAAGAAGCCACTGGAGAATTCTCATATGCAACCTTGCTAGGGGAACTAGAAAAACAGTGGCAGACAGATCCCAATAGCTGCAGAACCATTCTGGCTGGGGCTTTGGATCTGAGAAGTAAGGCTCGAACTTGAGCCTGTATGGTTTGTATCCTTTCTGTAGGAAGATAGACCCGCATTCGGTTTGAGTCTACTCAGATGAATCTTATGCGTTGAGATGGCAGCAACACAGACTTTGGCCAATTGAAGGAGATTCCAAGGGAAGTGCCAGGTGATATTGTGGCTTGTAGGTTCTGCAATAGTAGACGCCTGGAGGTGACAGTTAGGAGCCAGTCTAGATACGGAAACACCTGGAATCCTAGACTCCTCAGGTGAGCAGTCACGACCGCCAAACATTTGGTGAACACCCTGGGGGCTGTGGCGAGACCAAAGGGCAGCGTGCGGAACTAAAAATGACAGTCTCCTAGGCTGAAGCGCAGAGGTCTCCTGGACGCCTGATCTACCATGATGTGGTAATAAGCGTCCTTGAGATCTATGGAGCACATCCAAACACCTTTCTCCAGCAGTGGGAGAATGGATTGTAGGGTGACCATTTGGAACTGGGACTTTGACAGAACGATTTAGAATGCTGAGATCCAAAATGGGCCTCAAGTCCCCGGTCTTTTTTGGCACCAAAGAATCTTAAGTCCCTAATCAGATCTGGTCTGCGGGGACTGGTTGGATGACTCCTTTTTGAAGCAGCTTTGAGACTTAAGGCTGCAATTTCCCGTTGACTGGGTGGCAGGTCCAGGATTTTCTTGGACGGAGGTGGGGGTTGAGAAAAAGGGATGGCGTAACCTCCGGCGATAATTCAAAGCACCCATCGGTCCTGAGTGATACCTTCCCAGGCTTTTAGGTGCCTCTAAAAACGACCCCCCGACTGGCTCCGGAGCTGCACAGTCGGGCAATCCCTCAGTGAAAGGCTGAAGAGCCACGAAAGGACTCACCGTCTCCAGTGTTGCGGGGGCCTCTGCCGCCTCTGGGACGGCGTCTTCCAGAAAAATTTCCCCCCCTCTGCCTCTAGAAGGGGGATCATCCTGCTGTGAGGGATGACTTCTGGGATCTACGGAACCACATTTTCCCTCCTCTTTTAGCCTTGGGATAAGGCCGAAAGGGAGTGGAAAATCGTGCCCCTACGGCAGTCAAAGTCTTACCTTCTTGCTCGCAGCGGGTCAATGTGTCCTTAACCTTGGGTCCAAACAAAGAGGACCCATCAAAGGGAGTGTCGGCAAAGGAAGACTTGAAGGCTTCTGCAAAATGACACAGGCGGAGCCAGGCTTGCCTCCATAGAGCAATACCTGTACCCGCCGCTCTACTCGCCCCCTCGGCCGCATATGAAATGAGCCTCATGGACGAGTTAGATATAGATGACAATGTAGCCAACTGAGAGCCAACCGTCTGGGCCAGCTGCTCAGGTAGGTTACCCAAGAGGGTATCTGAAAGCTCCTTGATCAGAACCCTCTGAAACCTGGTGCGTTAAACAGTTCAGGGACCTTAAGGTAAAGGCCGCTGAACTGAGGGTGCGCTTTCTGTACCGATCCATGCTCCTAGACTCATTAGGAGGATGGACAGACGAAGCCTCTGCTACATCTTGTTGGGTAGCAGATGCCACCACCAAGGCATCTACAGCCACACCTTTTGTCAAACTCCTTTTCAGGGGGTGCTGATAGGAACTTATTTGGGCGAGCAGGCACCGGTTCCACAGAATCTGGATGTTCCCACGCCCTTCGACAGATCAAATCTAGGAGCTCGAAGGGCGGAGACACCCAGGAGGCAGAGGGCTGAGCCCCGAAGGCCTTAAGGAACACTGACTTGTCAGCAGAAGGGGGTTTGGACAGCCGCCTCGTTGTTTGAGGGCTTCCAAGATGTCTGCGAAGGAGACATCTGAGGACGACTTAAGGGACCCCTCTGCATCAAGATCAGTGTCTGACATGAGACTCATTGGGGGAGTCGACGTGCTTCCTCTTGCATGATCTTTTCCTTGGGGGCTCCTCTGAAGCTTCAGAGGGACCTCCAGGAGGGGGTGGGGAACTCCCAGTGGGGGTGACCTCAGGCCCCAGGGCTCCGCTGTCTAAGGACAGGGGGACTGCCAAAGACCCAGTCTCCGTATGTAGGGAAGGTACTGGTGAGGCCATGGATGTAGCCAAAGATGATTTGGCTAAAGCACACCTCATGGCCCTGAAGGCCGGACCACCAGAATCCTGGGAAGGTCTGACCCCCGTGGCCACAACAGTAGACGGTACCCCCACCGCCGATGCACCGAGAGGAAAGCTTGGAACCGAAAACAGTCCCGAAGCGTCCCCCGGGGCCGACAGAAAAGGTGTGTCCTGAACTCCGACTCGAGCCGGGGTTGGAGTAAGGGTCGAAGCCGACAAAGACCTCCATCGGCTCCACCAGCACTGGCTCCAACGGTGCCGAGGCTGTTGGAGGAACCAGAACTACAGGGTGGGCAGTCTGCTCCGAAGCCGAATGGGCTGGAGCCGAAACTAATTTCTGGAACACAGGAGACTGAAATAGTCTTAGGAGCACCCTGTCGATGTCCGAATCGGACATCTTGGAAGATCTAGAGGAAACAGATCGGGTCCAAACAGACTTCTCTATCGGCTCCAAAGGAGTGGGGGACTGGCTCCGAATAGACTACCAGTATCGGTGCAGAGGAGGATTCCAAAACAATTTCCCCTCGGTGCCGAGGAGGGCTTCAGCGCCGAAGGGGAAGAGTCTGAGCCAGCAACCCTCATCGGCTCCAAAATCAGTGGAGCCGAAGGTGACCCACCTCTCGAAGCCCCAGTCCTCTGCTCAGTCGAGCCTGGGGGCATCGAGGCAGACCGTTCCACCCTCAGCTCCGAAGTCAGTGGAGCCGATGGAGAAGCCTGCCTAGATTTCTTAGCAGTCTGTTCAGACGGGCTGGTCGGAGCAGACGCTTTTTTTCTTACATTGAGAGGATTAGGAAGATTGGTCCTCCTCGAAGGAGGGTTTAATCAGCCCTTTCAAGATAAATTTATTCTTCCTCTCTTGGAGGACTCTAGATGAAAAGGCGTGACATGCTGCAGGACTCCTGTAGGTGCTTGGCACCTAAACAATATATGCACGAGGAGTGATCGGTTATGGACATTTTATAACCGCACCTCGTGCACTTTTTGAACCCAGAGGGTCTGTTCTTTTGACATAATGCCTTTGTCATTAAAAACAGTAAATAGAAGCACTATCTAGTCAACGATTTTGAACCACAATACAAAAATTTTTAAAGATACAATACAATATCACACACACTAAAAAGGATAGCCAAGACCCTCTAACTTAAACAGGTACTTGACCTCCTTAAAAAAAAGGAGGAATTAACTGAATAGGGGAAGGCCCCTCTAACTTAAACGGGAAACCTTTCCCTTAAACACACAATTTACCACAAAAAAATGTACCAAAACACACTAACAGCTGTTGAAACAGCTTTTGGGTAAGAAGAATTTCCTGACAGAAAAGCTTTAGAAAAACAGTACTTAGCTCAGCCAAGTTTGAGACCACATCCTAGCTTGTAAGCGGCAAACGAGATCTGGGGGATTAGTGGTGGTGCATCCTGGGATAGAGAATAGCTCAGCCAATAAGAGGCTTCGCTCTATAGCATAGCGTGTCGAGTCGGAGCCGAAGGATCGGCTCCAAGCCCATCAGTACAGAATGTAGGAGAGATAGGATCACATAACATCCTAGCTTTCTTCGAACCAGACAGCAACTCTTGGGATTCTTAGAACAGAGGGCTCCAAAAACGAGATCAAAGAAGGAGTGAAGTTGGAAGCTCATTGTTCTGATGAGACAGATGGACACACATGGATCTTATCCATCTGCTTCTGATGAACTCTGGGAAGGATCTGAGAGGATGAAGTAGACTGACTTGATATCTGCAGTTTCCAGGAGAAAACGTGGACAGCTGTGAAATATGCTACAGATAAATGAGATCCAGATCTGACATTTTGCCGTCACCACAGTCCGATCAATTTTTTTGTAGTTTTAGCTGGCAGCTCCAAGGCCGGAGCTGGTTTGAGAAGTTGAGACCATTTTCTATGCTCCATAGTCCAAGGACAACTTGTTTCTTGGAGGTTTGAGCCCATGAAATAGATTCAGTAGACTTGGAACAAAGTAGCCCTTTCAAAAGCAATTTGTTGCAAACTCTTAAGACCCTAGTGTTAGAACCAACACAAATGGAGCATGGAGTTTAAAGACTGCTCCCAAACAGTACACTGTGGGCATCAGAATTCAGTATCTTATGTCCGCAGGAAGTTAACTTAGTTTTTTCAGCCATGACAAAGCTAATGCTAGCAACCTGTGGACACAGAAGGGTGAGAAGCAGATATTGGAAAAATGACAGAAAATTACACTAATTACAAGGAAAAAGCTTAAAGTTAGAGAACAAGATCTGCATCTAAAGCAGAGTGGTAAACAAAATGAGGTATTACAGGGTTCTGGGGCATTATAGGTAAAAGGAAGAGCTCAGATTTGGATCAGAGTTTAAGGAAATGCAGCCAAGCTGGATCAGAGACAGTCAATTGAGGAACACAAGTGACATCAGATCTGCTGTTCTTGAACAGTGTACCTACCACATTAAAGTGGGATTACCTAACATTTTTGCAGATTTAAAAATCTGAAGCTAAAAAGGCTGTTTAAGTAGAAGCTTACTGAAAAATTCCAACTATTTGGTTTTACAGCCTACTACTGAACGTAGAAACCAAGCAAACAGTTATACATTACCATAACATTCCACCTGTGCTGCCCACTCAATGTATGGGTTCAGATCTGACAGTTACTCTAGCGCATGGAGTAGAGGTTGTAAAAATAATAAAAAGTAGTTGGTTCCAAAACAGCACACCACCAGCTGTGAATTAAATATTTACACAGTATTTAGCGCTTTCATCTCACATCAACTGATCAGAATACATATAAAAGCATTTAAATAACCTTGTTAAAAGTGCAGGTCACAATCAATATTTAAAGACCATTACAAAAATAAATTTCTTCCTAAAACTACCTTTTACTAAAGTTCTTGAGCTCCTTTCCTACCCACAATGCACACCAACTCAGATTCTATTTACAGCTTGAAACTAAAATTGCCATAACTGAAATTCAACACAAGGGACATATGGTGCACTTAAAGGTCTCATTCCTCCAGAAGTAGTTGTCAGAAATTGAGGATGGGGAGTTGAAAATGAACAGATGGAACATTAAGCACATAACTTGTCAATTTTCATTCATTCCTCAACATACAGGACAGACTCCCCCAGCTACCTACATTCCTAAGTGGACTACAGATATTTCAGAGTAGTCAAACCAAAGGCCACTTCCCCTCAAAACCAGATCTAGTATGCAATGAGTGATAAAGGCACAGATTTGACCAAGTAGCAGCCACACAAATCATCCATGTATGCTCTAGACTAAGAGTGGAAGTAGCCATAAATTGTGGAATGGGCCTTTAATGGCTTTAGTAGAGGAAGATGCAATTTAGTGGAGGAATCAGCCATCTGACTATATAGTTACCTTTGTGACAGATTAACCTATCTTGTGACAAAGGAAACAGCTGGTCTAAGTTGTTCTATGCAGGTAGAAATGCAACAGTCTGAACATCCAGTAAGTGCAGTACATATTTACTTGTAAAGTTTGGGAAGAATACTGGCAGGTTAATGGTTTTGTTAATGTTGGATTGCGACATCACCTTGGTTAGGAAGCAAGCACTGGTGCACAAGGTGAACCTATCCTTGTGGAAAATCAAATATGGGGGCTTGGATGATGCTTGAAGGTCTGAAATTCTAGTCAAAGTACAAGAGCTTTCCAGGCTAAGAATCTCTGATCACGTTTAGCTGCAGGTTCAAAGGGAGGCACAGTCAAGCTTGCAGTACCAAATTTAAATCCCATGATGGTACAGAAATGCTCTACGTAGTTTAGAGGAAGCCAAGGAAAAATTAAACCCTACATGGAAAATAGATGGCTGCGAGTTGGGCTAGTAGAGCTAGCACCCTTATTAACTTGCTAATTTAATATAGAATGCATCAGGGTTGAGAAAGGTGCTGATTATGCTTCTCCATTTACTTTAGAGCTCGCGTAGAAGTTAAGATAACAGAATGGACAGAAAGATGGAATAGGTTGCCTGGCTATTAATGGAAATTGAGAAACCATGCAGTCAAAGGCATGAAATGCCTGGGTGAATACCTGTGGGTTGAGAAGGTTCTGGAGTTGAATCCAGAATCCAAGGTGGGTACAGAAGATAGAGGAACTAAATCTGTCGAGGCCAGTAAGGTGAAAGGTTGATTTTGCTCTTCAAACTGGCTGCTTTCTGGAGGAACTTTGGAATTAAAGGCATCAGGGGATAAGTGTACAGGAGACCAAGGGGCCAAATTGAGAGCAGCATCCCTCAGCAACTCCCCTGATGGGGGGACTAGGGCAAAGAAGCTGCTGAACTGGGTTAAGGGAGATGCAAAAAAACTGCAACAAGGCTGGTCCCACTGAGAATGTCCACCACTGAGCAGACTCATGAGGTAGTAAAGTGGACCTTCTCAGTCTGCCATCATGTTGGATAATGTGCACTGCAATTAGTAAACAGTTGGGAGTAAATTGCCCATTGCCATACTATGCCAGTCTCAAACAGGGCAAGATCTGGTTCCCCCTCATTTGTTAATGTACAAAAAACAGACGTGCTCAGTTAAGATGGCACTCGTCCCATGAAAGGGAGTCTTGGAATGCTTGCAATACCAAAAGCAAGCCTCACTCTCCAGAACAGATATGCAAGTAGGCGTCTGGGGTGACAAATGCCTTTGACAGCTTTCCCTACAAAATGCTGCCCCCCACCCAATCTGGGAAGCATCTGTTACTATGGTCTTGGGCTAAGTTAGGATGATCATGCAACAGTTGACTGCATCCATCAAGATAGTTTGCATACCAGAGTTTTTAATCTTTGCTGACATGGGTTGAGAGAATTGACCAGTGGTAGCATCCACTGAAAAATTCTTGCAGAATATCCTGAAGGATACTACTGCTATTGATCCCAGGGATTGCAGAATCAACTGGGCTGAAATTCTGGTAATGCAAGTTAAGACTTAGTTTGTATCCTCAAAAAGGGGAAGAGATGCTACCACAGATACTGTGGTAAACACTGCTACGAATTGAGAGGTCTGAATCACTTGTACTGATTGTTATTCCAAGATTTGAACACGTTTGTAATACTTGGTCTCAAGCTTGTACCAGTTGATGCCTGGTCAGAGTGGTAATGAACCAGTCGTCCAAATATGGAAAAACCCAGAATCCCTGTAGTCTTTGGTGAGCCGTTACTGTCATGTCACTGAACACTGGGGGGGTTGTGGTAGGGCCAAAGTGGTGTTCTGAACAGGCACTTCTCATCTGGGAGCCAGGTCACTACAAGTCCCTTCTGGATTATGTAATTATGTGATGGACCTTCAGGATGTGTATTACTGAACAGTCGTCCTTGCTCAGGAAGGGCAGACTGGACTGAAAGTACAGTTGTGTACACTTGCCATAAATGTAGATGTGTATTCACTGCTGCAGTCATCACACTTTGGTTATCTGCCTGCAGGTAGCCCTCAGTCGGCCCAAATACCAGAGACTTGGTATTTCTGCATCGGATGCAGTCACTTTCCTGTCAGGTGTATAAAAACAGCCAATGCCATTACATTGGTTTCTTGCCCCAAATGTCAGGAGCCCCAACATAGGGAGCTAGGATATGGTGAGGAAAACAGTAAAAAGTAAAGACCAATACCATTAGGAATAGCCATAGAGGAGAGAAAACCAGTGGGCTGGAGGGAAACCAGTACTGCAACAGTGAATACAACATCTACATTTATGGTAAGTGTACACAACTGTACTACGCTAGTGTTCCACTGTTGCAGTCATCACACTTGGATTGATTCCTAAAGTTGAGGAAGGGTGGAGGCAGTCTAGAGTTAGGGCTGGCTAGTAGGCCTTGCAAGGCAATGTAGCACAACCTGCCCTGGATTTGGAAAAGATAGGCAGGTGTGTACAGAACTCCAGGTAGAAGCTTCTAGGATGTCCCTGGTAGGGACTCCCCTGAGGAATGCTGTAGAGGTAGATGTAGGTCTAGTGGAATGTGCTCTGACCCCCTGAGTTGGTTTCCCATGTTTGCAGCAGAAATGGATGCAGTGTGCTATCCATTTGGAAAGTGTTTTGAAGTGGCCTTGCCCTCTGCCCCTGTTGCAAAATCGACTAGCAACTGGTCAGATTTTCTGAAAGGCTTAGTCCTATCTAGGTAGTATCTGAGCTGTGTGCACGTTCAAAGGGCAGGATCCTTCCCCTTTGAGGATTAGGGAATAAGGATGGCAAATGGATTGGTTGAGAGCCACACTGGACAAAACTGGAGGCATAAAGGAAGGGTTAGTCCTGTGGGAAACACTGTCTGCATGGAAAATAAAGGGTTCCACAGCAATCAGTGCTTGTAGCTCAGACTCTAGTTGAAGTGATGGCTAGAAGCAAGGCCGTTTTCCAAGAGGAATTTTAACTGAAGCAGCAGGTTCAAAAGGGGAAAGCGTGAGCTTTTCCAGTACAAATTTAAGGTCCCAAGCAGGGGTAGGTGCTCTCCTTGGTGGCCTTAAGTTGGTTGCCCATCTCCAGAACTGAGAGGGTGAGAATAGAGGTGGACTAGTACTGTAATGAGCCAAGATGGCAGAGGCATGGATCTTATTGGAGGAAAGGCCTCTGGAGTAGTTCTGCTAAATCATCCAGAATTAGATGCAAGGAAGGCAGTGCTGTGTCCTTTAGACTGAATCCAAGAATACCTTTTCCACTTGGCATAGGATTTCCTTGTACTGGGCCTTCTGGCTTAAATGACTATGTCCAACACCGGTTTGCTTAAAGTTGCTGGTGGAGTATTCAAGGAATAAGCCAGGCTGCAAGATTTAGGGTTTGCAATTGTGGATGCAAAATCTGTCCCTCCTGCTAACTGAGCAGGGTTGGGGTCTGGTGTAGGTGCCAGGGTGGCACTGTTGTCAGGCTGCACAGGAGTGGGTGCCAGTGCTGTTGTGGCCAGTCTGGGGCATATCAAAATGGTCCTTTGCCTATCAAGGGGCAGGGGGGAAGGCATAGACAGGTTTCCCATTGAAAGGAGAGGGCATCCACTTTCCAGGCCCTGTTGAATTTGCTTAACTGGTTGCAGGGGGGGGGCAAAGAGCTCCACCTCTGTGGTCCCCCATTTCTGAATCAGAAGGCTGAAGGTGTTGGGCTCATTTCCACTCGTGAGCGTCTAGATTTCTGCTCAAGTAGTCTGCCAGTAAGTTTGCCTGGCAGGAATTAAGATTTTAGATGCACTGTCCAAGGCAGTGTTCCACAGGGCCATAGCTAACCTGCAGAATGGGTAAGAACAGGTTCCCCCTGCTTGATACACAACTGTGTCTCAATTGTCCTGGAAAGTAGGGATCTGAAAGCTTTCAGGGCATTCTGTACAACTAGCATCTTTTTGGTTGATGTACAGGATTAATTTGACTGGCTCCAGTAGCCCTGAATACATTTGCCAGCCATGCGAGCCCATGCATAGTCTGGTCAGGGTGGTGTGGGGTTGAGTAAAAGGCAGTCCCTAGTGGTTGCACACTTCTGCCCACCAAAGGAACTGTCTTTAGACAAGGTATTCTAGGAAAAAATGTTATGCACTTACCATAATGTTCCATGTGAGTAGTTCTAGTCTTCATTCTTTACGGTTCAGAGCCAATCCCTCAGTCGACTCAGCACCTACTGCAAAGGTCAAGAATGTCAAGTAGCTTGAGGCCAAGTCCCTATCCCAGGATGCACCCAGAGTTACCTCAGATCTTGTTTGCTGCGTAAATACCATATGTCATTCTATAACTCCACAAGACAGAAAGTACAGAAGGGTCGAGTGACCAGGAAGGATCTAGCATCTGTGTCTTCTGAAAGCCCAGGAGGGAGGGATGCAAGAATGGAGAGATGAACTTACATGGAATGTTATGGTAAGTACATAACTTCTTTATGTGAAGTTATTCTATCTCACCGTTCATTCTTTACTGATGGGTAGTGTACCAAGCACCATCAACCTCCGGTGGCTCACAGGAGTATATTTCTCAGGACAGTGGATCCAAGGGAGCCAGCCCCTAGAGGCCCCGTCAACTTTGTAATGAGTGATAAAGGTATGATGTTTTGACTAAGTGGCTGCTGCACAAATGTTATCAATAGGAAGTCTGGCAGGATAGGCAGATGTAATAACTGCTCTGGTTGAGTGAGCTTTAATTTTATGCTGAAAGGGCATATTGGCAGCTGAATAAGCAAAGGTGATGCAGATAACCATTTAGACAGTTTTAGCCACTGGCATACCCTTCCTGGAATCAGTGAATGAAAAAAAGCTGGTCTGACTTCCTGAAATCTTTTGTTCTATCCAAATAAAATCTGAGCTGTCTGAACAAAGGTTGTGCAGCATGTACTTGGAATGGTTGGGAAAACTGGCAAATCAATCTGGTAGAGATTCGTTTCAGTGCAAACTTTGGGTAAGAGGGGTTTGTTAGAAGTGAGACTGTCAGCATGCAAAATCAAATGAGGCTTAAATAGATAAGGCCTGAAGCTGACTGTAGGCAGAAATAGCCACTAGAGAGTTTTCCATGACCAAAATTTGATGTCACCATGAGGAAGCTGGTCCAAATGGCAGAATTATGGGAAAGCATAAAATTTAGAAAGCATAAAATTTAGATTCCATGGAGAATAGGGAGATTTCACAGGTCCAACGTGAAAGGTCCCTTTGAGAAAAGCTTTGGATAATGTGACAATATTCAATCCTTCAAACCCCAGATGAAAGTCAAAATGGCAGCAAGTTGAACACTGACTGTTGCTGCTGCAGCTCCTTTATTGAATATCATGGTTAAGAAATCTAGAATAGAGAGGCCATAGGGGCTTGGTAAGGATCAATATTGTTTAGAGGCCCACATAGAAAATTTTCCATTTGTTGAGGTACAGCTTCCTCGTAGAGGATGAGAGACCATCATTGGAAAGTCTATGGAAACTGGCTATGATGGGAATTGGAGCAGCCAAGCAGTCAGCTTCAGGGACTGCAGAAAGAGATGAAGTTCCCTCGACGAGTGTCAGGTCTGGAACTGGGTTCACAATCCAGGGGTCCTCCAAAAGATGGAAGACAGGAACCAAATCTGAGGCTGCCAATAAGGAGCCATTAGAATGATGGTCCTTCCCAGGGCTTTGGCTTTCTGTAATACCTTTGGTATCAATGGGATTGGTGGGAAAGCATAGAGAAGACTCAGGCCAATTGTGAACAAGTGCATCCCTCGGGGCTTCCCAGAGGCAAATCAGGGCAAAGTAGCTTCTGCATTTGGTGTTTGGCAAAAAAAAGGCTGCAGCAAGGCTAGCCCCACCTGCAAAATATCCTGTCTGCTATTTCAGTCTTCGTGGGGCAACAAGTTGCTCTGCTCAACTTGTCTGCCATCATTTTGGCTTTCCCCAGGATGTGCGTTGCTGAAGTGCTAGGTGGAAATAGCCCACTGCCATACTCAGAGGGCCTCACGACAAAGGGGGTAAGAACTGGTTCGTTTATTTCAAATACCAAACCACTGACCTGTCCATCTGAATCACAATTGTACGCAGAGGAAGTCCTGCAACACCAGAAGTACTGCTCTCATCTCTAGGACATTGATATGAAGAGATGTCGCTTGATTGGTCCATGTGCCTTGGCCTGTCTTTCCCTGAAAATGCCCACCCACCTTATCAGGGAAGTGTCCATGGTCACTGTGGCTGCTGAGGGGTAGCACAAATGGGCATCCTATCATAACATGGAGGTAAACCACCACTGAAGATCCTTTTTGCAGGAATTTGTGATGTGAGACATGGGGAGCTCTTGGCAAGACCAGAGTGAACGGCCATTGTAGTACCTGCATGTGCATATGGCCTAGTGGTATGGCTAGAATTGCTGCTGCCATCATACCAAACAATTTCAGAACTTCTGATGCTGGTGCTTTGTTTTGGATATTAGAATGCAGACATGCTGACTGAGAAGCAAGACTCTACAGAAGTCTTGGCGTGATGGTGTCCAGTTCTGCTCAGATAAAATATATGCTGTGATGGTGACAAGGCAGATTTATTGCAATGCCCAGCTGATTGCCGAGTGAGTGGACTCCCTGGTCTGAATGAGTTTATGCCTGGTAATGGCAATAAGGAGCCAATCGTTTAGGTACAGAAACATGTTGAATCCCAAACATCTCAGGTGACCCGTGACCACTGCCATGCATTTGAACACTGGGGTCTGTAGTGAGACAGAAGAGCAGGGCTCAAAACTGGTAATGATTGGCTCCCAGCCATAAGCAGATGATCCCTGGATGGCCTGGCCATTTTTATGTGGTATGCATCCTGGAGATACCTTCTTAGGGAAGGGCAATTGGATGTGCTTGATGGTAGCGACTGAAGAATAACCATCCGAAACTTCTCTACAGATTTTCAGTCTGCAGAGATCCAATATAGGTCTCTAGTCCCCTGTCTGTTTGGAACTAAAAATCCGGATCCTGTCTGGTCTGCTGGGACTGGCTGGATGACTTTGCAACGTCTGGACCTCTACTGTTGCTTGTTCCCTGTAACTGGGTGGAACGTCAGGGATTTTCATAGTCAATGGAGGGGGGTGTGACAAAAGGGATGAAGTATCCTCTGAAAATACTTTGTACCCAGTTGTCGTTTTGCGCCAGGCATTTGGGTACAAAGATAAGTGACAGTGCCTCAGAGTAGGACAGCTGGACCTCCCTTCAGGAGTGCTGGTAGGGCTTCCCAAAGTGATCACCCTGGTGTTGCAGACCCCCCATCTGCCATGAGGACAGAGTTTTCTATTGCCCCCCTCTGCCCCTGGGGGGGTCACCACTTTCCCTGAAAGGCTCCTTGTGCTTTTTGGAACCACATTTTCCCTCCCCTTTAACCCTTGGGGTAGGGTCTGGTAGGGGTGGAAAAATAGACCGATGGCAGACTCTGTCCTGTTCACGCCTGATTAAGGTTTCCCTCACTTTGGGGCCAAAAAGGGGCAAGCCATCAAAGGGGTATTTACAAAAGACAAAGGGCTCTGCGAAGGAACACAAGCACATCCAGGAGTGTCTAAGAGCAACTCCTGTACCCGCTGCCCTACTTGTTCCATCAGCTGCATATTAAATGAGGCGCATGGAGGAGTTCATTATAGAATTGAGGGTAGCAAGCTGGTCAGCAGCTTTGTCTACTGCTCCTGCAGCTACTGCACCCTGAAGAGCATCTCCCAGCTCTGAGATCTTTGTAGTCTGGTAAAATGGGTTAAATAGTTAAGTGAATGAAGAGCAAAAGTTAAACTAAACATGTGCTTCCCATATTTATCCATGATCCAGGAGTTAGGATAGACTAAGTTTGACCATGGCATTAACTGGCACACCTTTTGTCAAGGATTTATCTAGGGGGCAGATTAACTTAGGCCTCCTAGTGACAGGCTCCATAGTATCTGGAGACTCCCACACCCTTTGAGACCACCTGAATCAGCTCATTGAAGAGGGAGACCCAAGAGGTGGAAGGCTGAGACCCAAAAGCCTTCAGGACAGACTCCTCAGTAGGGTTGGTGGACTAAGTCACTCTGCCCCAAGGATTTTTCCAGTATCTCAGTAAATGAGATCCTCAGAGGGGGACCCTTCCGATTCATCCAAGTCAGTGTCAGATGTTGACTCCTGAGGGGAGTCCAAATGTTTCCTCCTACACTCCTGGGATCAGTAGGAGCTTCTGGGGTGGTCTCTGAAGAGTACGGGCCACCCAATGGGGCTTCCTGAGGTTCTGGATCTCTGCTTGGCAAGGATCTGTGAGGCAGAAGCAAACCGGCACTTCAGGGGCGTAAGGTGGACCCAATGTTGAGGATGTCTTGGGAAATATAACTCATGGCTTCGAAGGCACCTCTGCTCTGATGTAAAGGGGCCAGCTGATTGGAAAGTCTATACCCCTGGCACTGGGACAGTGGGCTCAGAGCTCAAGGTAAGAGCAAAGCTCAGAGCCGAAGCCCTGAGAGATAAGTCAGAACAGGCAAGTCAAAGTCTGCTCCGAAGGCTCCACAAAATCAGCAGGTCCAACTACTGTCTCCGAAGGATCAGTATGACGGAGGAAGATGTACAGCTGGCATAAGGGTCTTCGGCTCCAAAGCCGCCTAGGTTGGAGCTGATAATTTGGCAACGGCAGGTGCCTGTAAAAGCTTCTGCACCACCCAATCCACATCCAAAGATAGGCTTAGAGACGATTTAGGATTGATAACAGTTCCAAGACTGTGGACCAGCTTCGAAAAGACAGACTCTCAGACATGTGGAGCAGATCTCAGACTAGATTTTGATTCTCCATTAGTCTGACTTAATAGATCCATCTTGGTCATTCAAATCCTGCTCCTGGAAAGAAGGTTAACAAAGCCCTATCAGGCTTTTTTCCTCTGAGAACGCTAAAGGAAAAGTGGCAGAGCATGTTTCTTGTAGGTGCAAGGCACCCAAACAGGCAATTCACATGGCAGTCAGTAACTGACATCTGCCCACATTTAGGGCATTTGTTTTAAATGCAGAGTTAGGGTGTCTTTGTTCAACAGCCATGCCAAAAATGGACACAACAGCAATATCAGCCTTGTAATAAAAAAACAGGCCAACTATAAGCAGACAAGCTTTTTTAAACTAAGGCCAACTATAAGCACTTTTCAGCTGCTCCCATTAGGGGTTGCCACAGTGGATAAATCAGTTTTCATATCTTCCTGTCCTCTGCATATTGCTCTGTCACCAACCACCTGCATGCCCTCTCACCACATCCACAAATCTCATCTTAGGCCCTCCTCCTTCCCTATTACCTGGCAGCTTCATCCTTGGCATCTTTTCCCCAATATACTCTGCATTCCTCAGCATGTCCAAACCAATGTAATCTTGTCTCTGCATTCCTCAGCATGTCCAAACCAATGTAATCTTGTCTCTGGCTTTGTCTCCAAACCTTCCAACCTGGGCTGACCCTCTAATATATTTACTCCTAATCCTGTCCACCCTCGTCACACCCAGTGCAAATTTTATCCAACTTTGCCACATCCAGCTCTGACTCCTGCCTTTGTCAATAACACTGTCTCCAACTCAAACATAGCTGGTCTCACTACCCTCTTGTAGACCTTCCCCTTCTCTTACTGGTACTCTGGTCACAACTCACCAACACATCCACCCACTCCATCCTGCCTGTACTCTTCCTCTTCCACACTCACCATTACTCTGAACTGTTGAAGGTGTAAGAGTTTAAATACTTGGGGATAACCACCTCTACTCCCTGCATCCTCACCATTCCTCTATACTCCCTTGCATTCACACAGTCAGACTTGCTGACCTTCATTCCTCTTTAAAGCACATCTCCACCTCTCTAGGGTCTCCTCCACCTATTCCCTACTCACTATAGATCACATCTGCAATTATAGTCCACGGGGACTCCTGTCTGATCTCATCCGTCAGCCTGTCCACCATTGCAAAGAAAGGGCTTATCCTTTATGTAATCCCACCTCCACCTTAAACGCAGCAGTCACCCCCACTGCAGACCTCACTGCTGTCACACTACCCTCATACATATCCTGTACCACTCCGACACTCCTGACTTCCTCATACAATACCACTCCTCTAAGCACACTGTCATATGCTTTCTGCAAGTCCACAAAGACAATGCAACTCCTGACCTTCTCCATCAACACTGAGCAAACATTGCATCTGTAGTGCTCTTGCCTGGCATGAGCCCATACTGCTGATCACTAATCACCACCTCCCTTAAGCTAGCTTCCACTACTTTCCCAAAACTTCATGCTGTGACTGATCAATTTAATCCCTCTGTAGTTACTACAGCTCTGCACATCACACTTATTCTTAATTGGTACCAAAACACTCCATTCCTCATGCATCCTAAGCACCAAGCCTTTTAATAAAAAGCAGGCCAACTATCAGCATACACACAAGCCTTTTAAACCAAGGCTAATTATCACTAATAAGCCTTATAAAAACAGGCTAAATGTATGCCCGCACATCTTAAGTTAGCAAGCACACAGAATTTTAACAAGTAAATTAACACCAAGTAATCACACTAGTATTTTTATATATGAGACTGTCATTGAAAATAGTCAGAGAAGTTATAGGCCTATAAAAAAGTACAGTTGTGTACACCTACCATAAATGTAGATGTTAGTGTCTTCACTGTTGCAGTCATGACTGTAGGGTTCTCCCCTGCCGGCAGGCAGCCCTCTGTTGGCCAGAATCCCAAAGTCTGGGTCCGGTGTCGGCTGTTCAACCATGCTCCCTGACGTCAGAGCGCCATGAGTACAAAGCTGACAGCCGATGCCATCTTCTCCAGTTTCTTGCCCTAGATGTCAGGAGTCCCAAAATGAAAAAGGTCCCATAACCTTTGCAAATACACCTCAGAAGAATGGTGAAAAAAGGAAAGTACAGTTTTGTACCTACCATAAATGTAGATGTCCGATAGGAATGCATCTGCAGTCCTTACAAATGGGTTGTCCTGTCATCAGGCAGCCCTTCGGTCGGCCGGATTCCAAAGTCTGGATCTGGTCTCAGCTGGTGTCGCACTTCACCCGACGTCATAGCTGCAGTTATTCGGGTATAAAGGCATCAGCAGACGCCATTTTCCTCAGTGTTTCTTGCCCCAGATGCCAGGTGCCCTCTAGGAAGGCTAAATTTGGATAAATGCAAATGATTCCAAATAGAGAGCAAACAAAAAATAGGCATGTATGTACATATATACAAACAAATACACCATAATAGATTCCCCCAGCTAGCTACAAGATGGGCAAATACCCTAGGAGTACCACAGAGGGGAAGGAGGGTGGGTAATCCTGACTGCAGATGCATTCCTATCCGACATCTACATTTATGGTAGGTACAAAACTGTACTATGTCCTTCAAGGATGCATCTGCAGTCCTTACAAATGGGTAGAATACCATAGCAAAACTGGGGAGGAGGAGAAATAAAATTATGGTGTAGTTAAGATCCCTTGCAAAACAGCAGTGGCAAAACCTGCTCGGGATCTGGAGTATAAAGGTAAATTATAATGCTTGGCAAATGTATGCACGGAGCTCCAAGTAGCAGCCTCTAAAATGTCTTTGGTAGCCACTCCTCGTAGAAAAGCTGTGGTAGTGGCTGTAGCCCTTTTAGAGTGAGGCCTGATGTTTTCTGGAGTTTTTTCCATGGTAGGAGTAACAAAATCTAATGCAATTTCCTATCCACTTAGAGATAGTCTGTTTTGAAATTGCTTTTCCTTCCATTCCTGTTGCATATGCTACCAGTAGCTGGTCAGTTTTCCTATTGCCCTTGGTCCTGTCCAGGTAGTAGCGTCATTGTCTATGCACATCCAAGGTATGCAACAGCCTTTCTCCCCTGTTCTGAGGGTTGGGGAAGAATGTAGGTAGGTGGATAGCCTGATTCAAAGATACTCTGGAGACCACCTTAGGCATAAAAGTAGGATTAGTTCTCATGGATACTCTATCTTGGTGGAAGATCAGGAAGGGCTGTACTGCCATTAGTGCCTGTAGCCCAGATACCCTTCTTGCTGAAGTGATTGCCAACAGGAAAGCAGTTTTCCATAAGTATTGTAATTCTGCTGTTGCTGCTGGTTCGAAAGGAGGAAGTGTCAATTTTTCTAGCACAAAGTTCAAGTCCCATGCTGGCAATGGTGGCTTCCTAGGCGGTTTTACATTTTTAATTCCTCTCAGAAACTGCCTGAGCAGAGGATGAGAAGACTGGAGGATCCAAGTCGTATTCTGCTGAAATAGCAGCTGCATGAATCTTGATGGAAGAATAGGAGAGGCCTTTGTGGAAGAGCTCTGCCAAGTATTCCAGGATGTTGGCTATGTTTACCAGTGACACATGTTCTCCTTTTGCAGTACTCCAAATGAAATCTCTTCCATTTTGCTGAATAATTTTTTCTTGAGGGTCTGCGAGCCTCCAAGATAACGTCTGGTACCAATGTTGTCTTGGCCAGTCTGGAGCTATCAGGATGATCCTTGGACGGTCCTCCTTGATCTTCAATAGCACCTTGTGCATCAAAGGAAGTGGTGGGAATGCATATGCTGTCAGGTTTTTCCAACTGAAAGATAGGGAGTCCACCTTCCAAGCAAGTGGGTGGTCTTGGCCAGTCTGGAGCTATCAGGATGATCCTTGGACGGTCCTCCTTGATCTTCAATAGCACCTTGTGCATCAAAGGAAGTGGTGGGAATGCATATGCTGTCAGGTTTTTCCAACTGAAAGATAGGGAGTCCACCTTCCAAGCAAGTGGGTGGTACGTCCTTGTGCAGAATTTTTAGTTTGTGATTGCGTGGGGATGCAAATAAGTCTATTTGAGGGAGTCCCCATTTTCTTGTAATGGTTTTGAAGATGTCCGGATGCAGCATCCATTCGTGGGCATCTGTGGTAGTCCTGCTTAGTATGTCTGCTAGAATGTTTTCTTTTCCTGGTACAAAAATTGCTTGTAACTGAACGTTGTAACTCAGGGCCACATTCCAGAGATCCATTACCATCCGGCATAGAGGGTACGAATGTGTGCCTCCCTGTTTGTTGATGTACCACATAACTGTGGTGTTGTCTGTCCTTATCAACAGTTGACCTTGTCGAAGAAATGGTCTGAATGTCTGAATTGCCAGTTTTACTGCCAGCATTTCCTTTTGATTTGTGTAGGTGCAGCTGGTAGAGTCCATAAGCCTTGTATGCACTTGTCTAGCATGTGGGCTCCCCAACCGAGGTTGGAGGCGTCCGTGGTAATGGTTTGGCTTGGTTGAGTGTTGTGGAAGGGCAATCCTTTGATTGACAGGCCTGAGCCCACCATTGGAATTCTTGCTTCAGGCATGGAATTATTGGAATTTGGGTTTCTAGGCTGTGCTTGTGCCGAGACCATAAATTCCTTAGGTACCACTGTAACTCATATGCAGTCTGTCATGTGGAACCAATATTATGCAGGATGCCATGAAACCCAAGGCTTGCAGGACTTTTCTTGCTGTTAGATGGTTCTGCTTTGTTAATGCCAAGAAGTATAGAGGGAGTTGCTCCTGTTTTTCTACCGTTAGGAATGCCATTTGCTTCGATGTGTCCAGCTCTGCACCCAAGGTTATCCTTTGAGATGGTATCAGCCTTGACTTTTTATACTGACTGTGTATCCCAGGGCTTGTAGTAGGTAAATGACCCTTTTCAAGTCTTCTGCTAACTTGATTTTGTTGTCCGCTTGTATCAGGCAGTCGTCCAGGTAAGGGTAGATTTGGATTGCCTGGAGCCTGCAATGAGCAATTACTGATGCCAGGCATTTCGTGAACACTCTGGGCGCAGTAGATAAGCCAAAGGGCAATGCTGAGAATTGATAATGCTCTGATCCTGCAAGAAATCTGAGGTATCTTCTGCAATTTGGTCGTATGGGGACGTGCAGGTATGCCTCCTTGAGATCTAGAGTTACCAGCCAAGACTCCTTGCCCAGCATGGGAAGAAGCTGCTGTAGGGTCAGCATTTTGAATTTTGGAACAATGAGGAATGTGTTTAAAGCGGACAGGTCGAGAATAGGTCTCCATTTGCTTTCTTTTCTTGGTACCAGGAAGAGTCGAGTAAAATCCCTGTCCTTGCTCCATAGATGGTACCTTTTCCACAGCTCTCATTTTTAATAATTGAGATATTTGTTTTAGAGCTTCTGCCTTTTGATTTGGAGGTAGGTTTGGCATTCCTCTCTTCCCTGGTAGAGTATGGAAGGGAAACCTGTAACCTTGGTCTATTGTCTACAAAATCCACTTGTCTCGTGATGTAATGCCAGTTTACTGAAAATAAAGCTAGCTTCCCGCCCAAGGGTGCTTTTAGTTGTTCCCTGGTAGGCGGTGCTAGAGCCAAGTCACCGATTGTCCTGTAGTAGTGGTGGCCGTGTCCGTGGCTGCACCTCGCTGGTTGTTACCCTGCCACTGGCGTCCCCTGTAGGCACCTCTGGATTGACTTCGGCCTCTTGAACGCCTATGCCTGCCTCTCTGGGCTCTGGAGGAGTCGGGAAAGGACCAATTCTTGGAGGGCCAATTCCTGCTAAACCTTGGAGGTTGGACCTGTAAGAAATCTCACTGTTTGGACAGATTTTGCCTTCTCTTCCATCTTCTTGAGCACCTGTTGTGCAGGAGAGCCAAACAAATTGATCTTGTCCATGGGAGCATCTAGTAATTTGGATTTCATATGGTCTGGTAAGGCCTGCTCTTAACCATGCATGCCTTCTGATAACTGTGCCAGTCATGGCTGATCTGAAGGAAGCTTCCAGTGCATCATAGCTGCATTTTAAGGAATGGTTACTGACCTGCTGAATGTTATGTACCATTTCCTGAACAGATTTTTTGTCCAATGGTTCATCCGAGGACAACTTTTTGGTTAACTGGTCTAGCATAAATTCTTGATACTGGATCATGTGGAATTGACAGTTCAATGCTCTAGCTGAAAGAGTTGCAGAAGTGTAAACTTTTTTACCCCATCTCTCTAAGGACCTGGATTCCCTTTCAGAGGGGAGGGGGTTTTTGGCAGAGGTAGCTGCTACAGCCTTAGGACCCTGGGAGATAGTCTCAGGATCTGCAAAAGGAGCTTTATACAAATGGTGATGAGTATCCGGAACCCTGTAGTACCTATCGGGCTTAGCAGGGGCCGGTGGAAGTGAATCAGGAGCAGTACAAGCATCATTAAATGCATCTACAACAGAGAACTGGAGGAATGGCTAAAGGCCTATGTTGTGGTAAATGCAGAAAGGTTCTAAGCCTCTTCCTAGAGTCTGAGAAATCCTGGCCCTGCCACTGAAATTGTTCCCTCATAGCATGCAAGGTTTCCCCAAAGGAAAATTCCTCAGGCGAAGAGGCAGAAGGGATGGACTCTTCAGCATCAGAGTCTTCATAAGGGGAGAAAGAAGCCTCTGGAGGGTTAGTATTACCTGAATCAGAGGAATCTGTAGAAACTGGTTCAGGGGGCTCTGCTCTAGGCCTCTTCTCTGGAGGTGGGTGAGAGGCCCTGTGTGTGAGATTGGGATCCCCGGATTAAAGAAATGAGATCCTCTGCTAGACTAAGCATTTGTGAACTAGAGCTAGGCCTGTGAGAGGGGGTCTTAGCAGGCACAGATTTAGTAGTTTTAGCTGCTTTAGCCCTGGCAAAAGCCTTAATGGACATGGCTGCAGGTGGCCTAGGAGCTCCACGTGCAGGGGTGGAGATATCCAAGGGGATAGTGTCAGATAATTCCTGAGAAACTGCCTGAGCAGAAGGTAAATCAGAAGCAGATTCCACGAGGTTGGAAGAGGCCTTGGTAGGAGGTAAGTTTTCGGCTGAAGAACCGCTTGCTCGGTTTCAGCCGAAACAGACTCGGTTGGCCTAACCGCGGTTTCGGCCGAAACCGCAGACCGTGAGTCAGTCCTTTTCCTTGCGCTTTTTTGATTTGCGTAGTCGGAGGATCAGACTGCATAATGTAAGCAAAATCGGAGCCGAAAAACTCCAGCAAATTCCAACTGACGTCTAAGCGTCAGTCGGTTAAAAGCACAGGCTAGACAAGCTGCTACGTCGTGGTCTGGGCCTAAACAAGGTAAGCAGTAAGAGTGGAAATCTTTGAGGTATTTGTTTCCCACAAGTTATTCACTTTCTGACATCGGCTGAGGCAAGAAAGAGTCCCCAACGGGGTACTTAGCTTTTTAGAAGTCTTCGGTAGTAGTAATCTCTGGTTCTGACCGACCGGCACTTGCGAACAGCTTCTGCTTCAGGCGCCACATGGCAAGAAAGACTGAGGAAAATGGCGTCGGCTGATGCCTTTATACCCGAATAACTGCAGCTATGATGTCGGGTGAAGTGCGACACCAGCCGAGACTTTGGAATCCGGCCGACCGAAGGGCTGCCTGACGACAGGACAACCCATTTGTAAGGACTGCAGATGCATCCTTGAAGGACATCTACACAAAGTAGAGGGGACAGGAGGGAGGGAAACCCAGACTGCAACAGTGAAGACACTAACATCTACATTTATGGTAGGTGTACACAACTGTACTATGTTCGTGTTTCACTGTTGCAGTCATGACTGTAGGGTAGAATCCCAAAGCTGAAAGAGAGGTGGTCATAAAGAAGAAGGGGCGGCTAAAAGGCCCTGCAAGACTGCAGAGGCAAAGCCTGCCCTAGACTTAGAGTAGAGAGGTAGATTGTAGTGCTTAGAAAGTATGCACTGAACTCCAAGTTGCAGCTTCCAAACTGTCTTTGGTAGGAACTCTCCTGAGGAATGCCGCAGAAGTGGCAGCAGCTCTGGTGGAATGAGTCCGTATACTCCCTGGAATTTGCTTTCCATGGTGTGAACAAAATCTGATTCCATGAGCAATCCATTTAGAAATGGTCAGTTTTGAAATGGCTTTACCTTGGGAACTTGAAGCATAAGAAACAAATTGTTCTGATTTTCTGATGTCCTTGGTTCTGTCCAGGTAAAAATGTAGTCTATGTACATCCAAGGAATGCAAGATCCTTTCCCCTTTATTTTGAGTGGGGAAAGGTTGGCAAGTGGATAGTCTTATTTAAAGACTCTTTGGAAACCACCTTGGGCATGAAGGTAGGATTAGTCCTCGGATACCCTGTCTTGATGAAAAATATAAGGTTCCACCACAGCCATAAGCGCTTTTAACTCTGAAACTCTCCTGGCAGATGTTAGGGCTAAAGATGGTCTTCCAAGATAAAAACTTGGGAGTCAGAAGAGGCAGCGGGCTCAAAAGGAGGCAAGGTTAGTTTTTCCAAAACATACTTGAGATCCCAAGCAGGAATGTGAGGAGAGCTAGGTAGTCTTAAGTTCTTAGCACCTCTGAGAAACTCTCATGAGCTGGTGGGAAAAGATGGGAGGGTCTGTATTACAATAAGAAATAGCAGAGGCATGCATCTTAATGGAAGAGAAAGACCCTTATGGAAGAGATCTGTCAAGTAAAGCAAAATTAAGGTAATGTTAGGAAGAAGAGGATCAGAATCCGGAGCCTGCATCCAGGAGCAAAATCTTTTCCATTTTCCTGCATAAGATTTTCTAGTGCTAAGACGTCTGGCTTTAAGATGACATCCATAACCTGCTTGGGTAGGAAAGAAAAAGGCCCTGGATTAACCAGGCTGCTAGGCTGAGAGTTCTGACATGTGTAGAACCTGACCCTGATGGTGAGACAGAGGTTCAGAGACTGAGGTAAAACCCAAGGGGGCTCCAGACATGGGTGTTTTTAAGAGTTGGATACCAAAACTGCAGAGGCCAATTTGGAGCCAGCAAGATCATGGGCTTGTCCAGTTTTATCTTCAATAAGACCCATGGAAGAGGAAGAGGCAGAAAGGCACATCTCAAAAGGTTCCTCCAATTGAATGACAGGGCATCCACTTTCCAAGCTTCTGTGGAAAGTTCTGGTGCAAAAATTCTGTAGTTGATAGAGATGGGATGCAAAGAGGTCTGTGAGAACATCCCCAGACTGCTGTTATCCTGAATATTTTGGTGTCCAGCATCCACTCGTGTGGATCCGAAAGGTTTCTGCTCACTGTCTGCCAGGAAGTTTGGTTTCCCTGGTAGAAACAAAGCTTGAAGATCCAGATTGTAAGCTAGAGCTGTGTTCCACAGATCTATGGCTAGTCTGCAAAGGGGGTAGGAATGAGATCCCCCTTGCTTGTTTGTGTACCACAACTGTGGTGTTGTCTGTCCGTATTAGTAGCTATCCTGGTTGTAAAAGATTCCTGAAGGCCAGAGCTTTCTGAACAGCTAACATTTCCTTTAAATCGATATGCAGGTGCTTCTGATCCTTGTCCAAAGGCCCTGCAGACAGTTGCCCTGAAAATACTCCCCATGCATAATCCGGGGCGTCTGTGGTTAGAATCTGAGTGGCAGGAGGCAGACGGAAGGGTTTCCCTTTGTTTAGAGCACATGCCTTGGACCACCAAAGAAATTCCTTTTGAAGGCAAGGAAGGACGGAGATGAGTATGTCTCAACTGTGGCAATGCTGAGACCATACACTTTAGGTACCACTGTATTTTCCTCGTGTAGTCTTGCATATGGAATGAGAAGGATGCAAGAGGCCATGTAACCCAAAGCCTGCAGGAATTTCCTTGCAGATAGTGGAGTTAAAGTTGCCAAGGTTTTGAAAGTTGAAGCCAGCTGTAATTGTTTTTCGGATGTCAAATGCCATCTGAGTTGTGGTGCTTAGAAGAGCACCCAGAAAAGTTCTGTTGTGATGGTGTTAAATTTGACTTTGTTTACAGAGAATCCCAGGAACTTGAGGAGGTTCTGTACAAATTCTAGATGCTAGAGTAAGACATCCTTGCTGTCTGCCTGACTGAATTAGACAATCATCCAGATAAGGGTAAAGAGTCTGCAGTAAGCTACTACTGAGCCAGGCATTTGGTGAAGACCCTGGGCGCAGTAGACAATCCAAAGGGCAGCGCAGAGAATTGAAAGTGCCTCAATCCGGCCTTGAACCAGAGGTATTTTCTGCGATCCTGCCTGATGGGAATGTGTAAATATGCCTCCTTTAAATCCAAAGTTACCATCCATGCATCTTTGGACAGCATTGGAAGTAGCTGCTGTAGAGTAAACATCTTGAATTCTGGAATCTCTAGAAAGGTGTTAAGACAGATCCAGAATGGGTCTCCATGAGTTTTGCTTCCTGGGGACTAGGAGCCTTGAGTAAAAACCTTTTCCCATCTCTGAAAGTGGAACCAGTTCTACTATGGCATTCATAGCCAAAAGAGCTTCCACCTGGTTTAAGGCCTCCGTCCATTGATGTTTTGGAAGGTCTGGCCATCCGCTTGGCTTTGGCAAGGAATGAAAATGGAATTTGTAACCTCTTAAAACCACATCCAAAACCCACTTGTCTTAGGTTATTTGAGTCCAATTTTGATAAGAGTTTTCCTCAGAGAGGGGCTTCCAGGCAAGACGTTCTTGTAGCCCAACAGAGGGAGTCATTGAGTTTGTTTCCTTTGAGTTTGTGACCTGTCCTCTCCTCCCCTAGGGGTGGAAGCAGTCCACTGTCTTGGTCTATAAGAAGCTTGCGTTTGAGGCCTTCCTCTGGAGCATCTATCTACCCCTCTGAGGCCTGTCTGAAGTGGGAAAGGACTAATTTTTTGAAGGCCAATTCCTACTAAATCTAGGTGGCTGTACTTGTAAGAAATCTGTTTGCATGGATTTCGCCTTATCCTCCATCTTCTTAATTACCTCTTCAGCTTTTGATCCAAAAAAACATTATGCTGAACAGGAGCATCCAATAATTTAGCCTTAATTTGTTCAGGCAAATTTTGTTCCTTTAGCCATGCATGCCTTCTGACTGTGCCGGAGGCAGCAGCTCTACAAGAAGCCTCCAAGGCATCAAATCCACAGTGTAAACCATGCTTCCCAACTTGTTCAGTGGCATGCAATAAGTCATGTAATTCCTTATCTGCACAAGCAGAAATGGAAGCAAGCTTTTGATTTAAAACAGACGAGAAATTACTGGTATTTCAGCATATGAAACTGACAGTTTAAAGCCCTAATGGGCAAAGTAGCAGAAGTGTACACTTTTTTGCCCCATCTAAGGATAGAGAATAATTTTCAGTAGGAATGGGATTTTTGGCAGAAGTGGCCTCAACTCCCTTAGGACCCTGAGAAATGGTTTCAGGGTCAGCAGAAGGGTTCTGGTATAAAAACTGGTGGGAATCAGGAACCCTGTAATATCAGGCTTAACAGGAGCAGGAGGAAAAGTCAGGGGTTAAGTTAACCTCCAAAAAGGCATCATCCACAATATCCAAAACAGGAGGAATAGCCAGGGGTCTATGTTGGGGAAGAAGAAATCCCAGTCTTCTTAGATTCTGAATACTCCTGTCCTTCCCAGTGGAAATGTTCCCTCATTTCATGCAGTTTCCCCAAAAGAGAAATCCTCAGGGGGGGAAGCTGAAGGAATGGATTCCTCAGCATCAGAATCCTCATAAGGAGGGAAAGAATATTCCTGGTCAGAAGAAGAAACTGAGGAAACAGAAACCTGATCAGAGGAATCATAATAAACATCCTGCCTTGGCCTTTTATCTGGAGGGGGGTGTGAACCCCTAATCATAGTAAATAAATCCTCCGCCATCTTGAGTAACTGTTTGTGACTTGGGAGCTGGTTCAGAAGAGGCCTGTGTTACAGTCTTTGATTTAGGAGTCTTTGCCTTTATTAGAAGCAGAGTAGGCCTGAAAACCCCTTTGGAAGCTGGTACCTGCACAGCGGCTCCGGACCCGTCCCAAGGAGCATTGTCTGAAGGTCCTGCAATAGAAATATCTGGTTGGCTCCGCATGAGTCAGTTTCAGCTATCAGTTCTGAAATAGCCGACAGGGGCTGAAAAAGCGCCTCCCTGACTGCCGAACCTGAAGCTGGCTCAGCTTGTGCTCTATCAGATTTGGACCTCGGAGGCCTGTCTTTATCCTTGCGATGTTTGTGAACTCCGGTAGCCGGAACCATATCGGACGACCTTTTGTAGTTAAAGCGCCTACCGAAGTAATGAACAGCAAAATCGTACCTTCGCTTAACTGTACGTTGATTGAATCTAGCACAAAACTGACTAGCTACGTCATGGTCAGGGCCCAAGCAAGGAATACAGTAAGAATGAAAATCCTTGAGGTATTTGCTTCCCACATGAAATACAATTAACTTTTTCTGACATCGGAGTGGAATAAGAAAAAAAAAAAAGTTTCCCCAACGGGGTACTTAGCTGAGAAGAAAATCTTCAGACAAGTTTCAGAAAAAAATATTCAGGAGTCAGCCAACCGGCACTTGCAAACTGCTATCACCGCACGGCAAGAAAGACTGGAGAAGATGGCATCGGCTGTCAGCTTTGTACTCCTGGCGCTCTGACGTCAGGGAGCATGGTTGAACAGCCGACGCCGGACCCAGACTTTGGGATTCTGGCTGACTGAGGGCGGGCTGCCGGCAGGGGCAAACCCTACAGTCAGGACTGCAACAGTGAAACACTAACATAAAGGCCAAATACACAGCTAGGAAACAGCACATAGGGAAGGGAACTCTATAGATGAAGCTTCAAGAGCTTATATAGATGAAGCTTCAAGAGCTTATATAGATGAAGCTTCAAGAGCTTATCTAAATATCTACTATAGTGAAAAACTAATATTTGTAAAAGTATTTAAAGATTACTGGCCTGAGCCATCAGGAACCCATCAGTTGCAAACTAGATCTGGGGCAACTCAGGGTGCATCAGGGTGCATCATGGGATAGGGACTTGGCCTTGAGCTTTGCAGTAGGTGCTGAGTGAGCACAGGGATCTGCTCCAAACCCATCAATAATGAACGGCGAGATAGAACTTCACTGTTTCCAGGACCTGAGAACGCTGGCACCAAAGACCAAGTACCATTGAAGTTTCCTCATATGCAGTCTTGCATATGGAATTAGCAGTAAACATGAGGCCATGAACCCTGGGCTTGCAGTATTTTTCTTGCAGATAGCTGGGTTCTGGTGACCATTTGTTTGATGTAGTCTGTCAGACCAGTTTTTCTGAAGTGAGGAATGCCATCTGGGAAGCTGCAACCAAGCTTGCTCCCAGGAATAAAACCTTTTGACTGGGTACCAGTTGTGATTTTCGCTGGTGTACTCCAATGAAGTGAGAAGGCTTTTTACAAATTTCAGGTGCTGAAGCAGCAATTCCTGACTGTCCACTCTGCCTGCAGTATGCAATGGCTGGAGACAGGCATTTTGTGAATACCCTGGGTGCAGTAGATAAGCCAAAGGGAAGTGCTGATAATGCATAGACCCTGCCCTGAAACAGATACTTACTGGGGATGTGCAGATAGGCTTTAAGTCTACGCTGACCAGGCATCCTTGGCTAACCTAGGGAGAAGCTGTTGCAGGGTAAGCATCTTAAACTTTGGTACCACCAGGAAGGTGTTGAGAACTGAAAGATCCAGGATTGGGCACCAAGAGCCCGCTTTCCTGGGTACTAGGAGTCTAACAGAATCCTTAACCCCTCTGTTCTACTGGAACAGGCTGAATAGCTCTGATAGAGCAGGGGAAGTACTTTGTTTTGAGCCTCTGCCCACTGGTTGAGGAAGGTCTGGAAACCTGCTTGGGGTTTGCAGTGAATGGAAATAAAATTTGCACCCCTGGGATACAATGTTGAGTAGCCAGTCCTGAGTGATGGACATCATTTTTTGCATGAAGGGCAAAATTTCCTCCTAGGGGCAAAAGCAATTGGGCTGGGCAGTAGAGTGAAGTCTGAGATTTTTCCATAAGGGGGTGGCTTACCACTCCCTGCTTTAGGGGTGGGGGCACTCCCATTGCTTAAATCTCTGCATACTCTGACTGTAGTCCAGGTGGTCCGTTTCCCCTGTGTCTCGTTTGGGAAGGCCTGGAGGAGGCTAGAAAGGACCAGTGTTTTAAAGGGCAATGCCTACTGAACCTAGGGGGTTGCACTTTTAGAAATTCAACAGTCTGCATAGATTTATCTTTCTTCCATCTTAAGAACCTCTTCTGCTTTGGTGCCAAACAGTTCTTATTCAAAGGAGTGTCTAGTAATTTAGATTTGAAGTGATCTGGCAAGGTCTTCAGCCAAGCATGTCTTATTACAGATCCAGTGACTGCTGCACTGCAAGATTCTTCTAGGGCATCAAAGCCACACTGCAAAGTATGCTTACTGTTTGCAGAGTGCTTAAGCTCCTGCAATTCTTTATTTTCTGCACAATCTGGAAAGTTAGCATTTTGTTTAATAGTTCCATAACATGTTGCTAGCATTTCAGCATGTGAAACTGGCAATTCAATGCCCTGATAGCAAGAGTTGCAGAGGTATATACCTTCTTACCCCATCTGTCCAAAGCTCTGGAATCCCTGTCCGAAGGGGTGGGATTCTTGGCTGTAGTAGCCTTAATACCTTTAAGCTACCTGGGAAATTCTGGGTCAGCAGGATTCTTTAAAAGAAACTCTAGTATCAGTCTTGTAGGGGCAGGAGGTAGTTGTCAGGATTAAGACTGGATTCCATAAAATCATCCAGGACAGGGAGTATAGCTAAAGGCCTGTGCTGAGGCAACTCAACATTGAGTCACTTTGGACTGAGGATAGTCTGCATTCCCCAATGGAAATGCTATGCAAGGTTTCACCAAAAGAAAAATCCTCTGGAAGGGAGGCAGAGGGAATGGATTCCTCTGCATCTGAATCTTCATAGGCTAAGGGCAAGTCTTCATAATCAGAAAGGTCAGTCATCGGACTCCTGGTCTGTATAACCTGAAGGGATTCTTGGTCTTTGCAGGGGAAGGCAAACTACCTCTAATCAGTGTAATAAGGTCTTCAGTCATTTTAAGCATTTGTTTGTGGCATGGGTGCCTGAGCAGTTTTGGTTAGAAATGTAGTTTCTAACATGGGTAGAGTGAAAAACTGCATCAGAAGCCAGTGCCTGCACAGCAGCTCTGAACCCATCCAAGGTAGACATCTGCTGGTTCCATAGTCTAAGCATCTCTCAGCATACCAGACTCCAAATGGGAGTCAGAGGCCTACAAATCAGGGGCTGAAAAGGTGCCTCACTGAGTACGAGCAGACTGGCGACTAGCTTACTGGAAGCATCTGCAGTTTTGAACCTATGGGGTCTTTATCCTTAAGTTTTTCAGAAAAATCAGTAGTCGACGGCTTACCGAAGCCATTTCAGAATAGAGCAAGAATTTAGTGACAAACAGCCTGACGACTAAAGGTTCGGGGGTTAAACAAAGCACAAGACAGTGAGGGACGTTGTGGTCTGGGCCTAAACAGGTGATGCAGTAAGAATGACCATCTCAGGTATTTGCTTTCCACAGGCAAGACAATTAACTGACATAGCAAGAAAGATCCCCAGCAGGGTACTTGGCTTTAGAAGACTTCAGGTTTACTCTGCTCTAAAATGAAATTCAGGTAGCAGCCAACTGGCATTTGCAAACTGCTTCGGGCCTCCTCGTCTGCACGAAAAACTGATGTAATGGCATCTGCTGCCTGTTTTTATACCCCTGACAACAGGGAAGTGACACCATCCGATGCAGAAATACTAGGTCTCCAGTATTCGGGCAGAATGAGGGCTACCTGGAGGCAGATAAATGTGATTACTGCAACAGTAACACTAACATCTGAACTTCCTGAACTTGGTATGTCAAACTAATTTGTTCTACACTAAAATCTGAAGTCTCCAATGCAATTTTCTTTGGCACAAGAATCTCAAGTTCCAGATTTTTTGGTCTGGAGGAACCTCTGATAGCTTGCAGCTTTTGTATTTTTAGTGCTGCTGCCTCCTTTGGTAGATCAGCGATTTTCTACATAATGGGAGTGGAAGGAAAAAGGGAACATCTGGAAAGGATTCCCTGCACCAAGTATCCTTGAAATTTAGCCTAGCTTCCTGGTGCAGAGATAAGTGGCCCCTGACTGCCAACAGAGGAAGGCAATTGGGCCTCCTTTCAGAACACTGAAAGGGTCAGTTGAAAATGGCATCTCTAGACCCTCAGTTGTGGGCCCGTCACTGAAGACATCTACCACCATCATCACTCCCCCTCTGCCCCAGGGGGTAGGGGGGGACTACTTCTATCCATGTCTTTGAAACAGACACTTGAACCACATCTTTCCACCTCCCCACTGGTCCCTGGAAAAGGTCAGTTGTGGGGTTGAAAACTTACTCCTACTGAAAATGCTCTCTAGGTGTGAAGGATGGGAAGACCCTGTGGGGTCAAAGGAAGGTCAAAGACCTTTGAAAGAGGACTTAAAGGGCTGTGGGTTCAGGCATTTCCCTGGATGTGCTTGGATTTTTGCAGAGCCCTTAAGGTACCTCCTGCAGCATGTGAGATGAACCTCATAGATGAACTCTGAAAGGTAGCCAACTGAGGCCACAAGTTTTAGATTCTGCAGTAGTTGCCCTGGAAAGGGAATAAAGTTCTTTAACTCATTCACTCCAATGGAGCTCAGGAAGTTTGCACTAACTTCCAACAGGCAGAACTTAAGCCTTTTGACAATCAGATTATGTACTCACATTTCAAAGAAATGTTTGAATCTCTGAACCACAGGGTTTAAGTAAAAATGGCAAACTTTTTTTATAGTGGTAATATTTATGTTCTAGATCTTACTGAATTTTAAGAGTCACAGTAATTTGTAAACGTGTTCTTGGCAACCACTCGTACACTCTCAGCAGCATTTTATTCATTTAGCAGAGCTTTTCATACTAGACTAAGGAGTTCTGTTACTTTGATGTTGAAATTTAGAATGGGGAAAGTATAAATCAAAGTTTAATATCCATTTACCTGCACTAGACAGATCAGTTGATGCAGCTGCGTTTTGCCATTTGCTTCAATAACAAATCTTGTATAGCATGGTTTTGGAACCACTGATGTAAATATGAAGCAATATTTGACTCAGTAGGAAGTAAACCTCAAATGCATCTGGAGGGCACTTACATGTAGAATTAAACTCCCTTTGTAATCTGTTGAAATGTGCCAAATAGTTCAGCAACTAGAGAGCAAATATCACTGAAGCATATACTTTCTACCCAAAATCTGTCCAGAGCCCTAGATTCTCTGTTGGGGATAGACAATGGAATTCTGCAAGTTTCTTCTGTAGCAGCTGCCACAACTACATTAACCAGTACTCCCTTAGTCCACGTTATTCCTACCAGTGGAGCTAGAACCCTGTCTTCTCTTGGGGATTGGCTCAATTTCATCATGTTCCATTCACACTTGCTTAGACACCAAATCAATAAGGTCAGTGGGTGAAGTAACCCAAGGGGTAGAAGGACCAGTCCCAAAAGCTTCCAGAAATACTGACTCAGGAGTTGGGATTTGTGCAGACTGACCACTTTCAAGGATGGAGGTCTCCAAATAAGACATCAGGTGGTAACCTGGGAGACCCTTCTCCCTCAAATTAAGTATCCTCTGACAGATTGGGGGGGGGGTCCAAGTGCTTCCTCTTGCATATCTAAGGGACTTTGGTGGGATGATGGAAGTAGTTAAGACATGACAATACCTGCCTGGGTGGTCTGGAAACTCTGGGCTGGCTGTCCCAGTGTAGAATGCAGAGGATCATTGTGCAAAGTTAATAGAGATGCAGAGGGTGGATCTGAAGAATAGGACCTGCCTGACCTGCTGGAGCACAGAAAAACACTTTTCACACTCAATTCTGAGAGAAGCGAGCCAAGAAAGGAAGTTTCTAGCCTGCCACCTCCAGCTGCTCCAACAGCTGTACTCAAGATGAAAGCTGCAGCTGAGCTGTCCAATATTGAAGCTCCCAAGGATAAAGACACTGCTCTGAAAATCTGACTGACTATCCCCCAGATCTGACCTGGAAGCTTCAGCGCCAAGAGCCATCCAGATCTAAAGGTCTGAGCTGGGGCACTCAAAACAGATGGATCTGAAGACAAAGCAGTCTTTGGATCAGACAGAAGAGCCCAGAATGCTCTGATCTAATGACCAACACCACAGGTTGGATCAGAGTTGTTGTAGTAGCTGGACGGTGTTCCGACCAGAGGGAGGTAGAACCATAAATGCTCTATTCTGAAATTGCTCTGAAGCTCATCCTTCACATCTGCCTTAGTGAGGCTTCTGCAGGAACAGACACTGAAGTAAACTTTGGGTGCTGCTCCAGAAAGGTGGAGGGCACCCTGGATGGGACTATTACAGAGTTCGAGGCAGTGGCTTGGGATAAAGAGTGTTCTGAGGAAAGACTTACAAAATGCCCAATTGGATTTGAGGATGGTCAGATCCCCACAAATGTCTGATTCTTTGGTTCTGAAGAAGCTGAAGCCATGGAATCAGAAAATCTGGCCTTGACTGTCCTTTGATTTCCCCTTAGACTACGAGAACCTGGGTAAAGAGTTTGCAATAAAAGTTTCTCCTTTGGAATGCACACTGGGGTTAAGCCCACTACAGATATCACATTCCTGGTATAGGTGCTCAGACCCCTAAACAGTAGAGCATCAGTAAATGGAATTATATGCTCACATTCTGTACATTTTCTGACAGCTACAGAAGATCTGAACCAGGTATCAAATAACCAAGATGGCTATACCAGCAGTAACCAATTAAATACTTCCAGAGGAAGGAAAGGGCAGAGAAAATGCTTGCATTTGTTTTTAAAAGGATACAACTGCAGTGGTAGGAAAGGCCTACTAACAGTTGTTAGAATACACTTGCAAGTGTACAAGGGAGAGTAAAGACAGATAAGAGTAGCAAAAACTCAATGGAAAGTACAAAAGAAAGATTTAAACAGATAGCAAGGGTAAAGTTAACACCTCAAAGCGATCACTTGAGCAGCAAACTCAGCTGGTTGCAAAAGTGCAAAACAAGATCTGTGGAAAGTTAGACATGGTGCATTGTGGGTAGGAAAGGAGCTAGAGTAACGACAGTCCTATCCAAATCCATACACTGAAGAATGAATGGAAATGGACAGTCTTACATGCTCAATGTTTGATGCTACCTAGGGTCTTGTGCAGACTGCTTTTATACTGTAGCACTACAGACATCTTGAGACTACATAAAGCTGCAGAAAGTAAACACTTTACAAATCCTAAAGCAGTTAAAAAGGAATACAAGTTTGAGAGGTGGAAAGTCACCAAAAGGTCAAAGACTAGCACAATGCAGCACCAATCGTACCTCTTTCAATTATCCAGGGCTACACCACAGCTAGAAATGCTATTTACAATGTAAACATCTCCATGTTTAGAGCAAAGATTGCCAAGTTGTGGCTGTGATATCAATTTAGATTACTTTGCAAATATCACACGTTGACAATGGGCGTTAAAATTTTAAAAACAGATCTTACTCTGTAGCAGTGCTCATTACAGAACCATAGGAAGATAAGTAACTTGCAAATAATGCATGTTCGCCAGTGAGTTACCTGTATCAGCTGCCCATTAACAGCTGCCCATTAACATGGGCAATGAACTAATGTTAAACATGCACACTTAATGCCTGTTAAGCAACATGCAAAACACCACTTGGCATGCAAATCTAGCAAGCATACTGAATTGCCTGAAAAGGCAGTTACCCTGAGAAGGCAGCTGGCTTTGAAGCTTAGTCGTGTTCTGCTCTGAAATGGTTGACTGCAGAGATGAACCAAGGCTGGAAGCAGATGTAGAAACTGGTGGGCTAACAGCCCTTTCTATAAGGTTAGCAGAAAGAAAATGAAGCAAAAACCACAGGAGTAAGATCAAAACAAAAGGGCCACACCCACATTAGAGAAGTAGAAAACAATTTGTAACCAGACTTACAGAAACTGATGGATCCTAAGGAGATGCAAAGTGGACTGCAACATTTTAGCTACACAACTCAAACTACACTGAACAGACTAGGCTTTCCAGTCATAGGCAGATTTTAAATACTGCAAGAGTACCATCAACAGGAAAGTAGTCATACCTGCTGCTGATTGCACCACCAATTTTTTGCTATTGCTCAAGTTATCAACCTTTCCTCCCCATTGGTCATTAGCACCTCCCTTCATCCAGGGGGGACAGAGACCCCACTCATGCAAGTCACCCAGGAAAGTGCTAGGTCAGGCACCTGCACCCACTTATAAGCCATGTGCACCATGCTCACTTAACTAGCTCACTGGTGATCCAAGTTATTGGAGTGCCAGAACACTGCACTGGAAAACTGCAGTCCCCAGCTCTTGCCTTTTACTCCCAAGATCTCAAGTCAGAAAACTCCATTACAAGATGGGACAGCAAGTGGTGCAGGTTAACCAAGTTACAGCCCACTCAAAGCAGGATATGAACTTCTAAAAGGATTGTGCTTAGCAGGCTGTTAACTCCAACAATGGATCATACAAATATTTGTTTGGAAAGTGCAGCTCTCAAATGTGCATTACCAAAAGCTTTATTATAAAATGTCTGGAAGTAGAATTGGAGAATACTTGCCATAAATTGGTCGCCATTAGGATCATTCATATCAGGGACTTTTCCTGCAAATGCTCTTTGTGCAGTCAACCTACTAAAGCTCAGGATTCATTACCATGAGGTGTCCATCACTGGCACATGCCAGACTAGTATAAAAGGGATATGCATCTATTCCATTTGCAGAACTTTGCCTTGACCATCATCTTAAAATTAGATAATCTTCCGCCATCAAAACAAAGGATAAAATTGAGCACAGGAAGTTTTAGGGTACAAAATAGTCATGCAAGTAAACTTGCCATAATAGTGGATATTTCAATGAATACTGCTCAGTAACCTTGGCAGGACAGAGTCCGCTTTCAAAGCTTCAGGAAACCTTCCATACACCTACATTAGTCAGGCTGCGCACCAACTAAATATTTTTAGGGCCAATCCTGTTAGAACTTCAAGAAACCCACACCAAAATTATACAAAAATAAGGGGATAAAGGATCGCATGATTAAGATTACTGCTGCAGAAGCCTTAACGCAGTTGCTAAATCAGCTATGAATGTAAAGGATGAGCCTGACAGACACTGAAGAATGGGGCTAGCAGTTTATACCACCCTATAAAAGGTATCCAGAGGTCCTGCATCTAGATTGCCAACATCCAAACTATTTCTAATGCGCCACAGATGACAAGGCTCTGGCAGAGTAGGCCTCATCCCTACCCGAAATAGTTCTGTTAAGATGACACATCCACTTTGAAATAGACAGTAGCAGTATTTTACCAAAAGATCAGAGTTCCTAATGACATACCTTAGGTGTCATGTAGACTAACCATAGTTGACCTTTGTTTTCAAGTTCGGAAAATTAGGAAAGAGTAAACAGAATTCCACTGAAAGCATAAGGTACTAGTTCAAGGAAACCATACCAGTGGAAAATGTTCACTCACCACAAGAGCTTGTAACTCACTCCTCCGCAGAGGCCAGGGAAGTCAGTCTGATTGACTGAAGCACAGCAAAGTTTAGAGCCCCCCCAAAAGATAAAGAAATATTTTAGGAAGCAGCTGCAATACCCCTTTTACAAACTTTGCAAGACAGTACACTGCAAGGGGATCCATAGGCAGATATACTGAAATGACAGACTAATGAATCTGTGAACAGGCCACAGGGTAGTAACTTATGTAGGACCAGAGATGCACTAGCCTTGAGTGTGCTTGCTCCAGTCAGTCCAAGAAAAAGATTCTCTTTACCAATACAGAAGCTTACTTTGCCTCCTTCAATACCATACACCAGAACCTAAAATCCTACCAAGCAGTCAGGTGGGGTGAAGATTCATGTACTGTGCAAGTAGGACTAGACTGAGTAAGCTTGTTATTCTCCCCCCATGCAACCACCTTTAGAGTGAGAAGCACACCTGCCTGGGCTAGAGAAGTCACCACAATCTGTGACTAGGCTTTCTGAATCTTCAAGAGAATCCTTTCTACTAACAGAAAGCATACAGGAACATTCTTGCACAAGGAAAAAAGTACAGTTTTGTACCCACCATAAATGTAGATGTTGTGTTCACTGTTGCAGTCATCACACTTGGGTTATCTGCAGTCAGGTGGTCCTGCAGTCAGCCCGACTTCCAAAGTCTTGGCCCGGTGTCTGTTGCACTCACTTCTTCCCTGACGTCAGTGCGACAGGGGTATAAAAAGGCAGCAGACGCCATTTTCTTCAGTTTTTCTTGCCCCATATGTCAGGCGCCCCCAAACAGGAAGGCAATACATAATCCTAAGTAAATTGCATAAGTAGAAAATAGCTACAACTGTAAGCAAATACACCATATAGAAATGCATTTTTGAGACTGTATAAATGGGGAGCTACAGATAAAACCCAGGTAAGAAGAGGGGAAGGTGGGAGGGTAACCTGAACTGCAGAAGTGTGAACATGGTGTGTGTAGCAGAGGCACAGCAAAATGATAGGCATAGTTTTTATTCAAACTAAAGGGGTGGCGAAAGCCACATAACTATGGGCTAGGCTTATAAATGCCCTTGGGCAGATAGCCTAGTATGAACCTATGAACCTATGAACTAACATCTACATTTATGGTAGGTACAAAACTGTACTATGTTCATAGTGTTACACTGCTGCAGTCATCACACTTGGGTTGAATCCCAAAGCCAAGGCTGGGCAGTTGGTACTAAACACGGTTTGAAGAAGCTAGTAGGCCCTGCAAAACTGCAGTGGCAAAGCCAGTTTTTTTGAGTAGAGGCAAGTGGTAGTGCTTGGTAAAGGTGTGCACTGAACTCAAGTTGCAGCTTCCAAAATATCCTTGGTTGGTACCCCTCTGAGGAAGGCTGATGTTGCTGTAGCCCTGGTGGAATGAGGCCTAATGTTACCAGGTACAGGTTTCCCATGGTGTGTGTAGCAGAGACAGATACAATGTCCTATCCATTTTGAAATGGTCTGTTTTGATATAGGCTTTGAGATCCTGCAGCATAGGATACAAAGCTGATCAGATTTTCTGAATTAGAAGTTATGTACTCACCATAACGTTCCATCTGAGTAGGTGTATTCATTTGTCTGCAACCTGTGGGTTATGGATCTGATATCGGATCCGAACTGGCATGGTTTACCAGCTATGGATCCAAGCTCTCGGCTCCTCCCCTCACCCATAATGCCCTGCTCTACCCTCATGACCTCAGATCGAGTTTGCCAACAGCAAGAACACCCTGAAAAGGGTAACATATGCAGGAAACTGAAAGGCCAGGGGGATAGGAGGGTGGGATGGTTGCAGACAAATGAATACACCTACTCAGATGGAACGTTATGGTGAGTACATAACTTCTAAATCTGAAGTAGGAGATTCATTTGTCTGCAACCTGTGGGACAGAGTCCCCAGCTACCTGAATCTTGGGCGGCCATCATGGAAGGATATTCCGGAGCACCGCGGAGCCAAAGGATGCTCTACCCCTAGATGCAAGATCCAACTTGTAGTGGGAAATAAAAGTATGAGATGAAGCCCACGTGGCTGCTGCACAAATATCTAGAGGAATCTTAGCCTTAAAGGCTGCCGAGGTAGAAACTGACCGGGTTGAATGGGCATGTACACTCTCCGGTGCAGGCCTTCCCGAAGCTTGATAAGCCAAGATACATTGTGAAATCCAGCGAGATAATGAGACTTTAGAAATTGGTTTGCCCAAATTAAATTTAGCAAAGGAAATGAACTGGTCGGATTGCCTATGACCAGCCGTCCTGTTTAGATAAAATCTAAGTTGCCTGTGAACATCTAAGGAGTGAAGCTTGTATTCACCTTTGTTTTCATATTTAGGAAAGACAGGGAGGTTAATGGATTGATTAATGTTTGCTTCAGAAGCTACCTTAGGAAAAAAGGACGGGTTGGTCCTGAGGTAAACACGGTCCGGATGAAAGACAAAGTAAGGAGGTTTAGCTGACAATGCTTGAAGCTCTGAAACTCTTGGCCGAAGTAATGGCTACTAAGAAGGCGGTCTTGAAAGATAAGAATTTCAGATCTACCGTAGCCGCCGGTTCGAAGGGGGGGCGGTCAAGGCCTGGAGAACTAAGGAAAGGTCCCAAGGAGGAACCGCTTGCTTTACAGGGGGCCCGAGAAGAAAAGTACCTTTAAGGAAAATCTTTCCCAACTTGGCAGACAGTGGATTGGAGTCATGACAAATGTGATAATGGGAAATTGCCGCAAGTTGTACTTTGACCGTGGAACTGCTGGCACCATCATTAAAGAGTGGTTAAGAAATCAAGCACCAAAGGGAGGGGAACTGTGAAGGGGTTTAGGCCTTTCCGCTCTGCCCACAACGAGAACTGTTTCCACTTGCTGCGGTAGACTTTCCTAGTGGATGGCTTATGAGCTGCCACCAGGATGGCCTTAGGGGACGAAATACCGGGAGTCCTGATCAGGAGTGGAACTGGAGCAGCCAAGCGGTCAGCTTCAGGTTGTTCAGGTTCGGAGGAGATAAGTGGGATGGATGAGATATCAGATCCGGAATGGGATCTAGAATCAAGGAGGATTCAAAGAGTGAGACCTTACAGAGTGAGACCTTAGGAAGGGGAACCAGATCTGTCGAGGCCAAAACTGAGCAATGAGAATCATTCTGCACCCCAACCGAGAGGCTTTCTGAAGAACTTGGAGCATCAGAGGCAAGGGGGGATAAGCATAAAGAAGACCGGGTGGCCAAGCATGCACCAGAGCGTCTCTTGGGGAACCTCTAGGAGGAGGTAGAGTGAAAAAACTGCGCACTTTGTGTTTGAGGGAGAGGCAGAAAGATCGCAACAAGGAGTTCCCCACCGTGCGAAGATGCGTTCTGCTACCTGAGTATTGAGACCACTTGTAAGGGGTGAGAATGGTGCGACTGAGTTTGTCCGCCAGGATGTTGGCCCGACCCGGAATATGCGTTGCTATGAGAAAGCGGTTGGTGGAGATTGCCCATTCCCACACTCTCATGGCTTCGACAAAGAGGGTAAGACCTGGTTCCTCCTTGCATGTTGATATACCAGACAACCAACATGTTGTCCAATTGAATCGCAATTGTTCAAGGGAAGAAAGGCCTGAAGTGCTAGCAACGCTAAGAGCACTGCTCTCATCTCTAGAACGTTGATATGCAGTAAGGTCTCTGAATCGTTCCACGTGCCTTGGACAGTCCGGCCTGCAAAATGCCCCCACCCGAGGCGGGAGGCGTCCATGGTCACTGTGGCGAGGGGGAGAAGCATAAAATGGACGGCCTCCGTGGAGATCTGGAGAGTGTAGCCACCACAGGAGGGACCGCTTGCAAGCCCTGCTGATCGCAATGGGATGATGCATAGGAAGAGCAAGATACGACCACTGGACTAGGAGTGTCCATTGGAGGATGCGCATATTGAACCTGGCGAGAGGAAGAAGCGCTATAGCAGCTGCCATGGACCCTAGAGCCCTCAGGACAAACTCCGCCAGAACTGAGCTCGAGTGGAGAATGGCCCGCACCTGGAGTTGCAGATTTTGAACTCTGTCCGCAGTGAGGAAGGCTTTTAATCTTCTTGTGTCTAACCTAGCACCTATAAAATCTATGAACTGTGTGGGTGCTAGGTTGGATTTTTGTGTTTATAGTGATGCCCAGACGGGGAGCAAGATGGAGAAAGGAGTCTCGCGCCAATAGTAGTAGATGCCTTTTTGGGGCGGTGAGGAGCCAGTAGTCCAGGTAGGGAAAGACCTGTACCCCCTGAAGCCTCAGGTGGGCCGCTACCACTGCTAATACTTTGGTGAACACCCTGGGGGCTGTGGTGAGACCAAAGGGAAGGACCCGGAACTGGTAGTGACTGGCTCCCAGCCGGAAGTGGAGAAACCTCCTGGAGCGCCTGTCCATTAGTATGTGGTAGTACGCATCCTTGAGGTCTATGGAGCACATCCAGTGATAGTCTCCCAGAAGGGGGAGAATAGACTGCAGCGTGACCATTCAGAACTTCTCCTTGGGAACTGCCAGGTTCAAGAGTGAAAGGTCTAAAATTGGTCTTCGATCCCCAGTCTTTTTTGGCACTAAAAAGAACCTGGAGTAGAACCCTGATCCAATCTGGTCTGGGGGGACGGGCTGGATGGCTCTTTAGCAGATGGCCAATTTCTGCCAATGCGGCCTCCCACTGACCGGGTGGAACGTCAGGGAGGGACTTCAATTTTGGCAAGTGAAGAAAGGGGATACGGTATCCTCTGGATAAGATCTGGAGAACCCAGCAGTCTGATTGGACTCCCATGCCGCCAGGTGCTCCGAAAAACGTCCCCCGACTGCCTCCAGAGTGGAGCAGCCGGGCAACCCCTCAGGGCTGCTGCGCGGGCAGTTCAGAGAAGGGTTCTCTGGACCCAAAGTTCCTGGGAGCCCCTCTGCCCCTAGGGCGGCATCCTCCCTGTCCTCTGCCACAGAAGGACTGGTTGTCCGGAGCAGGCTGGGATTGCTGCGAGGGCTGAGAAATCGCAATGACGGAGCCAGGCCTGACATCTAGTAACTAGGCCTGCCCCTGCAGCTCTAGCGGCACCTTCCGTAGCATGGGAGAGTAGCCACATAGAGGTATTTGTGACGGACCTGAGTGGCCATGCGGGTGGAGTGCAGCACTTTGTCCTCCTCAGACATGGACTCTAGGGGGATGCAGCGTATTTAATAAGATCGCACTGCATCCTAATCACGTGTGCCAGATAGTTCAGCGCCCTTACAGAGAAGGTCGCTGAACTAAACATCCGCTTCCCCAAGCGGTCCATCAGAGACTCCTTGCTCGGGGGATGGACTGAGGGACTCTCCTGAGCAAGTTACCTCTTGGTGGCCGCCGCCGTCAACATGGCATCTACCGGAGGCCCCTTTCTCCAATGGGCACGGTCAGCCGGGGGACTGAGAATACGGTCGGGCCTTTTAGGGATTGGCTCCACAGTGTCCGGTTCCTTCTACGCCCTGGTGGTAATGAGGTCCACCAGGGGGTCGGCAGGAGGGGACACCCAAGAGGTAGACTGGCCCGCTTCAAATGCCTCCAACACAGACTCGTCCGAGGAAGACTTGGGGGCAGACCCCCCCCCCCCCTTATGCAGAGCATTTCCATGATGTCTCCAAATGAGACATCCTCGGGGGGTGACCGTGGGGAGCCTTCCCCTTCCTCCAAATCAGTGTCTGTGAGAGACTCGGGGGAGTCAATGTGCCTCCTTTTGCACGTATGTTTGCAGGAAACATCCTCCAGGGGGCTGTAAGAGGAGTCCTCGCAAACAGTAACCTGTTCCAGGGGAACAGCTTGGGGCACAGGAGCAGGCTGTCCCAAGGGCCGGATGGTGGAAGCCTGACCCAGTGCAAAGGGAGCACGGGACGGAGCCGAAGCAAGTGCCGGGGGTCCGGAGACCCTCAACAGGGCCCTCCACTACATCAAAAGCCGAAGGGGAGCCGACCTCGACCAAAGGATCCGACAATCTGCTCCCCCTCTGATCAGGAGTGGATCGGAGCCGGCGCCGAAGCGCTCTGATCCAAAGGGACAGTGCGCTCCGACAGACGGTGCCGAAGGAGCACTGATCCCCCTGGATCCGAAGCTCAGATCCAGGCTCCGAGAGGTCAGATCCGAAGCACTCGAGGGCAGGGTCGGATCCGAAGTACCATCGGCGCTGACCCACCCCCGGCTCCGAAGCTGCTCTGCTCCAACTGCTCCGAACCCAGGTAGCGGGTCGAAGAAGGAGCAATTTGCTTGAAAAAAGGGGTTGAGCTCCCCCCCAGAGGAAGGGGGGGGGGAGGCAAGAGCACTCCCATCTGCATCTGGGCCTGGATGAACCTTATCATCCGGTCCAGATCAGCGTCTGACAGGCTATAAGTTGATCGACGAGGCTACCGAGGTAGGCCTTGAGTACCTCCTCGATAGCCTCGATGGAGATCGGGTCTCCTCCACAGGTCCCGGTGAAAAACACACAGGAGACGGGAGCAGAGGAGGGGAGAGCCAGCAGACAAGGAGGCCGGAGGAGAAGCCCGCTTGGCTGGCGGGGCCGAAACAGAGGTCTCGGCCCGCCACTTATGGTGCTTCTCCCTCCAGTCCTTTCTAGCTTCCCTCTCCTCCGAACCACTACAGGGAGGTTGAGTCCCAGGAGGAGGAGGGGGAGCCGGAGAGGAGACAACCGTAGAAACGGTTACCCCCGAAGGAGCGGAGGCCGGAGCAGAGTCCGGTGGCAAAAGACCCGCCAAGACAAGCTTGGACCTCCACTCCTTCAATGCCCTGGGGTTGAACCCTGCACAAATGGAACATCCAGAAGTGAGGTGTTCAACCCCAAGGCATCTAACACCGAGTGTGGCCATCAGCCGGGGAAAACTTATGGCCACACTGAGCACTTGGAGAACATAGCTTTGGGTTGTTCAGACATCCCAAAAGCAAAAAAGGTTACTTAAACTAGAGTTAAAGCAAGTAACAAAAACCACTCAACAGGCCCAAACACACACTAGGCTACCAGCGAGGGGAGGGATAAGTAAAATTAAATTTTAAACACTAAAAGTATAATTAAATAGGGAAACCTACACTTCCACACAACTTTTACACAACTTCAAAAATTAGTACTTTAAAGACTAATAAAACTGCACTTAGCTGAAGAGCTTAGAAACACAATCTGGTCACCAGCGCGGCAAACGAGATCTGAGGTCATGAGGGTAGAGCAGGGCATTATGGGTGAGGGGAGGAGCTGAGAGCTTGGATCCATAGCTGGTAAACCATGCCGGTTCGGATCCGATATCGGATCCATAACCCACAGGTTGCAGACAAATGAATCTCCTACTTCAGATCCTTAGTTTTGTCCAAGTAGAAACAATTGCCTGTGAATGCCCAAAGAGTGTAGGAGCCTTTCCTTTATTCTGGGGGTTTGGATAAAAGGTGGGTAAATTAATGGTTTGGTTTAGAGCCACACTGGATACCACCTTTGGCATAAAGGGTTAGTTCGTAAAGAGACTTGTCTTGATGCAAAATGATGAAAGGCTCCACTGCCATTAGGGCCTGTAGCTCTGAGACTCTTCGTGCTGAAGTTATTGCTAGCAGGGCAGTTTTCCATAAAAATTGTAAATCAGCTGAAAAAGCTCTCAAAGGGCAGTAGTGCAAGTTTTTCCAAAACAAAATTGAGGTCCCAAGTTGGTGCTCTTCAGGGCAGTCTTATGTTCTTAGCCCCTCTGAGGTACTGTCTTAATAATGGACAGTGAAAAAAATAGGAGGATCAGTGTTGAAATGAGCTGAAGCGTGGATCTTTATAGATGAAAAAGGCCTATGTGCAACATCTGTTAAATATTGCAGAATCAGAATATTTGGGACAAGAGGGTTTTGGCCTTAAGCCTGGTTCCAGGTGCAGAATATTTTCCATTTATCAGAGTAGGTTTTCCTGGTGCTGGGTCTCCAGAATGACATCAATAACAGCTGTAGTGAGAAGTGTTCACTGGTTTAGATAATCTGCCATGCAGCCAGATTTAGTCTTGAGCTGGCTGTGTAGAATCTGTTTTGCAGTCAGCAGGTGAGGAATGAGGTAAAATCCATGGTGGGCCTTGAGCCATGTTCCTTAATATTGGAAACCAGTGTTGGCATGGCCAGTCTGGAGGAATGAGCATCATTTGTGGCCTCTAATCTGGCTTTTAGCAGCACCTTTGCCAGAAGAGGCAGTGGAGGAAAGACATACACAGTGTTTTCCAAACGAGAGGGTGTCCACTTTCCAAGCTAGTGTGTGGTATGTCCTTGTGCAAAACTTTCGCTGTTGGTAATTTTGGGGGGAGGCAAACAGATCTATGTCTAGGCTCCCCCATTTTTGAGTTAGTGAATACTTGTGGGTCTAGTTTCCACTCGTGAGGATCCATGACATTTTAGTCTGCCAATGTATTTCTTTCCTGGCAGGAATTGTGTTTGTAGTTGAACTTTGTCAGTGCTATGTTCCACAAGGTCATTGCTTGCCTGCATAGGTGGTAGGAATGTGTGCCCCCTTGTTTATGTACCACATCACTGTGGTGTTCAGTCTATTAGAAGTTGTCCTGGATGTAGGAGGTCCTTGAAAGCTGTTACAGCATTTTGTACAGCTAGCATCTCTTTTCGATTGATGTGGAGATTCATTTGATCTGCAGACCATTTGCCCTGAATACACTGTCCTGCCATGTGTGCTCCCCAGGTGTAATCAGATGCATCTGTTGTCATTGCTTGCCTGGCTGTGGGCAAGGTGAAAGGCTGATCCTTTGAGGTGACATGCCTGAGCCCACCATAGAAACTCCTGTTGAAGGCAGGGAATTAGTGGTATTGTTTCCAAGCTGTGGCTGTGTTGAGTCCATAAGCTTTTCAGGTACCATTGTAATTTCCTCATGCAGTTTGGCATATGGTATTAGTATGCAAGATGCCATGAATCCCAAGGCCTGCAGAATTTTTCTTGCAGGGATTTGGGTCTTTGTTGCCATCATTTTGAAGTATTGAGTCAGTTGTCATTGCTTGCATGGTGTGAGAAGCCATCTGGGCCATTGTATTCAAGCTGGCAGCCAAGAATATAATGTCCTGCGAGGGCACTAGTTTTGGCTTTCGTTTACTGTGTACCCTAGGCAACTTAGGTTTGTTTTTTTTGTTTTTAACAAACTTGAGATGTTTTAAAAGAATGTCCTTGCTGTCTGCTTGAATAAAGCAGTCGTTCAAATATGGATATATTCGGATTCCTTTGTCTGCAGTATGCAATTACTGGTACCAGGCATTTTGTGAAGACCCTGGGCGCAGTAGATGAGCCAAAGGGCAGTGCAGAGAAAGAGCTGTACCTGCTATGAATCGGAGGCATCTTCTGCAATTGCCCGATAGGGACATGGAGGTATGCCTCCTTGAGGTCCAACATTACTAGCCAAGCCTTCTTGCCCAGCATGGGAAGAAGTTGCTGTAGTGTGAGCATCTTGAATTTGGGTACTTCCAGGTATGCATTTAGAACTGAAAGGTCCAGAATGGGTCTCCAGACTTTGTCCTTTCAGGGAACCAGAAAGTCTTTAGTAAAACCCTTGTCCTTGCTCCTGTGCAGGAACCTGTTGAATGGCTCTCATGTCCATGAGTGCTGTAATTTGTCTGAGCCTCTGCCCATTAATTTGATTGCAAGTTTGGCATTCCTTTTATCCTTGTAAAGTGTGAAAGTGGAACCTGTATCCTTCAGTTACAATATTTAGGACCCGTTTGTCTTTTGTGATGTGCCAATTGTCTGCAAAAAGGGCAAGTTATCCTCCCAGGAGAGCTGCCAAGAGTGATTTGCTTGGCAGTCTGAGGGGTAAGTTATTGTGATTGTCTTCTGATAGTTTGAGACCTGTCTTCTCCTCCTTTCTGGGTTGTGCCACCCCAATGTCGTGGCTTGTAAGAGCCTTGTGGCTGACCTCTGCCCCTTGGGAGTCTATTTGCCCCTCTGTGGTTTGTCAGAAATTGGAAAGGACCAGTTTTTGGTTTGCCAATTTCTGCTGAAACGAGGGGGTTGAACCTGTAAAAAAATCCTTGACTGTCTGCATAGATTTTTGCCTTATCCTCCATTTTCTTAACCTCTTCTGCTTTCACACCAAATAAAACATCCTGCTGTAAGGGTGCATCCAATAACTTTGCTTTAACATGATCAGGTAAAGTTTGCTCTTGACCAAGCATGCCTATGAATGACAGACCCTGTTACAGCTGCTCTGCAAGAAGCTTCCAATGAATCAAATCCACATTGCAAAGTATGTTTTCCCACTTCTGCTGCATGCAACAAATCTTGCATTTCCTTGTAATCGGGCTGCTCTGTATGTGTGCTCATTTTTTGTTTTGAGACAATTATTTCAGCATGTGAAACTGGCAATTTAAGGCCCTCATAGCTAGAGTAGCTGAGGTATATACTTTCTCCATCTGTCTAGTGCTCTAGAATCCCCTTCAGATGGTACAGGATTTTTAGCAAGAGGCCTTAACCACTTTGGGACCCTAGGAAATGGTTTCTGGGTCAGCAACAGGGCTTTTATATAGGAATTTATGCGAGTAAGGGACTAGTATCCGTCTGGTTTGGCTGGTGCAGGAGGTAAAGGCTGGATTCTGAACAATCCACAATGTCTAACAGGTGGAATAGCAAGGGGTCTGTGCTGGGGTAGTAAGAGGAACTGAGCCTTTTCTTAGAATCAGTAATCCTGGCCTTCCCAGTGGGAATGTTCCCTCATGGTATGTAAAGTTTCCCCAAAAGAGTAGTCTTCTGGGGGAGATGCTGAAGGAATAGACTACAGCATCAGAGTCTTCATAAGAGGGTGGGGGTAAAAAAAAAAAAGGAAGAGTACACTTGTTCCTCAGAAGAATCTGAGGAAATGGAAACCTGGTCAGAGGAAGTGTAGTCCTCCTGTCTAGGCCTTGTCAGGTGAGGGATGGGAACCCCTGATTAGGGTAATTAAGTCTTCGGCCATCTTAAGCATCTGTTTCTTAGGCATGGGGCCTTGCACTGGAGACTGTCCTTTCAACTGCACCAGAATCCACTTCAGCCACGGAGTCGGAAGGGCCTAAAGATAAAGGCTCTGGAGGCCCTGCAATCTCTGCTTGGGATTCGGATGCAGGCTGGGGTCCTAAATAAGCAGTCAGGGGCTGCATAGGCAGCACACAAAACCGGAGAACTGGCAACTGGCCTAGCAGAGGCCTCTGTCTGGTTTGGGTCTCCGCTGCCTGTCCTCATCTTTGTGCTTTTTATGCATCCCGGTTGTCGGTTGCTCCGACAGCATGGTATAATTAAATTTTCTACCAAAACAATGTCGGGTGAAATCAGACGTTTAATAGTTCGTTGGTTAAACAAAGCACAAAACAGACAACCTGTGACGTCGTGGTCTGGGCCTAGGCAAGGGATACAATAATGAAAATCCTCGAGGCATTTGCTTCCCACAAGAAATGCAATTAACTTTCTGACATCGGACTGAGGCAAGAAAAGGTTCCCCAATGGGGTACTTAAGTTTATTGAAGACTTCGGTCTGAAATTCAATTTGAAAATCTCAGGAGTCAGCTGACTGGCACTTGCCGCGCAGTACCCGAAGCAGAAGCAGTTAGCAAGACTGAAGAAAATGGAGTTTGCTGCCTCTTATACCCCTGTCGCACTGATGTCAGGGAAGAAGCAACAGCAACAGACGCCAGACCAAGACTTTGGCAGACTGTGGGACCACCTGATGGCAGATAACCGAAGTGTGATGACTGCAGCAGTGTAACACTATGCCGGGCTTGGAAGATGGATGCGTCTTTGCTAAAGTCCTGAAGAATTTTGCCAACTGAGTGGAGGTGAAAATTAGTTCCTCCCACAGCTCAAATCCCAAGACACCCTGATTTAGGAACCCTCATAGGATCCATCATCCTCCACTTCTGCCAGTTATGCAAGAACTATAGGTTCATAGGTGTGCAGTAGGCTAATGGCCCTGGAGCCTTTTTAAGCCTAGCCCATAGGATTACCCTGGCATCGTGCCACCTGCTTTAGTTCCCAGTGCCTGTAGAGGCACTGGAGTTATCCCCAGGGTGAATTTTCTACTTCCCATCCACTCAAGATTTCTCTTGAAGTGGGCCAGTGTGGTGCTCTGACATGCATGGGAAGTCTATTCCATAGCATGGGCAGTCTCTGGGTTATGAACCAGTCCCCCCCCCCAGCTTGTTCTGTTGTAGTAATGAGGATGAGGTCTCTAGAGCATGTGGTGCAGAGGATTTGGATTTCTTGAGATGTAGCATTTTTAACAGAGCTGGGTCAGACATGGACTTGTAAGCAAGATAGCCTCAAAGTAGGCGATATGCGACAGATTAGTTGCAGTGGAGTCCATATAACACAAGCGTTTAAGGCCTAGAATCCAGAGTTTTTTTGCGGCCTCTCCAATTTCATGCGTCTCGTGAGGTACATGCCAAATGTGGAATTGTACCCTATGATTGGCCTAATGAGGAAAGAGTAGAGGGAGACAATGACCTCTTTCTTCCTGGATGCAAAACCTTTAGTAATGAGATGTTCCACATAAGACTGACCTTTTGACCATCACATTGCTGCCACTGTGGTTGCCATCCTGTTCCCAGATCTCAACTAGTGTTCAGTGGACTACCATTGATGTGGTAATTCATGGGAACCAGGTTTTGCCCAAAGGGGATTACTAGACTTTGCATTTAGCTTAAGATCATGATTCAATGGTCGGTCTCAAGTGAGGCCTTTCTATAGGATGTCACTTGGGGAGTTAACTCCCAACTTGCAATTGTCTGAACTTTGGCAGCCAGAGGCCCTTTGTGTTGCCCCCAAACATGAGGACCCAGGACCAAACCTGTGGGTCACCACTTGACAGGTTGGCAGTCTGACTGAGTCTGCTACTTTCACACTATGGGTTCTGAGCCAGTTTGCAACCCAGCTAGTTGCATAGGTTGATGCCTAGCATTAAGAGTTTTTCTACGATTCCCCGAGTGGGGAATGGTATCAAAGGCCTTGGCCAGATCAAGGAGACCATATGAACCACCTTGCCTTCAATTCACAGCTCTGGTGACTCAGTTTACCAGGTTGAGCAGGCATAATCTACCCTTCACAAAACCAAACTGGGATCCAGAGTTTGGAGATTTCCTATATCCTCATTAGGTCCATGATGTATTCCATAGCTTTGCATATCAGACTCAGGCTAATTGACACTGGTTCCCAGGGTCTGTAGTCTATCCTTTGTGGAGGGGGATGACTAGCAGTGCGCCATTTGGTAGGGACAAAACATGAGGTGAGGCTGTTATTTAACAGGGCACACCAGTGTAGTGCCAGTTCACTAGTTCATGTAGAACACAGGCAGGGATATTGTCAGGTCCCATAGAAGCTGTATTCTTGGCCTTGGACAGTGCTGTTTTAACCTGTGCAGCAGTAATACTGGGTGCCAAGCAATCTACTGGTATTGTGATTGGTCCTTTGGTGGAGAGGGGTAAAGTTAAAATTGAATCTGTCAGCTCAGTATAGAGGTACCATTGTGCAGTAGCTCAGAGCAAGTCTGGGTGTTGCTGTGGAGATTCTTTACATAACTATAGAAAGGTCTTTACATAACTAGAAGGGTTGCTGTGGAGATTCTTTACATAACTATAGAAAGGTCTTTACATAACTATAGAAGGCCTTGTGGTTGTCTTTACTAACTGCTGCAATTCTGATTTCCTAGCTAGCTTTAGAGTATTTGATGAGGGATCTCAACTTTTTGTTGAGCCTGATGAGTTTCTTGTGTCTTGGGACTTCCTTATTTGTGTCTTGGGACTTCCTTATTCGGTTTCCTCCTGTTGTAGAGTTTATGGAGGGGACCACCAGATTGGCTTTTTTTTGGAGGACAGAGTCTTGGTTCTATTGGGTATGGCAAGATCCATGCATTTGTGCAAGTGTTCGTACAGTGCATTGGTGTATTTGGTGGTCATGCATCTATTTTGCATTTGCATGAGTGCCATGAAGTTTGCCACCTGTTTCTGGGAGCCCAAAGTTAGCTTTGGAGAAGTTTTCATGGTGGTTACCTTTGTGAGGGGTGGGAGGGATGTGGATTTCCAAGGTGATTAGTTTGTGGTCAGATCTAACCAGGGATGAGTTTACTATTTGTATAGAGCAACAGTTGCCCAGGTTAGTAATGACCAGGTCAAGGATGTTGCTACCTCTAGTGGGGGTAGGAACGAACTGGTCCAGGCCACTGGAAGGAAATGTTGGGCAATTGTATTGGTACACTAGTCTTCCCAGTTAAAGGGTAGTTGAAGTTGCTCAGTATAAAAGTATTAGGTTGGACCCTAATATTCTCTAGGGAGCTTAGGAATGTGGAGTGCAAGTCTTGGGACATGCTTGGGGACCTGCATCAGGTAACTACCTGAATCACCATCTTACCCCATTGTTAGCTGCACCTGAAGCATCTTCTGATGTGTTATACTGTGCTACCAGTCTGGAAAAAGGTGTGCATCCTTTAGGAAAATGGAACCACCACTGCCTTTGGTCCAAGTCCTGGGGCAAAAAGGTGTGGAAGTTGTAGCCAGGTACTGCAAGGGTGCTTTCTGCTGCCTTGAACCAGGTCTCATTCCACACAAAATGTCGATGTTCTCCATTTTAGGAAGTGCTTTAAGCAACTGCATTTTGAGATTTAGACTTCTAGCATTGAGCAGCATGACCCTCAGATTGCATTTGTTTGTTGTAGTTATGGTGGTAATTTGGTCTTTTGAACACTGCCTAAAAAAGGCACTATAGGGGTGGCAAGAGCCTTGGCCAGTATCTAGCAGCCCAGGGGTGACCGATGCAGGCCATCTCTGGCAAAGCATTACGGTCTGTCAATCAGGTTATCCCAGGCAGACATACTGGACCCCCTCAGAACAAAAACTTGGCCAACTGTTGAAATCATTTTCTGCTTGTACTGTGGTATTCTTCTGGGTGATGGTGGGAGGCTGCTCAGGCCTAGAGTCCTACCAGTCCGAGCTACACAAGAGAATGCCTCCATGTCATCCAGGGAGACATGTACATGTGGGTGTGAATGACCAGTCATTTGAACCTGTTGAGGGACCAGAATGTGTGTGTTGGGGTGGATCCTGGCACCAGACTTTCTCCTTATTCAACCTAGTGAGTGGGACATGTGCCTCACTACCAAGTCACCTATAACTAGGGTTGGGTATACTGTTTTCCCTTAGGGGCTTTGGTAGAGTGGCACACTGTTTAGTAGTCTCAAATTAGTGCTGTGTTGTGATGGTAGTGTTTCTGCCTTGAGGTCTCTGCTGTTTGGGTACATTTGAGAGCCTCCATAAAGGTAGGTGTGGAGTGTGTTTATGTAAAGGCAGCACTGGTATTCTTGAGGGCCGTGTTCCATGAGGTGCAGTGCCAGTGTTGACCTCTTGGCCAGCTATAGGGCATTGCTTCCAATTTGGATATACAAGTGCATCTCTCGCAAGTCTGAGTGTTGGGAGGTAAGAGGGTCAGTGTACATGAGGCAGTTGCTACATTGCCTCAGGATGCCCCAAGTTCACCAGATTAATAGGAAGCACAGGGAACTGACAGACATACCTGGAGAGGTGGGCATTAAGTACTGGAGCAGTTTCCTTGTAGAACATTTAGTGCTGGTAGCACTTGCTACAATTGCTACAAGTCCAGTAAAGTAGTTAAGAGTGCAGATGAGAGAACTAGTAGATACAAGTGAAAAATTGAAGAGCAGACTTTTTGGCACCACTCAGCTTACAAAAACAGTCTTGGATACAGCAAACCTGTACCAAGACTACTTACAGGAAAGGCAGGAAACAAGCTTAGATTTTTGCAGGATTCCTACAGACAAGGAGGATTGCACTGAAAAAGATGCATACCAGCCCATCATAACTAGCTTGGGAAACTTGGTCTCCATCATTTGGATCCAGAACCCTTGTTGGACATTAGATAAGTTGACAGCAATTACAGATGCCAGCATTTGAAGCGTGTGTCGCATTTCAAAGACCCTGCACCTTCATCTCCCATTGACACTGCTTCAAAGCCTGAACCAACTGCCAAGACAGATGGAACGGAGAAAAAAAAAAAGCCTAGATTTAGAAGTTCCCTATTAGGCCGAAGATTCATTCTTTTGAATGCATCTTGGTCAAACTCTAGCCTGAAACTGCAAAAAAATCTAAGTGGCTTTTAAGCAAATTCTTTCCCCTGGGAAAAATTTGCTTTGTTACTTTGCCGTTTTCAGCACTGTAGTGCAGTCTCAGAGTTGGTATATTTAAGTAGGGGGTGGGGGCGAAACCTCCCACTTAATGTTTAAAAGTTTTTTTTTTTGTTGGAACAGCGAAAAATCGCTGTTCTGACTGTTCGAAATTGTAAGCCTTCGCTTATAGGGTTGATCACCGTTCACAGCTCTCTGATCCAATATAGACCAGATTTAGATACATGCAACTCCACAGAATCTCCTTTTCAAGCCCCAAAACTGAATCTGGAATGTCGGATGACCACAGGTTGTGTGCCACTGGATTTATGGAGTTTTGCTAGAGGAATCAAAATCAGAAGCCATGAGATCTGAAATTATCCTTGCAGACAGTAGTCAGGGGAAAATAGTTACGTACTCATAACGTTGCATGCGAGTTAGTTTATCTCTCCTTCATTCTTAGAGGAGTTCAGAGCCAATCCTCTGCTCAGTCTACCTACTACAAAGCTAGAGGTCTTCAGACAGCTAGAGGCCAAGTTCCTATCCCATGATGCACCTAGTTACCCCAGATCTGCCATGTATAATACCATGTGCCATTCTAGCACTCTTTAGGATAAAACCTACAGAAAGACTGAGCAACCAGGATAAAACTTGCCTCTGTCCTCAAAAAAACTCTGGAGGGGATAGGAGGGTGGGAAGAATGAAGGCGAGATGAACTGAATGTTCTGAGTACATAGCTTATGTGAAGTTCTCTTGCTGTTCATCCTTACAGATGGGTAGCATCCCAAGCACCATCTTGGGTGGCTCATGGGAGTGTTTTTCAGGGCAGCCGAACACAAGGAGGCACGGTCCCAGGAGGCAGTCAACATTGTAATGAGCGATAAAGGCAAGACGTTTTGACCAAGTGGCTGCGGCATAAATGTCTATATGAAGCCTAGCAGAAAATGGACACTGCTCTGGTAGAATGAGCCTTGATCTTGTTTTAAAGGTAAATTAGCAGCTGAAGTAAAGGTGATACAGAACCATCTAGATAATGTTTTTGCCACTGGCATACCTTTTCTGGAATATGAAAAAGAAAAACTGTTGATTTTGACCTCTTGTTCTATCCAGGTAAAAATCTGAGCAGTCTAGGAACATCTAGCTTATGCAGCATATACTTTAGTATAAACGTTGGGTAAAAATGAAAGATTTGTTCACAGGGACACTCTCCTCATGGAAAATCAAATGAGGCTTTATGGAAAAGGCCTGTAGCTCTGATACTCTACAGGCAGAAGTGATTGCTACTAAAAGGATGGTCTTCCATAACAAACATTTTAAGTCACATGAGGAAGCTTGTTTTGAAAGGTGGAATGCGTGAAAGCATAAAATTTAGGATCCATGGGGTATAAGGGGATTTCACAGGTTGTCGAGATGAAAGGTCCCTTTGAGAAAAGCTTTGGATAGCGTGTGACATTATGTTCAATCCTTAAAAGCAAAGTTGAAAATTAGAACTGGTGGCAAGTTGTAACCAAACTGTTGCTGCTGCAGCCCCTTTACTGAAAAGGGGTCAAAAAATTAATATGGAGGAAGTGGGGGGCTTGGTGGGGATAAATGTTATTTTGAGAAGCCCATATAGAAAATCTTCTCCATTTGCCAAAGTATAGCTTCCTAGTAGAGGATTTGTAAGATATATGCAGTTTCACTTGAGGTTATGGAACCTGGCTATGTTGGGAATTTGAGCAGCCATGCTGTCAATTTCCAGGACTAGAGGGATGCAGAGCCCCTGAAATTCATCAGGTGGTCTGGAATGGAGTCCAGAATCCAAGGCTCTTCCAACAGATGAAGGAAGGGGAACCGAATCAGACAAGGCCAATGAGGGGCTATTAGAATGATAGTCCTTCCCAGGGCTTTGCTTTCTGCAATATTTTGGGTATTAAGGGAATTGGTGGGAATACATAGGAGACCCAGAGGCCAATCATGTAAGAGTGCACCCCTTGGGGCTTCTCCCAGAGTAGGAATCTGGGCAAAAGTAGCTTCTGCATTTGTGTTAAAGTGGTTGGCAAAAAGGTTGCAGCAAGGCTGGCCCCACCTGCAGAAAATTCTCTCCGCTATCTGAGGGACCACTCGTGAGGTAAAAAAATTACCCTGCTCAGTCTCACTGTATACTGCATTTCCCCAGGATGTGCATTGCTATCAGAAAGTGCTGGGTGGATGTAGCCCACTGCCATACTCACGGCCATGGGACCTGGTTCCTCCTTATTTGTTCAAGTACCAGACCACTAACCTGGATTCATAGGTTAACTAGGCTAACTGCCCTTGAGCCAATTTCAAGCCTAGCCAATTACCCCATGTGAGAATCAAGCCCTGCACCTTGTGTCCAAGGTAGACACCTTAACCATTATGCCATCCTCAACCCAACATGTCAGTCTGTATTGCAATAGTCCAAAGGGGAGAAAGTCCTGGAAGTACTTATCTGCAGATGAGTCTCCTGTTCAGTCCATGTGCCATGGGCTGTTCACTGAAAATGCCCCCACCCACACAGGGAAGCATCCTTGGTCAATGGCCACTGGTGAGGGTAGGATAAAAGGGCAACCTATTGTTACATGGAGGTAAGCCACCACTGAAGATCTTTTGCATGCGTTTGATAATTGAGATGAGACATTGGGAGCTCAAGACCATTGAGTGAATAGCCATTGAAGCCACATGTGCAAGCGACCCAACAGTTTCACCAATATTGCAGCTGCCATCATGCCCAACAACTTTAGCACTTCTGATGCTGGAGCCTGGTCTTTGGATATGTGGACCTGCTGACAAAGCAGTAAAACTTTCTGCTGGAAGTTTCAGTGGTGGTGTCCAATTCTGCTCAGATAAAAAGGAGGATATGTTGTGATAGTGACCAGGCAGATTTCTGAATTTATTGTAATGCCCAGAATGCAGAGTAAGAGTGGCATCCCTGGCTTGTATTAGCAGATGCCTGGCGGTGGCAGTGTGGGGCCAAAGTATGGAAACACCTGGAATCCTAAACACTTCAGGTGAGCAGTGACCACTGCCATACATTTGGTGAACACTCTGGGGGCTGTAGTGAGACCAAAGGGCAGGGCTCGAAACTGGCAATTAATGGCTCCCAGCCAGAAACAGATCCCTGGATGGTCTGGCCATTTTTATATGGTAGTACACCTAGATTTCTAGCACATCCAATTGTCTTTCCCTAAAAAATGGAAAGACTGAAGTGTGACCATTCAGAACTTTGACAGATCTATTTTGGCCCTCAGCAAACTAAACAGCTCTCCAGTCTCTTGTCTTTTCTGGAACTAAATATTAAGTTCCAGACCCAGTCTGGTCTACTGGGATTGGTTGGATGACAGTTTCACAACATCTGGACATTTACTGTTTCTCGTTTCCTGTAACTGGGTGGAATATCCAGGATTTTTGTTTTCAATGGAGGGGGAGTGGCAAAAGGAATGAAATATCCTCTGGAAACTACTTTGCACCCAGTTGTCATTTATTCTGAGCCAGGTGTCTAGATACCAAGATAAGCAACCCCTGCCTCCAGAGCAGGACAGTCTGACCTCCTTTCAGGAGCACTGGGAGGAGGTCCCAAAGAACTGGTCTGCCGCCCTGGTTTTGCATACCCCCCCATCATGAAGACAGTCTTCCACCAACAGTCTTTCCTTCCTGTTCACACCTGGGTAAAGTTTCCTTAACTTTGGGCCTGAAAAGGGGTAAGCCATCAAAAGGGGTGTTGACAACGGAGGAATTAAAGGGCTCCACAAAGGAACGCAAATGCATCCAAGAATGTCTAAGACACTCCTGTACTCACTGCCCTACTCGCTCCATCAGCTACATATGAAATGAGATGCATGGACAAGTTCACTATGGAACTGAAGGTAGAAAGCTGGGAGGACTGTCTGAAGATCCTGCAGCTACTTATCCTGAAGAGCATCTCCAAGCTCTTAGTTCAGTGAATGCATGGCAAAAGTCACTGAACTGTATGTGTGCTTCCCGTATCCATCCATGATCCTAGAGTCTGTTAGGATGGAGAAATTTGACATGGTGGCCACCATGGCATCAACTGGCACTCTTGGGGAGGAAAAGACTTTTCCTAGGGGGCAGAAATAAATGCATTTTGCCTCCTAGGGACAGGCTCCATGGTGTTCAGAGACTCGCACCCTTCGTGAGACCAGCTCCATAATCTCAAAGGATGAAGACATCCAAGAGGGAGGGTTGAGACCCAAAAGCCTTCAGAAGACTTCAGTAGGGTTGGACTTCCAGCCACTCTGCTTAAGGATTTCCAATATCTCAGCAAATACGATCTTCAGAGGGGGACCATGGGGACCCTTCTGATTCATCTAAGTCACTATCTGATACGAGATGCCTGCAGGGAGTCTAGGTGCATCCTATGAGATTATCTTCCTGGGAACCTAAATCAGTGGGAACTTCTGGCAAGGTCTTAGAGCAGGGGGCACCCATTGGGGCTTCCCGAGTCTCAGAGTCTCTACGCTTAGCATCTGTGAAAGCAGAAGTTGACACTAGCGCTTTTGGGGAGGTGGTATTTGGACCTGAAGTTGTAGAGGTCTTGGGGGACCTCTCCTCATGGCTTTAAAGGCACCTCTGCTCCGATAAGAGACTGCTGGATCCGAAGAAATCTATACCCTTGGAACCAGCACAGTGGGCTCTGAACCAGAGGTAGGAGCCAAACTCATCTGAGCAGAGGCCCTGAAAGAAAGTTAGAACCTGTCAGTCTGACTCCTCCCCAGACCAGACAGGCACCAAGGAAGTCTGAGTAAATCGAACTGATAGCACTGGAACAGGTGTCTGCTCCCAAGGCTCAATCAGGTCCAGCTCCAAAGGACCAGTACGAGGACCAGTATGTCTGAGGAAAAGTAAATGGCATTACAGTTTTAGGCTCAGAAACCACCTGGATCAGACAAATATTTAGCAAACACCAGTGCCTATAGCAACTTCTGCACCACATAACCACATCCAAATCAGACAGGCTGATAGAGGACCTTGGAGGAAGGAAGGAATGGGGCCACTGACTGAATAGGTGACTAGCACTTTTGGATACCAGTTCCAGGACTGGGGACCAGCTCCTAAAAGACAGGATGCTCAGCTCTGAAGGCTGTGGAGCAGACTTTTTGGTTTTGTCAAGTCTTAAAACACTAAGACTGGCTAGATTTATCCTGGTCACTTGAGGCTTCCTGAAATGAAGCTTTCAAAAGTCATCTGTCTAAGTTCTCTCTTGAAAAACTTGAGGAAAAATGGGAAATTGAGCAGCTTTCTTGCTAAAGCAAGGCTCCAACACAATACACAACTAACGTGGCTGTCAGACATTTGTCCACATTTTGGACATTTTTTAAAACCAGATGTAGGATGCTTCTCTGCCTGGTCAGCCATATGAACTACAGTATCAAAAATTCTACTAAACAATAGACTGTACTTTTAAGAGAATACACCAACACAAATTTAGAAGTTAAACTATAGTAACAAGCCCTAAAAACAAATGGGCTGTAAACTTCAAAGCACTCGCACAGTCTAAAGTTAAACCTATTTAAACTACAAAGCTATATAAATATAAAGGCACACCAAGAAGGGAAGGGATTATTAGCATTTGTATTATCTTGTCGAAAGATATTGAATGGCTAAATCGAAAATACCATACATCGAAACTGTTCTTGTGGGGGGCTGCACCCCCTGCTAATACATACCAATGCAGATCGCACTTCAGTGAGGAAAGAGCAAATTCTCATTCCCACTCTACCATGATCCCACAACACTTACAATGCACAGCATTTCTGATGTTTTAGCAGTTCGATATTTTCAACATGGGATAATGTGAAGTAGACCAGATTATTAAAGGCCTATAAAAAACAAAGGCTAAAAGAAGATGGAGAGGACACTAAATACCTATCAATGATATAACCATCCCCAACCATCACAGCTTTTCTTAACGTATACGGACCAGAGCTGCGCTTGGAAACCTCCAATCTATTGCAGCAGCAAACTAGATCAGAGGTAACTAGATGCATCATGGGATAGGTACTGGGCCTAGAGCTGAAGATAGAGCTTTGTAGTAGAGAGACTGAGCCAAGGAACAGCTCCAAACCCATCTGTAAGAATGGATGTTGGGAGAACTTCACATACAAATTTCTTTGGAAGAAAAGCTCTGCGCCCAGCTAAGAACCCAGGAAAATCATGTTGAGTCCAGGCTTTTACATGTTCTAGAACTAGAGTGTATAAAACCCTCACTCATGAAACCAACACTGAAACACTGTAAGAGGTAATCCAAGGAAGAAGATCCAACAGGTCATCAAATGAGCTACACTGTTCAGTGCCTTAACCTTTGGTCTTTTTACTGCTCCAAGAGTATTCAGAGTGATCCTGACAGAAAACCTTAAAGTCTGGAATCTGGATCTATAGGAATGTTAAGATATTAAAACTGCCAGGAACTCATTGGGGTATGAAAGCCAACAAGTTGAAGGGATAACCCCATACGATAGCAGATACTGAAGGACTGGAGGGAAGGAGTTTGATCTGGCAGTTGGGGGAATCCCTCAAAAATGAGAAAGGACTGCCATAACTTTCAAAAGTTTACAATTCAAGCTGCCGAAGAATGAGGTCCAGAGTAAGGGTACATCAGGGTCAAAGGGATTCTTTACGATCATACTTGAGACTGTCCTTTATTCAGTGTGGAGGGGTACTCTTTCTTGGAACCTCCTTGCAATTGCTAGAAGTGCTAAAAAACTGCTGTTAAGCAACAAAGGATGTAGGGGTTGCATTAAACTTGAAAGCAGGCTAAAGTCCAGGAAATTCCTTTAATCAGCACAAGTCTTGCCTTCTCAAGGACCTCTGCAGATAGTTCAGAGTTTTCAAAATTTCATCAACATCCCCTGGAAGGTTTGATTAGATATAAACCTCCAGTTCAGTGGCAGTATCCCTTCAAGCAGCATAAGCTAGACTCCAAGCAAATTCTGAAGTCTAATTGAGGGCCAGACTCGCACCAAGTGTACAGGATACGCATTAACATTCACATTGTGCAATCTTTTAGTGACTAGAAAACAGTGTACATGAAACTGTGGTAACCTTAACCTTTAGAAATCCCTGTCAAAGCTGCAAGAATCAGTAGAAAAATAAAGTTAAGTACTCAACGTTCCATGAGAGTTCATCTCACCTTCATTGTTAACCAATGGGTTTGGAGGTGATCCCTCTGCTCCAGTACAGCCACATGCAAAGCTAGAGGTCTTCCAGTAGCCAAGCCCCTACCCCATTATGCACTGAATTACCACAGATCTTGTTTGCTGCGTATACCATAACCATATGGAATAGTTACTCCCATATAGAAAGGAAGAATTTGGGCAACCAGGATGAAGCCAACATCTAGGTAAACTATAAAACCTCGATCTAGGTCATCAGCCAGAAGGGGGTAGGGATGCAAGAATGAAGGAAAGATAAACTCACATGGAACGTTATGGTGAGTACATAACCTAATGTTAACTTCAATCTTGCTGTTTTTAACAGATGGGTAAGAATCCCAAGCACCAATCTTAGGTGGCTCACAGGAGTACATTTCTCAGGACCGCGGACCCAAAAAGATGCTCCATCCTGGAGGCCTCATCAACTTTGTAATGAGTGATAAAGGGTATGAGGTTTTGACCAAGTGGCTGCTACACAAATGTTAGAGGGGAAGTTTGGCTGAAAACGCAGTGAGTGTAGAAACTGCTCAGGTTGAGTGAGCTTTATTCTTGTTGCAAGGGCATATTAGCAGCTGAATAGGCAAAAGTGATGCAGATAACCATTTAAACCGTTTTAGCCACTGGTCTACCTTTCCTGGATTCAGAGAAACAAAAGCTGGTCTCGTTTCCTGAAATAGTTTGCAGTCTGATCAAGTTGGTGCAGCATATACTTTAACTTGTTGGAAAGATTAGGGAAGAAAACTGGTAACTCAACTTTGTTAATATTGGTTTCTGAACAAACTGGGCAAAAAACGATTTGTCCTAAGTGATACTGTCAGCATGAAACTTCAAATCAGGGTTGATGGATAAAGCCTGAAGCTCTGACTCTGCGGGCAGAAGTAATGGCTATTAGAAAAATGTTCAACAAATTTGAGGTCGCAATATTATGCTGGTTCAAACTGAGGGAGTATTATACATGAAAGCATAACATTTAGATTCCATGGAGAACAGGAAGTTCACAGGTGGTCTTATATGAAATGTACCCTTGAGAAAAACTTTGGATAACTTGTGGGACATATTTTAAACAGTCAACCCCAAGATGAAAATTAGAACTAGCAGCCACCTGAACTGTTGCTGCTGCTCCTTTGTTAAAGATCAGTCAAGAAGTCTAGTATGGATGTAATGGGGGCTTGGTAAGGATCAATATTTTTAGAGGCCCATATGGAAAATCTCTTCCACTTACCAAGATACAATTATAGTGGAGGGCTTACAAGACAAAAGGATCTGTTGTCATTGGAAAGGTTATGAAGCCTGGCTAGGAGGGGAACTGGAGTAGCCAAGCTGCCAGCTTTGACTGCAGAAAGATGAAGGTCCCCAACAGGTGTCAGGTGGTCTGGAACTGGGTCCAGAATCCAGGGATCCTCCAAGAGATGAGGTTGAAGGAATGGAAACCAAATCTGCCAAGGCCAATGAGGGGCTATACAAATTATATAGTCCTTCCCAGATCCTCCAAGAGATGAGGTTGAAGGAATGGAAACCAAATCTGCCAAGGCCAATGAGGGGCTATACAAATTATATAGTCCTTCCCAGGGATTTTGCTTTCTGTAGAACCTTTGGTATCAATGGTATTGATAGAAATGCATAGAGACCACCCGGGGGCCAATTGTGCAAGACTGCATCCCTCAGGGCTTCTCCCATAGGGGGAATCAGGGCAAAGGTAGCTTCTGCATTTTGTGTTTGTGTGACTGGCAAAAAGGTCACAGCAAGGCTGGCCCCATTTGCAGAAAATCCTGTCCGCAATCTGAGGGACCACTCGTGTGGCAACAAGATTGCCCTGCTTAGCTGGTCTATCACGTTGGATCTCCCCCCTGGATGTGCGTTGCCGAAGTGCTGTGAGGAAACAGCCCACTGTCAAACTGAGGGCTTCCTCTGCAAAGGAAGCAAGATCTGGTTCCCCTGGTTTGTTTAAATACCAGCCTACCGACATGGTCAGTCTGAATCGCAATTGTTCCTAGAGAAAATCCTGGAAGTACTGCAATGCCAAAAGTACTGCTCTCCTCTCCAGGATATGGATATGCAAATGCAACTCCTGATCAGTCCATGTGCCCCCCCCACCCTATCAGGAAAGCATCTGGTCACAAAGGCTACTGGGGGGGGGTAGAACAAAGGGGTGTCCTATGATGACATTGACAACCACCACTGGAGGTCTTTCTTGCAAGAGCTTGTAATCAATAGTGTGGTCCATTGGTAGTTCCTGGTAAAACAATTCAGCAAAGAGCAAACGGCCATTAAAGGAACTGCATATGCATTCTTGCTAATGGTATGGTTAGGATTGCTGCTGCCTTCATACCCAATAATTTCAGAACTGAGCTGCTTTGTCTTAATACCAATGTGCTGACAAGCTAATGAAGACTCTTTCCATTGGCAGCCTTAGAGTGGTGGTTGAGGTGTCTAGCTCTGCCCTGATGATATGCTGTGATTGTGACCAAGGCAGGCAGATGACAAATGCCTAGATGACTGCAGAGTGTACTCCCTTGCCTGAAGCAGTTGACGCCTGGTGGTGGCAGTAAGGAGCCAATAGTCTAGGTACAGAAACACCTGGAATCTTGCATGACAGTGGTCACAGCTCACCTGAGGCATGTATTTTGAACACTCTGGGAGCTGTAGTGAAACCAAAGAGCAGGTCTTGAAACTGATGAATAGCTCTCAGCTGGAAATGCAGGCGACCTCTGGATGGCATGGCCATCTTCATGTGGCAGCACACATCCTTGAGATCTAGAGCACAACCAATTGTCTTTCCCCAAAGGAAGTATAGACGGAAGTGACCATCCAGAACTTCTCTTTACATATTGGTAGTCTGCTGGAGGTCCAAAATGGGACTCCAGTCCCCCGTTTTCTTTGGAACCAAAACGAATCTTTAGCAAGTTCCAGATCCTGTTTGGTCTGCTGGGACTTGCTGGATGACTTCTAGCAACTTTCAGACCTCTAGTTTGCCTGTTCCCTGCAACTGGGTGGAATGTCCAGGATTCTCCTGGTCAGAGGGGGTGTAGTGAATGGTATGAAGTACCCTCTGGAAATACTTTGTACCTAACTCTTAAGCCAGTCTGGCCTTTCAGGAGCACTGGTAGGGTTGCCCAGAAGTGATCTGTCACCCTGGTGTCATGGGACCCCCTCTGTCACAAGGGTGGCATCTTCCATTACCCCCTCTGCCCCTGGAGGGGGTTCACCATACATGTGTCCTAAAAGGCTCCTTGGGCTTTCCGGAACCACATTTTTCCCTCCCCTTTGGACCAATGGGATAAGGTTGGGTCGGGGTGTAAAAACTGACTGTCTCCTGTTCACACCTGGTCAAGGTTTCCTTCACTCTAGGCCTAAAAAGGGATGAGCCAAAGGGAGGGTGTTCACGAAGGATGACTTGAAGGGCTCTGCAAAGGAACACAAGTGCATCCAAAAATGTCAAAGATTCCTGAACCCACTGCCCTACTCGTTCCATCAGCCGCATAGGATACAAGATGCATGGATGAGTTGACACAATTTAGGGTAGAAAGCTGGGCAGCAACTTTAATCAGAGGCTCCTGCAGCAACTGTACCCTGAAGAGCATCTCCAACTCAAGGAGATCTTTGCAACCTAGTAAAATGGGTCAAGTAGTTCAGTGAATGGAGAGCACGAGTCACTGAACATGCGTTTCCCATATCTATCCATAATCCTAGGCTATTAGGAGGATGGATAGACTTGAAAGTCTGACATTTCCTTTTTGGTGGCCTCCACCACCATGGCATCAACAGGAACTCCTTTGGCCAAGAATGATTAGTCTAGTGGGGCTGATATAAATTAGTTAGGCCTCCAAGGAACAGGCTCTGTAGAATCTAGTGACTCCCACGCCCTTCGTGAAACCAACTGCATGAGCTCAAAGGGAAGAGACACCCAAGCGGTGGAGGGTTGAGGCCTGAAAGCCTTCAGGAGAACTGACATCCTCCAAGGTTTTTGGACTGCCAATCACCCCTCTGCCCAAGGATCTCAAGTACCTCAGCAAAGGAGATCCTTGGGGGGGGGACTGGGGACCCTTCTGACTCATCCAAGTCAGTATTAGATGTTAAAGACTGGGGAGTCCAAGTGTCGTCTCTTGCAATCTCTTAACAGCCTCCTCAGTGGGGGCTTCTGGAGGCATCTCGGAAGAGCAGGAGCCACCCTGTGGAGCTAACTGGGGCTCTACACAGCCAGGATCATGGAAGCAGAAGCAGACAGGCACTGAGGAAACAAGGCCTGAAGTAGAGGTCTTGGGAGACAAAGGTTGCCTCATGGCATCGAAGGCACCACTGCTCTGATAGGAAGGAGTCAACGGATCCAAGGGAACTGTCAAACAGTCCTGCTCTGAGGCAGTGTCCTCCGAATTGAAGCCACGAGAGGGACAGAGTCTGCACAGACAAGTCAGACTATCCTCTGGATCTGACTGGAGAGGGTCGGCTCCTAGAATCCCTGGTTGTCCCAGAGGATGGAGCAGAGGACATGAACAGGCCTTGACCCCTAAGGCTCGATAAATAGGTCATTCTTCTGGCTCTGAAGGGCCAGTATGGCTGAGGAGCTGACAAAGCAGGAGTAGTGGTCTTCAGCTCCAAAGCTGCTTTGGTTGGAGCCAACAATTTAGCAAGGCCTGGTGCCTGTAGAAGCTTCTGCACCAACTGATCCATATCCAAATCTTAAATGGCTGACGGACTACCTAGATGAATGAACAGATGGTGCTGACTGGAGTAATGGTGACTGAGGCACTTCAGATACTGGCTCCAAAGCTGTGGGCCAGCTCTGAAAGGAAAACAAAAAAAAAAAAAGACAGCTGGCTCAGAAACTTGGAGTAGATGTCACTCATTTTTGAATATTTGGAGTCTTAATATATTCAGATAAATTTGAGGACTTAGATTTGCTTGCAACATCTTGGTCACTCAATACCTCTTGAAAAGTGTTTCAAACCTTTGTCCATTAATTTTCTTCTTTTCATCCAGGGTTCTGTTGGAGAGAAATGGCAGATAGCACAAGATTCATGCAAGTGGACAGCCCCCAAACAATATTTAGAAGTTATGTACTCACCATAACGTTCCATCTGAGTAGGTGTATTCATTTGTCTGCAGCCTGTGGGTTATGGATCCGATATCGGATCCGAACCGGCATGGTTTACCAGCTATGGATCAGAGCTCTCAGCTCCTCCCCTCACCCATAATGCCCTGCTCTCCCTACATGACCTCAGATAGAGTTTGCCAACAGCATGAACACCTTGAAAAGGGTAACACATCATATGCAGGAAACTGAAAAGGCCAGGGGGATAGGAGGGCGGGATGGTTGCAGACAAATGAAGACACCTACTCAGATGGAACGTTATGGTGAGTACATAACTTCTAAATCTGAAGTAGGAGATTCATTTGTCTGCAACCTGTGGGACAGAGTCTCCAGCTACCTGAATCTTGGGCGGCCATCATGGAAGGATATTCCGGAACACCGTGGAGCCAAAGGATGCTCTACCCCTAGATGTAAGATCCAACTTGTAGTGGGAAATAAAGGTATGAGATGAAGCCCAAGTGGCTGCTGCACAATATCTAGAGGAATCCTAGCCTTAAAGATGGCAGAGGTAGAGACTGACCGGGTTGAATGGGCATGTACACCCTCCGGTGCGGGCCTTCCAGAAGCTTGATAAGCCAATAAGATACATTGTGAAATCCAGCGAGATAATGAGACTTTAGAAATTGGCTTGCCCAAATTAAATTTAGCAAAGGAAATTTACAACTGGTCGGATTGCCTATGACCAGCCGTCCTGTTTAGATAAAAATCTAAGTTGCCTGTGAACATCTAAGGAATGAAGCTTATATTCACCCTTGTTTTGATATTTAGGAAAGAAAACAGGGAGGTTAATGGATTGATTAATGTTAGCTTCAGAAGCTACCTTAGGAAGAAAGGACGGGTTGGTCCAGAGGTAAACACGGTCCGGATGAAAGACCAAGTAATGAGGTTTAGCTGATAATGCTTGAAGCTCTGAGACTCTTGGCAGAGGTAATGGCTACTAAAAAGGCGGTCTTGAAAGATAAGAATTTCAAATCTACCGTAGCCGCCGGTTTGAAGGGGGGGCGGTCAAGGCCTGGAGGACTAAGGAAAGGTCAAGGAGGAACCGCTTGCTTTACAGGGGGCCTGAGAAGGAAAGTATCTTTTAGGAAAATCTTACACAATTTGGCAGACATCAGGGGACTGGAGTCATGACCAGTATGATAATGAGAAATTGCCGCAAGTTGTACTTTGACCGTGGAACTGCTGGCCCCCATCATTAAAAAAAGTGTGGTTAAGAAGTCAAGCACCAAAGGGAGAGGAACTGTGAAGGGGGTTAGGCCTTGCCGCTCCACCCACAAGGAGAACCGTTTCCACTTACTACGGTACACTTTCCTAGTGGATGGCTTATGAGCTACCACCAGGATGGCCTTAACAGGGGACGAAATACCGGGAGTCCTGACCAGGAGTGGAACTGGAGCAGCCAAGCAGTCAGCTTCAGGTTGTCCAGGTTCGGTGGAGATGAGCGGGATGGATGAGATACCAGATCCGGAATGGGATCTAGAAACCAAGGAGGATTCATTGAGTGAGGCCTTAGGAAAGGGAACCAGATCTGCCGAAGCCAAAATGGAGCAATGAGAATCATTCTGCACCCCAACTGAGGCTTTCTGAAGAACTTGGAGCATCAGAGGCAAGGGGGGATAAGCATAAAGACCGGGTGGCCAAGCATGCACCAGAGCGTCTCTTGGGGCACCTCCGGGAGGAGGTAGAGCGAAAAAACTGTCGCACTTGGTGTTTGAGGGACTCAAAAAGATCGCAACAAGGAGTTCCCCACTGTGCGAAGATGCGTTCTGCTACCCGAGTATTGAGACCACTCGTAAGGGGTGAGAATGGTGCGACTAAGTTTGTCCGCCAGGATGTTGGACCGACCCGGAATATGTGTTGCTATGAGAAAGCGGTTTGTGGAGATTGCCCATTCCCACACTCATGGAATGGGCAGAGGTAAGACCTGGTTCCTCCTTGTTTGTTGATATACCAGACAACAGACATGTTGTCCGATTGAATCGCAATTGTTCCCAAGGGAAGAAAGGTCTGAAGTGCTAGCAACGCTAAGAGCACTGCTCTCATCTCTAGAACACTGATATGCAGTGAGGTCTCTGAATCGTTCCACGTGCCTTGGACCGTCTGGCCTGCAAAATGCCCCCCCCCCACCTGAGGCGGGAGGCGTCCGTGGTCACCGTGGCGAGAGGGGGAGAGGCACAAAAGGGGCGGCCTCCGTGGAGATCTGGAGAGTGTAGCCACCACAGGAGGGACCGCTTGCAAGCCTTGCTGATTGCAATGGGATGATGCATAGGAAGAGCAAGATACGACCACTGAACTAGGAGTGTCCATTGAAGGATGCGCATATTGAACCTGGCGAGAGGAAGAAGCGATATTGCTGCTGCCATGGGCCCTCAGGACCAACTCCGCCGGAACTGAGCTTGAGTGGAGAATGGCCCGCACCTGGAGCTGTAGGTTTTGAACTCTGTCCGCAGTGAGAGCTGTAGGTTTTGAACTCTGTCCACAGTGAGGAAGGCTCTCAATCTCCTAGTGTCTAACCTGGCACCTATAAAATCTATGAACTGTGTGGGTGCTAGGTTGGATTTTTTTGTGTTCATCGTGATGCCCAGACTAGGAGCAAGATGGAGAAAGGAGTCTCGCGCCAAGAGTTGATGCCTTGTTGGGGCGTTGAGAAGCCAGTCGTCCAGGTAGGGAAAGACCTGCACCCCCTGAAGCCTCAGGTGGGCCGCTACCACTGCTAATACTTTGGTGAACACCCTGGGGGCTGTGGTGAGACCAAAGGGAAGGACCCGGAATTGGTAGTGACTGGCTCCCAGCCGGAAGCAGAGAAACCTCCTGGATCACCTGTCCATTCGTATATGGTAGTACGCATCCTTGAGGTCTATGGAGCACATCCAGTGGTTTTCTCCCAGAAGGGGAAGAATAGACTGCAATGTAACCATTCGGAATTTCTCCTTGGGAACTGCCAGGTTCAAGAGTGAAAGGTCTAAAATTGGTCTTGGATCCCCAGTCTTTTTTGGCACTAAAAAGAACCTGGAGTAGAACCCTGATCCTATCTGGTCTGGGGGGACGGGCTGGATGGCTCTTTTCTTTAGCAGATGGCCAATTTCTGCCAAAGTGGCCTCCCACTGACCGGGGGGAATGTCAGGGAGGGACTTCAATTTTGGCATGTGACAAAAAGGGATACGGTATCCTCTGGATATGATCTGGAGGACCCAGCGGTCTGATGTTATGGACTCCTATGCTGCTAGGTGCTCCGAAAAACATCCCCCGACTGCCTCCAGAGTGGAGCAGCCGGGCAACCCTTCAGGGCTGCTGTGCGGGCCGTTCAGAGAAGGGTTCTCTGGACCTGAAGTTCCTGGGAGCCCCTCTGCCCCTAGGGCGGCGTCCTCCCTGTCCTCTGCCATGGAAGGACTGGTTGTCCGGAGCAGGCTGGGATTGCTGCGACTTCTGGAACCACATCTTCTTTAGACCCTTTTGGTTCCTAGAATAAGGCCTCTGGGGGTACAGAGAAGCGGATTCCGACAGCAGACAGCATCTTCCCGTCCTTCTCGCTCTGGGTCAAAGTGTCACGAACAGTTTTGGCAAAGAGGGCAGAACCATCGAAGGGGGCATTTGCAAATGACGCCTTGAAGGGCTCCGTGAAATCGCAATGACGGAGCCAGGCCTGACGTCTGGTAACTAGGCCTGCCCCTGCGGCTCTAGCGGCACCTTCCGTAGCATGGGACAGTAGCCGCATAGAGATATTAGTGACGGACCTGAGTGGCCATACGGGTGGAGTGCAGCACTTTGTCCTCCTCCGACATGGACTCTGGGGGGATGCAGCGTATTCTTATAAGATCGCGCTGCATCCTAATCACATGTGCCAGGTAGTTCAGCGCCCTCACTGAGAAGGTCGCTGAACTAAACATCCGCTTCCCCAAGCAGTCCATCATCTGAGACTCCTTGCTCGGGGGGGATGGACTGAGGGACTCTCCTGAGCAAGTTCCCTCTTGGTGGCAGCCGCCATCAACATGGCATCTACCGGAGGCCCCTTACTCCAATGGGCACAGTCAGCCGGGGGACTGAGAATACGGTCGGGCCTTTTTGGGATTGGCTCCACTGTGTCCGGTTCCTTCCATGCCCTGGTGGTAATGAGGTCCACCAGGGGGTCGGCAGGAGGGGACACCCAAGAGGTAGACGGGCCCGCTTCAAATGCCTCCAAGAACACGGACTCGTCCGAGGAAGACTTGGGGGCAGACCACCCCCCCTTATGTGGAGCATTTCCATGATGTCTCCAAATGAGACCTCCTCAGGGGATGATCTTGGGGAGCCTTCCCCTTCCTCCAAGTCAGTGTCTTGTGAGACTGGGGGGGGGGGGGGGGGGGAGTCAATGTGCCTCCTTTTGCACGTATGTTTGCAGGGAACATCCTCTGGGGGGGCTGTCAGAGGACTCCTCGCAAACAGTGACCTGTTCCAAGGGAACAGCTTGGGGCAAAGGAGCGGGCTGTCCCAAGGGCCGGATGGTGGAAGCCTGACCCAGTACAGATGGAGCGCGGGACGGAGCCGAAGCAAGTGCCGGGGGTCTGGAGACACAACAGGGCCCTCTCCACTACATCAAATGCCAAAGGGGAGCCGACCTCGACCAAAGGATCTGACAATCTGCTCCCCCTCGGATCAGAGGAGTGGATCGGAGCCGGCGCCGAAGCGCTCGGATCCGAAGGGACAGTGCGCTCCGACAGACTGCGCCGAAGCACTGATCCCCCCGGATCCGAAGCTCGGATCCAGGCTCAGAGAGGTCGGATCCGAAGTACCAAGTACTATCGGCGCCGACCCACCCTCGGCTCCGAAGCTGCTCAGCTCCAAACCCAGGTAGCGGGTCGGAGAAGGAGCAATTGGTTTAAAGAAAGGGGTCGAGCTCCCCCCCAGAGGGGGGGAGGCAAGAGCACTCCCATCTGCATCTGGGCCTGGATGAACCTTATCATCCGGTCCAGACCAGCGTCTGACAAGCTATAGGTCGATCTCGACGAGGCTACCGAGGTAGGCCTTGAGTGCCTCCTGGATAGCCTCGATGGAGATCGGGTCTCCTCCTCAGGTCCTGGTGAAAAGCACACTGGTGACCGGAGCAGAGGGGGAGAACCAGCAGACAAGGAGGCAGGAGGAGAAACCCGCTTGGCAGGCGGGGCCGAAACAGAGGTCTCGGCCTGCCACTTATGGTGCTTCTCCCTCCGGTCCTTCCTTCTAGCTTCCCTCTCCTCCGAACCACTACAGGGAGGTTGAGTCCCAGGAGGAGGAGGGGGAGCCGGAGAGGAGGTAACAGTCGAAACAGCTCCCCCCGAAGGAGCGGAGGCCGGAGCCGAATCCGGGGGCAAAAGTCCCGCCAGGACAAGCTTGGACCTCTGCTCCTTCAATGCCCTGGGGTTGAACCCTGCACAAATGGAACATCCAGAAGTGAGGTGTTCAACCCCAAGGCATCGAAACCAGTGTGGCCATCAGCAGGGGAAAGCTTATGGCCACACTCGGAGCACTTAGAGAAAACAGCTTTGGGTTGTTCTGACATCCCCAAAAACTAAAGTTACTTAAACTAAAGGTAGAAAAGTAAAGTAACTAAACACACACAACAGGCCCAAACAACACACTACGCTACCAGCGAGGGGAGGGAAACTAAGAATATTAAACACTAAACAAGTATAACTATGTAAAAGGGAAACCTAAACTTTCACTCAACTTTCACAAAAAAACTTGAAATTTTACTAGTATAAAACTTGAAAAATTCACTTAGCTGAAGAGCTCAAGAACACTAATCTGGTCACCAGCGCAGCAAACTAGATCCGAGGTCATGTAGGGAGAGCAGGGCATTATGGGTGAGGGGAGGAGCTCAGAGCTCAGATCCATAGCTGGTAAACCATGCCGATTCGGATCCGATATCAGATCCATAACCCACAGGTTGCAGACATCTACTTCAGATACACAGGTTAACATTCCCATCAGTGACCTCACATTTTTTCATTAGTCTGGACATTTTTAAAACCAGACTTGGTATGTTCGTCCTTAGCTGTCCAAGCACATACAGATCAAAAATTAGTGTGAAAATAGGGTCTAAACCCTCGGCCCCAAGCTGAACGTCTAAACCCTCGGCCCCAAGCTGAACGTCTAAACCCTCGGCCCCAAGCTGAACGTCTAAACCCTCGGCCCCAAGCTGAACGTCTAAACCCTCGGCCCCAAGCTGAACGTCTAAACCCTCGGCCCCAAGCTGAACGTCTAAACCCTCGGCCCCAAGCTGAACGTCTAAACCCTCGGCCCCAAGCTGAACGTCTAAACCCTCGGCCCCAAGCTGAACGTCTAAACCCTCGGCCCCAAGCTGAACATCTAAACCCTCGGCCCCAGGAAGGGAAACTGCAAGGGAGCTTAACAGCCAACTACCCATGTCAAAAAATTACTAATGCTGTATAAGCTACTAAATGGAAAATTTTAAATTTTACTGGCCAGAGCTTTCACTGCAACCTCCGGCCAGAGCTTTCACTGCAACCTCCGATCAGATGCCATGGCAAACTAGATCTGGGGTAATTCAGTGCATCATGGGATAGGGGCTTGGCCTCAAGCTACTGGAAGACCTCACACTTTTGCATGTGGCTGTACCAGAGCTGAGGGATTTGCTCTGAACCCATCAGTTAAGAATTAACAGACTGAACTTCACATCTAAAATTAGAAGGAAGGCGGTGTTTTTGAAGACGGTGAGGCAATTACACAAGTCTTCAAAATAAAATCAGGAAATTCTTCACATTCGAGAAGCATAACCACGAGCTTGCCAGCCAAGAAGTGTTTAATACACAAATATAAATTCAATTATCTAATTAGCCAAGAAGCATTTTCAATGTACACTTCCAAAATATTTCCAGAAATTTAAGAAAATTTCAGTTTAATGTCTGAAGTGTGAAAGCCACTTCACCCTCAGGGGAAGTTTTTTTTTTTTATTGGCCAAACCTTGAAAACCCACAAGACTGAGCTGTGTGGCCAAGCCTGCCGTTAGTCAGCTCAACACAAACTAATGGTTGAATGCAAGGTGGCCTGAAGCTTTGAAAGCAGACTGCAGCATCAGACCACGGGACAACATACTGCAACACTGATCTACTTTATCTTCCATTACTGCTGGATAGAAAAACTTACCAGACTACAGACTGTTGCTGCACAAGGGACTTAAACTGGGTAAAAGGAGTACTCCCTCTGCATTTGAGGCCATAGACACTTGGCAAATACAGTCCATACTCTAGAAGACTATATGTTTTGTAAGTGTAGGCAGAGGACCAAGCAGCTGCTTAAAGTCTTTCCATGAAAGCCCATGAAGTAGCTACTATTCTGGTAGAGTGGGCTTTTAGTATCCCCGCTAGGGATTTACCATACTTTATTTCCAGATGAATCTGGTACACAGACAATCCAGTCAAGGACTATGTTCAATTCCTCAGAACATACAACTGGGGCCAAGTACTTTCCTTGGCAATGTACAAAAGCTAAAAAAGCAAAGTAAACTGAAAAGGCAAACCAAGACACTCAAAAAGTTGTGCTTACAATCCTGAGTAATCAAGACTGGGTGCAGATGTTTGAAGGGCAAACATTGTGAAGGTCCTGCAAATGTGCAATATCTAGACAAAGCCAACCTCCACTTTCTTGCATAGTAAACATCTTTCCCTTCTATAAAGGAAAGGGAACAGAACATGCTGCTGATATCGAACCTGAATGCCTGGAGTAGTTTGGAATTCCACTGAAGCTTATAACCTCTGACAGTTAAGACAAGGAAGACCCGATTCAATGGAAGGAAAGAAATGGTTAGCAATTATATTGGGGAGGGGCATAGTCAAGGATCTGTACAGCAGTGGAACAGAAATTCACTTCTTACCTTTTGGTTTAACTGGCCTATAGTTGCATTAGTGGCAAACTACAAAGTTTACGGCAATTTGAGGTGGAGGAATGAAGCATTTTCAGACACTGACTTCATTAGGAATCAAAATCTTTATATTCAGCTTGGCTAAAAGGAATGTTATTTGCCAATTTACCTTTCAGTAAAAGCTGCAAGAAAAACCCAGCCAAGCTAGTCTTTACTGTAATATCTTAAGTCTCCTGTAGTGGAAGTCAGTGGGATATATGCAAGCAACCTAGTGTTACATGGAGTGTCCATGATTTAAGTCTTTATGGGTGCATTCAGGCCTATAAAGCTAAACCCCATTAACTGGACATGCTCATTTGTCTTCAGTGAGCAGACTAGTACAGCAATAGGTAGACTCTTTGGCTATACTTTAGCATAAAAGCCAGCCAGATTTCATAAGTAAGCTGCTTGCAATATCCCAAGCATCCAAGTCAGAGGTAAATGTCAGTATTGCACCATTCAGTAAAAAACAGCTGGTGTCTCCCCTGTGTAACAGTGTTTTAGCAGTATGTTAAAGGCATGTCTTATGGTCCTTACAGAAATCTGCCCGAAGTTATGGCACCAAGGGTCTAACCTATGAGCTGCCCGTCAGGTGCGAAGATCTGCCACAACACAAGCACTCTGGTCACTCCAAGGCAAGTACATATACGACTCATTGTCCATGCTGGTGTGAATGACCTGAAACTTACCTCCCTGGACTACATGGAGACAGAGGAGCTCTGAGCATGTAGCCCAGGCCAGTATGACCCTGATCTTAGCTAGCATCTTACCCTCACCAAGAATGATGCCACAATACGAAGACAACATGATCAATTTCAATTGGCTTAAGTATTGGTGTCAAAGGGGATCCATTGCCTGTCAGGCTGGGATGACATGCTCGACAAGCCACAATGCTTTGCTAGGGACAGCTTGCACCTGTCACCCCTGGGCTTTCGGATATTGGCAAAGGCTCTTGCTACCCCCATAGTGCCTTTAGGCAAGGCTCAAAAGACAAACCCACCTCCATAGGTATCACAAGGGATAAGAAACCAAGTAATGCTACTCAATGCCAAAAGTCTAAACCTCAAGATGCACACACTCGAAACTCTCCTTGGCATGGAGCACAGCTCCCGGGAGCACCCCAGCACTACCAGATTATACCTCATATCATGCTTTTCGGCCCCAAAACTTGGACCGAACCACAAAAGGAGTGAGTGTATCAATATTAGTCAAAGATACCCACACCTCCAAGTTGGTGGCACAGCACAAAGCAGAGACTATCCATGTGCAACTAACAGTGGGTAAAACTGCCTTCCAGTTTATAGCCTGCTACAGACCACCCTCCCAAACCCAGGAACCCCAATCGGCCTTCCTGAGAACACTAGAAAATATGAATGTCTTTCCAAGCACCATTATATTGGGCGACTTCAACTACCCAAACAGACTAGGAGCATTACTCTAGCTCCAACACCCTAGCCCAAAGGTTCCTAGAATTTATAAACTCTAATGCTATGGAACAACTTACCACTTGCACAAGAGGGGAAACGTACTGGACCTGATCAACATGGGGACTATGCTCCAGACCAGAAGTGTATCCCTCACTGGTAAGATCAGACCATAAACTAATCTCACTGGATATTCACATCCCAACCCCACCCCCTGCCCAGAAAACCAGTGAAAAACTTCCCTAAAGCAAATTTCACACTCCTCAAAACAGAGGTGGAATCCTTCAAAGCCCCTGGGCCTGTGGAAAATATGGCCCAGACTGCATAATCCTTTTATAAAACGCATTCTATGAACACCTTCAGGAATGCATGAATCATGTAATACCAAATAAAGCCAAGACGCAATCCTCCAAAGGCAGACGTCCTGTCTGGTGGACCCCAGCCATAAACAAACTATACAATAGGAGGAAGCTACTACATGAGCAAAATCCCAAAAAAGGAAGGCATCTCTGATCAGTATTAAAAAAACTACAGGCACTCAAAATAGTCTAAGGCCAGCTTAGAGAAAAATTGCACAGGACACTAAGGATAATCACAAGGCTTTTAGTTGTTAGGAACCTGGGTGGGAATTCCCAGATATGCTCAGAATTAGTCTGAAAGACAAAATACACAGAACCCACAGACATTGCCAACATCCTAGCTGACAGGTTCAGCGCAAACTTCTCCCCCCCTCCCCACCAAAAGAGCAAATCTATCCCAGAGTGCTGCCCCCCTGACATCTCAGATGCTCTGGTAAGAGCTGCCCTCTCCAAAGCAAAAAACACAGCATCAATGGGACCAGATGGTGTCCCAGGCTGTGTCCCTACATGAACTCCAAGAAGAGCTAAACCCAAACTACTATTCAATCTCAGCCTTACTACAGGATATGTACCCAAAGCGTGGTGTACAGCAACAGTGGTCCCTCTCCACAAAGGTGGTGCCTCAACGGATCCTGGAAACTTATCGCCCCATAAGCCTGACTAGCTTGGTCTGCAAAGCTATGGAAAGGATCATGGACCTCAAAGATATTGGGGACCTACAGACACTGGATCCTACCCAGTTTGGCTTTAAGGGCAGATCCTGCCTCAAACCTGGTCAATTTCATTTTGAAACAGTCACCAAGGCCATTGACGAGGGGAAGGTGGTCCACACAGCCTACATGGAACTTGCATAAGCCTTCAATACAATACCCCACTCTGGCATTATTGATAAGCTCACCAGCTTAAATACAAACCCGTAGATGCGTTGCAAACTGGCTCAAGGACAGAACCCACATGGTTAGAATTGCTTGAGCCATGTCAGGCTCCAAACCAGTTACAAGTGGCATCCCACAAGGCTCAGTCCTGGGACCTCTTGTTTGGTATATATTTCGAGGTACAGGCCAACATGGAAGGACTGTGGCTGACCAAGCTCGCAGATGACTGCAAACTGGGTGCCATAATAGACTCTCCAGCAGACACAGGCATCCTCCAAAAGGGCATCAGAAACAGAACTGGTGCCAGAGCCATGGCCTGAAGCTAAACGCCAAAGTGTATAGTCATCCCCTTTGGCAAAAACAAAGTGCCCATAAATTACCACATAGGTGGTAATCCATTAAGTACAGAAGTAATTAGGGACCCAAGTTGATAGCAATCTCATTTGACAACCACGTGGCCAAAGTGGTTAGAACATTTTATATAGCCCACCTAATCATGAAGGGATTCACATAGAGATCAGAGGAGGTCAAAGTGCCTCTACTCATCCCTCAGGCCCATAAGAGTAAAATGCCCCTTTTGGGATGTACCTTACCAGACACCTGCAGCAACTGGAAAGACCCCAAAAGTACCTCACCAAGAGGATCAAAGGGCTCAAACAGATGCCATATGCTGCCCGGTTAAAGAAACTCCAGCTCTACTCAGTGGCATACTGCCTGCTCAGAGGCGATCTGTGCCCGACAAAGCCATGTCCAACCCGGAATTAACTGATATGCTGCACCTCAGAAAAAACAAATCCCATCGAGCTACGCGCTCGAGACTTGAACCTTAGCACTGAAATAGGACATGCTGGAGGGACAGATTCATAACCCAGAGGCTCCCTTCACTCTGGGAATAAAATCCCAGTCCAGGTTAGGCAGAGTCCCTCATTGGTTTACCCCAGGTATCACTTCTGTGCCACTGTTATAGGCACAGTACAGTAACCTTGAAAAAGGGCATAGCAAAATTTAAAATGGGTGGCGAAAGCCAAACACTGGCTAGGCTTACAAATGCCCTAGGGCAGATAGCCTAGTGTGAACCTATGAACATATTTTGCAACCTTCAAGTCAGATAAAATACCTCCACCTTCTGTTATGGCTCCAGGTTAAGAACTCTGAAGATGGCTAACAAGACACTGGACAGCCAGTACCAATGGATGTGCCTTTATCCCTATTCAGCCTCCCCAAAGGGGAAATGTGAGGGCCTCAGATGCCGATTGAGATTGCCGGGCTGCAAAAATAAGTCAGTCTAGGCATAGACCTCACCAGAAACTCACTTTTTGGCAGCTTTCACCTTTAACTGGAGGGAAACAGAAGTGGCCTCAATTGCACACTTAACAGCAGCAACCTCTGATTAAAGCCAACAGCTGATGTTCCCAAGGCAACATCTTAAATTTAGAAGCAAAACCTTCAAAATGTTACAGTACAAAATTTCCCACTGACAAAAGACTAAGTGAGCCAAACTTCAAATTGAGTGCTGGAGCAGAGCTAAAGCTGATGTAACTAGCGTCCTCAAATATTCCCTCACTTTAAAATGGAGATTTAAAAATAGTCTGCATTAGACTTATTTCCAGCAGTCTCTCCCCTACAAGCACAATGAGCCACTCCAAGATGACCGGAACCAGAGCAGTGAAGGAATCCAAATTCAGTTGAGATGCCCAAATTGGGCAACATTTCCACTAGCTCAAATAAACCTTCCTCATGGAAGACCTGAGCTACCAAATTCTTAACCGTTCAGACTCGTCAGATCTGGAATCTAAGGGATGTCAAATCAGATCTGGATCCAACATCCAGAGAACACTACACGATACCAGAGAAGGGAGCCATACTCAGGCCAGAAGGGGGGCAATGAGGATGAGAGCTCCCAACTGTTGTGCTTTCTGAATGAGTTTTCATATCAGGGAAGGAGAGGATAAGCATAAAGATCAGAGGGCCATGCATGAACTACAGCATCACTGGGGAACTTCCCTGGTGGTGGGTTGAGTGAAAAACCCATGCACTTTGCGCTGGAAGGAGGCACAAACAGATTGCAGCAAGGCTGACCCCACTTCAGTAGCAAAACAGATCTTTCTAAAGGATTCAGAGACCACTCAAGGCATCAGGATAGATCTGCAGAGCCCGTCAACTAGAATGTTGGACCTTCCCAGAAGGTGTTGCCACCAGAAAAATGGTAGGAGATGCTCAACTGCAAAGCCATGAGATTGGATTGTGGGAGTGGGTTAAGACCTGGTTTCCCCTGTTTGTGGATATACTTCACTACAGTCTGGATGGCAATCATCCCTAGGAGATGGGTATAAAGATCTTCCAGTGCCAATAGCACCAGCATAATCTCCAAGATATTGGTATGCAACTGGGTCTCCAGAAAGACTACATGCCTAGATCAGTCCTTCATAAGCAATGCCCTCCCAGAGTAGGGAGGCATCTGTGATTACCAGGATTGGGAAGACTAAACAGGTGACCGCAAAGATCCAGAGAGAAGAATCTGTGCATGCTTACAATACACAAACTGACGTGACCACTGGACTGTCAAGTCCACTGGAGCATCATGTATAATAGCTGTTGGAATGAGGGTGATCATGGCTGCCATGGACACCAACATTCTTGAAAGAATGTGCAAGACAAAAGTTTGAGATTGAAGTCTTGTCGGGTGTCAGGAAAACCTCGGTCTGAATGGTGTCCAACCGGGCTCCAGTGGAATCTGTTCCAACAGGGATTTGTTGAGATTTATGGTGATGCTCAACTGCTAGGCAGTTTGGCTATAGAAATCCCTGACTTGGTAGAGGATATGCCTAGTGGGGGCAGAAAGGAGCCAATTGTCCAGGTAGGGGAAGACTGGAAAGCTCTGCAGCTGAGCTACCACTGCCACCACTTTGAACACCTTGAAGGGCTCTGAAAAAGTACAAAGTCAGCACCAGGCATGACACCTGATGGCAATACCTGCTCTGGCAGTGTCCTCAGTAGCAGGAGAAGCCAGAGAGATATTGGCAATGGAGGTGATTGCATTCAAGAGAAAACCTTCCTATCCGCTGCCATGGACCCTGGGGTAGACTACAACCTTCTAGGTCTTGCTGAAGCCTAATGCGTGCCATGTAGTTCACTGCATGTATAGAATATTGAAGTGTAGGCCTACTTCCCAAAATGGTCCAAGGTCTTAAGACTCCTGGTCCAGTGGGTGGACCATGGAGCTCTCCTGTGAGAGCTCCTTTGTGACTGCCACCACCATGGCATAAACAGGGGGTCCCTTTGACCAGTGTGTTTTTTCCAGTAGCGGTGCAGAGGACCTTAACAGGGCGCTCTGGGATAGGCTCCACAACGCTGGGCTCCTTCCACACCAGAGATGTATCGAGAGGATCTGCAGGAGGGGATACCCAGAAGTAGGTCCTGCACTAAATGCCTCCAGGAACAGGCTTGTCAGGGTTTTTGACAGACCACCCCGTGCTGCAGCAGGATCTCCATGTCACCAAATGATCCTTTGGGCTGATCAGGGGGACCCCTTCCTCCACATCAGTGTCCACCAGGACAGACTCCAGCAGGGAAGTCCAAGTGCCTCCTTTTACATGTGCATTTGAGGAACCTCCTCAGGGGGTCTTCAGGAATACCTCAAACATCCAGCTCTTCCCGTGTAGGAGCTCCTTCAGGCAGACTGGCAGAAAGCAGTCCCTGAGGTGGGAGGATGGCAGAACGTAGACCAGACAGGGAGCCAGGATGGATTCAGAGGAGTTGAGGGTTTCAATCGGATCAAGAGAACCCTCCATGTCAAAGGCAGGACCAGAAACCCCCTGAGCTGGGATTTATCAGATCTGTAATCTGCTGGATCAATGGGAGAGCTGGAGCTGAACCTCCAGGCACCGACACCCCCTTGGATCTGGTGCAGAGGTTATGGCTTTGAGCAAACCCACTCAAGGCAATGGTAGGCATCAAGGTACCATTGGCACAGACACCTAGACGCCAATGGTCCTTTTATTGGAGGACTCTGGAGGACTCTGGAACCAAGGGTTGGATTGGATGTGTTTGGGATGAAGGTGGACTGCATGCCCCCTACTCTAGTGAGGGGGCAGGCATGAATCCCATCTATTGGAATGGCTGAATCTCAGATAATCCTGTCCACCTCTGCTTTGGAAAGACACTGGGTGGATTTGGAGGAGGAGGCAGACACTGACCTAGAGGCAATAAAGTGATGCAGATACTGGGGAATGGCTCCAAGGCACCTCTAGCTCTGGGAAGAAAAGGCAAAGTCTGGGGGAACCAGTGCTAGTAGCCAAGTCTGGGGGAACCAGTGCTAGTAGCCAAACAGCTCAGCTGGTGGCTCAGCTGAGGAGCAGCCAGTGGCCACTTCCTTGGCCGTGTGCACTTGTGCTTCTCTCCATCCCTGGTCCTCTTAGTGGGAGGTAGAGTCCCAGAGGCAGAGACTGAAGGAGTAACCTGGGCCCCTGTAGTAGGTGGAGGGAGAAGGCCCTTGAGCAAGTCTATTCCTCCTGTCAAGGAATGCATGGGGATTGAACCCTGTGCAGACTGAACAGGAGGAATCTAGATAAGGAACCCCTAAGCAAACTGTGGCCATCAGCTGGAGAAAGCTTATGGCCATACTGTGCACTTACGCAAGCCTGGCTTAGGTGTGACATTTTAGCAAGCGCACCCAAACAGAACACATGCACACTTGGAACAAAGGAGTTTTTTTTAAAAATAGACTCCTGAATGCAAAAGGGTAGGGGTAAAGTATAAAAAAACTCTAAAACTTAACTCACTAGATTCAACTCCCCCAAATAAAAGCCTGGAGCAGTGGACCAAGATGCTTGCAATGTGTGGCAAGAGATCTGAAGGGAGGAAGGAGACTGGTATGGGTAGGGAGGACCCCTTGAGCTCAGATCAGATGCTGGAGGAATGCATAGTCGGATCCATCCCAGATCTATGTCCCACAGGCTGAAGAGCAAACGACAACTTCAGATACCAAGGTTATTCCTGCAAGTGCCCAGGTCAATATCCTACTAGTGCTTGTTTTAATGTAATTTGGTAGTCTATTCCATGCATTAGCTACAGACGACAAATTAGCTTTCATTCTTACAGAATGAGCTGCACAGAAATTTTTACTAAACCCAAACCTCTTTAGATGCAGTTGTCTTAAAGGGCTGTATATACCCTAACAAGAACTCTTTATATTTAGGATAGTCTTTCATAAGTTTTTACATCCATGGAAGTCCTTGGTATTTCACTGTATTCTTTTATCCACGCTGGTTTTCTTGCAAGGCTTCCATATTATTCTATACTTAAATGGGTCTAATGTAACTAGTTTGACTTCCTAGATTTACAAGTCCAATTGTGCATAGGATTAAAAACTGCAAGCAGGACTTCCCCCACAGACCTAGGTCCTTAAGTGACTACAGTTTGTGTATTCCAATATTCACCCTTCAGTCTAGGTCTCCCAAATTCATATGCTTAAAGATACATTTATCAGCATATTCTGCTGTGCCCAAATGGTCGATTTAAGTCCAGCTTTTTAGCAGACATACCCTATCTGCAACATGCACCCATTTACCCATTTTTAAATCTGGACTGCAGAACCCCTCAGATGAATATACAAAACAAGATGTAAATTAAAGTATGGGCCCAAAACACAGCCCCTGTGGGACACCCTATCCTGAAAGGGTATGTGTCCAATTACTATGATACTTGCAATATCGTATTGCTAAGCAATGACGCAGCTATCCCTCAGTATGTAAATGCCAAATTCAAAATTCAGTGTTGCATATGACCCTATAAATATCAAAATTTAGTCATTAAGTTAAGCATAAATCTATTCATTCATCCCTTCAAGTTTGAATTTCAAACATACAAGTCTCCCACTTTCCACAACATGAAAGTTATGGCTCTGTAGAACACTGGGTTTTCCTACTCCCTTTTCCAAAAGTGCACGACTCAAATCTTGAAGAATCCCCCCATATTTAAATGGCCTAGTGAATAGACGTTACTGTAAGTTCATACCAAAGTGAACAGTCCATTACTAACTCCATCTCCTCCTTTGCTTTGTCTGGGTACAGTTTGCTTAGTTCAACAGAATTGAGAAATGAAATTTCCCCATCTGGTAACTTCCTGCCTTTGTGAAGCCAAACTGCTCCGATTAAGATTTTGTAGATACCTATAATATGGTGTCCAAGAATTTTAGAATCTACTGTTTCTCCTACCAAGTCTATAAAATGTTTTCCTATTGTGCAAGTCTCAGCTTAAATTTGTCTCATCACATTTACACTTGTCCAGTTGCAGAATACTTCCATTTCTTATTTTGCTCATCTGAAGTACCTTGTTCTTCTAGGCTCATTGTGGTAGTTTAGCCTAGCAACCCATTAATGCCTTTTTAATCTTAGCCATGCATCCTAAATCTCTGCAAAGTTCTTCTACCCTTGACAACTGTAAGCAGGAGCTGGGAGATTAACCATTTACAGGCTGTCCCATGTCCTTAGAAACAGGGTACTAAACCAGGGATGAATTTTCTCTTTCCCATCCAACTGTCCAAGCTGCACTTTAATTGGGTTGGGGACTACTTCACATGGATGGGGAGTAGTCCAGAAAAGGACTAGTCTCTGGGATATATGCCCACTCTCCAGCAAAGATGAAGTCTTTAGAATGGGTAATTCTGGCAGTGTTTTGGGAATATGCAAGAGGTCTCCCCTCAGCCTGTAGGAGAAAATACAAGGATAAGGCCTTAAGGCGGTCTGCATGGATGTTACTTGTACCCTGTATTCACCAACCTCTGTGGATGCTCCATTTGTTGGAAATACCTAGTTACATACCAAAAGGGGCACTAATCATAGCTGATCAAATACAGGTGGAACTGACTTCCTTTATCTAGATGCCATACACCTTCAAGTTGAAGGGAATGGATTTTCTTGCTACTGTAGGACATGAAAGGCTAAATTATGGTCTGTGTACCCCCCAAAGTCCTCAATTACTGGATCAACTTGGGGGTGTGTAGTCAACTTTGTTTCCTGGCATTTAGTTTTAGTCCATGGCAGAGTTGTGTTAGTCTTTCCTAAACCAAATTGGTCAGTGGGTGATTCAGTAACTGCTCCCAATTTGCAATCTGCAAATTTAGTCAGCCAGAGGCCACTGACACTGGCCTCTACTTCAGAAAATTGCCAAAGAGCAGCAGTCTCAAGACCAATCCCCAAGGGACTCCACTTTTACCTGGCCTCTTTGTAGAAGGAAACAAATTCTAACAAAGTCCAGTCTGAGTCAGCTGGCTATCCACTGGGTGACAAGGGTTTGTACCCAAACTTAAACTTTGTCTACTATACCAAGCAGTAGAGTGTCTAAAGCCTTGGACAGGTCAAGGTTGGCCATGCAAACCACTGCTCTGACCTTCTCAAACAGCCAGTTTGAGTACACGACCTGCCCTTTACTAAACCAAAATGGGTTGGGTCCAATGTCTGGAAGTTTCCCAGTGTCATTTTTGATCACTTTAATTCCTTCCATAGCTTTGCATACAAGACTAGTAACACTAGGTCTGTAGATGGCCTAACTCTGTACAGAGTTATGACTGCTGCTGTTCTCCCATGAGGCATGAAGCCTGTTTTGAAGACTACAATTGAACAGCAATTCCACAGGGCATGATGGGCAATGTTTCATGCCATTTAAAAACATCCTGGGATAGTGTTTGGGTCCACTGATTCAGGGTTCTTGGCCTTGAAGAGCATTAAGGACCTACTCCCTAGTGACAGAAGGAGTAGTCAGAGGACACTTCCTGAGGGAAGGTTGATGGGGAGAGGTGTAAAGTTGAAGCCAAATTTTTGTTGGCCAGTACGTTTGCTACATCTTGTGGCCCAGTCAACGAGCTTTGCACAAAATTGTATATTGCCTTTGAAGCTGCAAACCTAGCTAAACACCTTGTGGTGCTCCTCTGGGAGGCCAGATTAAGCTTTGGTAGACTTGTCCAGAGTTTGGTTGGTGCTTTTATCCTGCTGGGTGCTACACTGAAAGCATCACTCCATTAGGTGTGTAGTAACAGTTTTGCTTCCATACACTTCTGTGCATTGGTTCAGATTTCAGTTTGGTAGAATTATCTAGCAACAGAAACGTATCCCAAGATCACAGTACATAACTGTAAAACAGTAATTTTAGGAACAAACCATGTGCATTATATTGTGCTCTCGTATGCATCTAGAAACAAGCAACTGCTCCACAACATTTGTAAATTGAATTATTCCACTAACTCAAGTCCCTAGCCACTATTAGTCCCTTTGTTAGTGCTTAGTCTATAGTAGTTTTTCAGGGTTGTCTCAATTTATAGTACTGGTGTCACAGTTCTCAAAAACAGAAGACATGCTCTTACCATGAACTAGATGAAAAAAAAAAAAAATCAGACTTGGCATACTGGACATCAGATACAACTGGATGCGACCTCAGAACAGAATTTGAAGCTTCCATGGTTCCAGGGCACTGACTCTTCCCCTACCCATAGTTCCCTGCACTGTAATCCAATATCTCAGATAGCGTGTTTCTTATAAAGAATGTGCATACCCATTAGTGGGGAAAATGGAAACCCTAAATGCAGAAACTGGAAATGGGCCTAGGAAAAATGGTTACGAAACTGTACTGGTAAGAGTTTACAGGGGAAAGCTATCCATACAAGATAATTTTGAAGGGGATGGGAGGTTGAACTGGAGGAACACTGAACACCTGAAGTGCAGTGCCATCAGCAAACTAGAGAGTCCACTGAAACCACCTTCATGGTCTCAACATTGGGTAAAAACAGGTTCCTCATTTGTTGCTTATACTGCAGCCATATGGTCTAACTATAGATATCACACCCCTGGGAGAGCATCCTGGAAAGCCTGCAACAATAAGCACTCAATTTCCAATACACCGATGTCAAGTTTGACATACCTTGGATCATTTTGAGATGCCCTTCTGCACACCAGTAAGGTACATGGTCTCTATAGGTGACCTGGTTAATGAAGAGGTAATCCGCCACAATGTGCTGTCTGAAAGGATCCAAATATGCAAAGGGTGAAATTTCAGAGATCACTGAACCACAGTGCCCACTGAAGAATTTGCATGTGGTAATGACCCATGAAAACAATTAATTATGGAGGAAGCCAAGAGACCTAGTAGACATTAAAATCATGCTGAACAGTGGGATGTAATACGAGGCAGTTTGATGTAGGGGACAAATTGCTGGATTGTAGAAGGGTATTGAGGTGGCATCTGATAATCAATGTTTTAACTGACTTGTGAAACTTCACAAAAACACTACTGGAGGAAAGTTCCAGATAGCATACCAGAAGATGCCTTCGATCCCGAGCAAGTGGGCCCACCACCTCTGTCCTATGTAAACACTTGGGACAGACCAAGCAGCAGGGCTCTGAACTGATTTGCTCCCAGCTGGAAACCAGACTGCTATTTTCATACAACAGAATGCATCCTGGAGCTCTGTAAAAAAGGGGCAATAAGAATGAATTGGCAACACCTGGAATTCTTATAAATTTGTTTTAAATGACACGGGGACACTAACACTACCTCAACTTATGGGTAAGGGAGCAGCAGAGCCCGATCTAAACCCACTTCTGATTTTAGGTCAGTTTTTATTTCATTCAATATTTTTCTCCCTGCCCTTAAGATTCCTGGAACAGAATTTGAGGCAAAGAAACACTAAACTCCTACTGCAAAGTCTTACCATCTTGTTAATCTGGTCAAATGCAAATTGAGCCCAAAAATGTTTAGCCATCATAAGCATTGAAAGGCATCTTAAAGCCTTCCACAAAACCACAAATACTCATCCAGACAGGTCACCTGAATACCCTGCTACTCTGGCCAAGCCATCAGCTGTGCTGGATGGGCCACATGGCTATGGTAGAGGTCAACTGCAGAGATTAAAAGCTGGGTGTCCAGTCTTGGGATACCCACAGGCAAAACTCCAGAAATGCTTCAAAATGTAGTTCAGTTCCTCTGTACTCTGGTCACTGAATTTAATGTTCTCAGATTTCAAAGGTTGTGACAAGTACACCAGTTTCCCCAAATCTGTCCAACACCCTAGACTCCCTGTTAAGGGGACAGAGGAACTCTTTACACAATTCCTTTTGTGGCTGCAGCTATAACCATGGCATTGAAGAGAGCTTTACTCCAATGCTTTGTCCTTTGGAACTACTAAAACTGTCTAGTTCTTGGGGATGGCTAAAACTGTCTAGTTCTTGGGGATGGACTCCACCAGTGTCCTTCCAAGCCTGTTGCACCATAAGATCAACAAGTGGATCACTGGGTGGTACAGATGAAGTAAAGCTGGAACCAATGGCTTCCACAAAGACTCCTCTGGAGACTAATTCAGTGGACTACCCCCCCCCTCTCAATTTCATAATTTGAAGCATTTCACCAATGTTATGACCTCGGGGGGGGGGGGGGGGGACTTGGACAGATTTTGATTAGCAAGAGTCAGTTTCACTTGGACATCCGTTTGATAAAAGGATGGTTGGGGAAACAGATTTAAGACTGGGAGCTGACTTGGCAAGTAATGTCACTGTCCCCTTCTGGTAGGGGAAGAGGATGTTGCAGGATCCAATCGGGGATTGGGTGGAACCAAACTGAAAGGGTCCCACATTCTGGTAAAAGCCAAAACCTTTTCAACTACCAAAGTTAAAGAATTTATCCTGGAACAGAAAAGCTGTGGATCTGAAGAGGGAGAAACTTCAACCTTAGCATTCTTGGTCTACATCTAGTGCAGAGCCCCCCCCCCCCCAACCAGGGAAGGAGCAGCTCAGAACCACTGGGTAGAACCCCCCCCCCCCCCCAAGAGGTCAGCACCTACACTGCTCACATCCCCTCCCTGAACCAAGGGAGGAGAAGGATAGGGAAACTGCTGGTGTTGAAATGAAAATTGCCAACAGTGAAGGAATTTCAGGATAGGTTGGATCCAGAACTAGTGCCAAGGATGGTCTGAGACGGCTGAAAAGTAGAGGAGCAGGATGGTCAATAGTACACTCAAGGGACAGTAATGACAAAAACACCAAGCTGGATTTGCATCGAAGAAATTCACTGTCACGCTCATATCTGGTAGAGCCAGTGAAGACCAGAAGTACTATTCTCCTGCAAGATTAGAGAATAACCTGGGGAGCACTGGTTCCAGTGAAAACCAGGGCAGAGGGGAGGACATTGGTAACAGATGCAGTCAGTTCTGAATGAAATTGATCAGAAGAGTTGATGCTCCTTTTCTGGACCCTTATCTGAATGAACCCAGACTCTTTTCTCAGCAGGGGAAGCAGAAGAGGTAGTTCCCAGTAGTTTATATCTGGAGGGAGGAGTGCCTTCACCAATCACTAAGCCTGTAAGGCTTAGTGCCAAGAAGCACCTATGTATGAAAGCAGCTAAATTCTATACAAGAACTGGAGGGAGGCAAGTCTCTTGGTTGAGGAGTAAGGTGCAAGGGTAAAGAATTAGCCAGCTCAGAGAAAACGTGTATGCAAAGAACACAAGAGCCTCAGAATGCACCTAGTCTTAAAAGGCACCAAATGAGATCTGAAGGATTGGAGTACAGGGAATTATGGGTGGGAAAAGAACCTGAGCTCTGGAACCACACTTCCAAGGTTATTTTCACCTGATCCAACTTCTGCACAGAATCTGTAACGCTTCCACCCAAGTATCAAAATATTACAGTAAACAGACAAACTGAACTGGTTTCCAGTCATTGTTGTGGGAATGTATTTTTCCAATAAGTTAATGCTCATAGCATTGAGATGCATCAAAATGTTGCCATCTGTGAGTTATTTTTGACCCGGCAAAAGCAGTCTTGTCAAATGCTGCAGGGCATCTGCTGAAAAAAAACTTCCCTGATCTGGTCAACCTGTCCAAACATGTGCCCCCAAAATTAGTAGATAGTCTACACTAAAAGTAAGCCACTTCATGCAAGTGTTTACCCAAAAAATCTGATATCCAGGAGGGCTGCAAGTTGCAGTTTTTTTGGAGATTCATGTTGGTATAAAATTAAGTTGTACTTCCTTACATTAAGCCATTCCAAGGACTCATCCTGCATTTTTACTCCCAACACTATTCAATGTCAGTTATCTTCAGACAAAGAATCAGTTCTTCCAACTAAACCCATTTCAGAGCAGATAAAGATCCCAGCTTCCAATTCAATATCTGTTAAAGTTAGAAAGGAATAACCATTCCTCTTCTCTATCCCACCATTCATGGATTACATTTGTAGCATACAGTTCTCATATGGATGCTATTTATCCTCCCATTAAATGTCTTAGACAGGTATACACAAACCATAAACAAGTCATCCATTCATTTCATGTGTCCAGCATTACATAAACTGCTCAATTCCTGCCTTCCCATAAACCTTTACATAGAAAAGGAATCTGCAGGAATGCATGCAGAATCAGGGGGTGTAACTTTTCTACACTCTCTAGGTTCTCCTTTAGTCAATTTAGGATTTCAAAATTCTAATAATTTTGGCATCCAAAATAATCATAGGTTAATTACCTGTACAAAGCAAGGTCTGTCCCAGTTCAAAAGAATCTCAAATTAAAAGCATTTGTACCCCCAGCATTAAAGGTCCAAATACTTTCAAATCTGCTAACCTGTTACTCTCCAAAAAGCATGTTCTCCAATTACTTCGGCTATCACTCCTCTAGTATTTGCCATCTAGCAAAGGAAAACTTGTTACTGTTCTCCAAGCAGACTTCAAATACTTCCCAGCAAAATTCCTAAACCTTCTGAACTCTGCTGCATATGTGGGAGCATGCAGTCCTGCTTTTCTAGTCTTCATTTTTTAACAGTTACGTAATTTTATATACCATAATTTATCCTTTAACAGCAGCTTGTTCTAACCCGAACTTGTCTTTAGCAGCATTCCCATCCCCCTTTAACCTATGCCAATACTGATCCCTGGTAAGAAAGGCAGTCCTGCTCCATTGCCCTGCCCCATTCACTCCCAATATAGTTTAGTTTCCTTTGTCATTTTTCTGCAGTAAATTCAGTTCCCTCTTGCCAGTTTTCTATCCCTACACTTGGTCATCTTTATTTGCAAATTTCATGTGGTGGCCTACCCTCGTTCGTGCAACTATGAAAATAGGTATTGTGGTTGCTTTTCAAAGAGCTGTATCCAAAAATCCTACTCTGCGTATGTTCTGAAACTTCATTTCATCACAATCCATTTTCCACTAGAGTGTGCAGACCACCTGCTTGCAATGTGTATGAGCTTTAACTACACAACTCTAAATTAGTTCAAACCAGGTAGTCCTAAACCTCATAAAGGGTAGAATTTTATCCCACTTAATTTGTGGACAGATGGAATTTGGGAGGGGAGAGTATTCCCACATACCTAATTTGGGAGGAGAGAGTACTCCCACATACCGTGGCTGCCATTAGAGAAGCTTTTAACCCATTCACCCAAATACTTCAGCTCATGTCCTCAAATGTGGGTAATGCAGAACAATTTAGGTGCAGGTATTTAGCTTATATAGCCTTTTACCTTAATTTTACATCCTGAACACACTTCAGAATGTGCTGTGTGATTTCACAAAATCACTTCAAATAGTCAAATTTTTAATACCATTGCCAGCTATATTCTTAGAGTACTTCAATGGCTCTATATAAAGCAAATAAAGGGTGATTACAACCATGCCAGTTTCATCTGTTCAAATATCTGGGAGGAACCCCTCTGCCTTAAATCTTGCATCCAGCCCTTTATAGCCCCAATTGAGTTTTCAATTCTGTCAGGGAACTGAAATTCTTCCCTTGCCCTACTAAAAATCCAGACTACCAAATTCTCATTTTTGTAAAAATACCTTTAAGTGTTGGTTTGACAGAAGAGTGTTGTGCTCTGCCCCAGCAAAGATGCTTTCTAACCAGAATTGTTTGGTAGCCCAAACTGCTGCAGATGACCCAACCACATACTTGTAAAAAATCCCACAAAGTCTACAGTTACTTACCCCATTGAACTCTGAACTTCATACTGCTAGAAGTCTCCATACTAACATGGCAAGAAGTTTAAAATGGCAAATTTATCGTGTACTATAGACATGCCAGCATACTGCTACAAGTACACACCTCACTGGGTAAGGCTGGCTAGACGGAACCTTTACAGTATTAAAAGCAGAGGACTTCAGTGAAGATCAGCCTCTACCACAGTGAAGAATAACCCTCAATGCATATAGCTGACCAAGTCACATGCAAACCAGATTTAGCATGAACAATGCTGCAATCAACTTGACTAGGTTACACAGTACATTACTGACAGTTCCCAGCACTGGTAAACACCCTAATTGTCTCATCAGGCCTTTTGCATTCAAAGCCTGAAGCAACTCATATCTACATCGATTAAGTTTACTGGATGGGGAGCCATCTACCTCAACTTGCAGTGTTGCAGTAATCTGCTGCTGTGACACTCCCAAGTTATTGCAGTAGAACCAGTTAAATCACAATAGGGAGTCAATGGCAGAATCTCAGACCTTAACACAAGTTCTCCAAATGTCATACCTTTGGCAATATTCAATGCCCAGGACCATATTACAGGCCACCTTTGCCCAAGACCATTATCTACAGTAAGCAACTTGGTGTAGGCAGCACTAAATGGTTAAAGCATTTAGTGGCTACAAAGTCCTGTCCAATCTTACCAGTAAATACAAGCCAATGAACTAGTCACACTAATAACCAGGAATTTGTTGGGAAAAGGTTCTGGTTTTAGAGATTTAATGTTGGACTTTTGCAGATGTTCAAAGCCCTGAGGTTTAAAGTGGTGGAATGTAGCAGGTCGAAGTGGTCAAGTTCTCACCTAAAGGCTCAGCCATACTGGGCTCCATGAAATTACAGCAGAGCAAATTATTCCTCAGGCATATATGCATTTGGCTTGCTGTGGACAACCTGCACTTGCTTTGTACACAAGCAGTATTCTTGCACATACTGCACTCCAGCAGACTATGCTGTGTGTGGCATGTACACAAAGGCTGTACAGACCAAACTAGAGTAGAAGTGGTATCACAGTAGCTAAAGTGTTCCTACCACACAGAACAAGCCATGCTACACAACTAACATTCCCTGAAATAGAAACTGGACCTCTCAATTAGTGCTACAGAGACCAGTAAGTGAATAGCTTTGAACGTGTTAAATCACTCCAAAGAAGGTTCTCACTAATCTGCATAGGAGTATGCACCAAGAAGTATGCATCAGCCCTATACAGGATTATAGGGGAGCTAGTGTGAGGTCACCCTAGTTATTTCATATTACTTGCCTCAGACTTTACTTCACAGTAATGAAACATGTTAAAAGCCCAGAGTTGCACCCAAAGACTATACAAGAATACTACCCAAAGACTATACAAGACCAATACTACCTGCTGCAGGAATTGCACTTTCAGAAGCTACAGCAAGCAGCCTCTAGTAGAGAATAGAATGACTGGTGGCAACTCCTGCCAAGAATTCTCCTGCGGTGCAGAGGTCTGCTACCTGTGCTAAAACTGGAGTAGCCAACAGTGGTTCACAGGTACAAAACTGATCATACTTGCTGTAAAACTTATGTACAAAATGTATCAAAATTCAGCCCCCCCCTCCCCCCCCAAGTTAAGGCAGTAAGTGAAATGTTTCATGGCTGTTCTAAAACTAGTATATCAATACCATCTCACAATTTGAAGTACGTCCCTGGTAATTGACAAGAACTTTGGAACAGAGATATACCAAAGACAGCCAAAGTTCTAATACTTTGCTCTACCCAGCTAGCAACAGACCATTAACATCTAGGGAAAGATGTTCCTTTGCCCCAATTCAGATCAGCTTCCAATACTACCTCTAGCAAGAGGACTGGTATGCAGTGCAACTCCAATACCCTCTAGCAGATGTGACCAACAGAATGAGGGGGGGGGGTCAAGTTCTAGTACAAATCCCAAGGTAGTACAAGCAAACATGGCTGTGGGGTATGAAGATACAGAACTTCAGAAAGTGCACTCTGAAGTAAGCATCGAAACTCTATTCTGTCTCTAGTATCCATTAAACTGAACATTTAGAACACTGATGTTCCAGGACAAACCCTAATCTACCATGGCACAGACTTGAAGTAACCTTGCCAACAGACTATTCTACAGGCCATCAGATCGCTATGGCTGCAGAATGGTAATCACTACAATGAATTAGATGACAGATGGGCTTTGTAGACAAGGCAGCTCCTAGCAGTCACCACATCTGAAATATGTTTATTCAAGAATTTCATACAGACCTCAACCAGCACCATGTGGCCGTGGCGAGAAAGGGTACAAAACATACTGGCTGACTGAAGAGAAGGTGCAAGCCAAGTGACTTCCTAAGCCTAAATATTAGAAGTATATCCAACAAAGTCCATGAACTCCATGTCACCATAGACTTACTCCCCAGATAATCATCCTGACAGAAACTTGGCTAAAACCTCACATTACCAGTGAGCACATCTTCCCTACCAGTTACAGCCTACTAAGACCAGCTAAACAAGAAAGGAGACTGTAGCTATAATATTTAAACATCCAGATCTTCAAATCAGCTCCACACAGGCAATGAAGAGATGTATACTAACCTCAAAATAAACCAAAACAAAACCAACATAATTGGATGCTACTTCCACCTGGCCAAAACATCCCTCTACTAGAAAACCTCAGCTGGTCTACCCACCATCTCCCCCAATAAACTAATTTTAGGAGATTTCAATATTGACTGGCAATCCTGTTGTGGCAACCATCCATCCCATCACGTAAGCCTTCATGGCTTCACACAACTAGTCCAGTCACCAAGATAAACAACCTCCAGCAAGCATAGCTACCCTGGATTGGATACTAGTCAGCAACAGCCCCCCAGTCATATACAACAGGCTGCTTATCAGATCGCCTCAGTGAGGACTCAACATTCCTACTAAAAAAATACCTACACCAAGCTAATCCTGTCTTCTACAGTCAAATACATAAAAAACTAAACTTTAACCCACTAACATTCATCTCATCCCTCAAAGAATGTAACTAGCATCCTCCAAATTAACTCAGTCTTGATGATGCAGTTGAAATAGTACCTTCCTGAGCATCCTTAATTACCATGCCCCCATAAGACTTTCCAGAACCAAAGCACAACCCTCCCCATAGCTACAGAAAACAGTCAGAAATGGAAAAAGTACAGTTTTGTACCCACCATAGATGTTAGAGTGCCCATACAGTTGCAGTCATCACTCTGGTTATCCTGCCGTCAGGCGAGTCCTCAGTCAGCTGAATTCCAAAGTCTAGGTTCGGCATCTGTCATCGCTTCCCTGACAGAGCAGCAGGGGTATAAGAGGCAACCAACGCCATTTTCTTCAGTTTCTTGCCCCAGATGTCAGGTGCCCCCAGAAAGGAAGGCAAAACATGTTATGCAAACATACGCAAGTAGATAAAACAAAACAGTAGTTGCAAGCAAATACACCATAAAGGAATACCCCAAATAGGTTGTATGATAAAGGTGTTTGGCATAAGCCCTGTCCTAAGAGGGGATGGAGGGAGGGTAACCTGGACTGCAGCTGTACGAGCACTCTAACATCTACATTTATGGTAGGTACAAAACTGTACTATGTTCATAGTGCATACAGCTGCAGTCACTTGGGTAGAATCCCATAGCCAAGTAAAGGTGGTTGGTACCAAGTGTAATTAGGAGCTAGAATGCCCTGCAGCTGCAGGACTGCTGTCAAAGCCCACCCTAGATTATGAGTATAGTGGAAGATGGTAGTGCTTGGAGAAAGTGTGCACTGCAAAGTTGCTACTTCAAAAATGTCTTGGGTAGGGCCCCCCCCCCGAGGAAAGCTGCTGAGGTAGGTGTAGCCCTGGTGGAATGGGATCTGATGTATACAGGCACTGATTTTCCATGAAATGAATAGTAAAAGCGTATGCAGTGAGCTATCCATTTTGAAATGGTCCGTTTGGAAATGGCTTTTCCTTGAGCACCTGTAGCATAGGACAGAGTTGCTCAGATTTTCTGAAGGACTTTGTTCTGTCCAAGTAATAATGAAGTTGCCTGTGAATGTCCAAGGAATGTAGTAGCCCCTCTCCTTTGTTCTGTGGATTTGGATAAAAGGTAGGTAAATGAATAGTCTGATTCAAAGCCACACTGGATACTACCTTTGGCATGAAGGTAGGGTTGGTTCGTAAGGAAACCCTGTCCTGATGGAAAATGAATGGTTGCACAGCCATGAGAGCCTGTAGCTCCAAAACCCTACGTGCTGAGGTAATAGCCAGAAGGAAGGCTGTTCTCCATGACAAGTATTGTAGCTCTGCTGTAGCAGCCGGCTCAAAAGGAGGCAGTCAGCTTCTCCAATACGAAGTTAAGGTCCCAAGCTGGAGCTGGTGGTTTGTGGGGGTTGTATTTTTTGCCCCTCTGAGGAACTGCCTTAAGTGGATGTGAGAAGGATCCGTATTGTACTGTGCTGAAGTGGCTGAAGTATGGATCTTGAAGAGAAGGAAAGGCCACTGTTTAACATCTCAGCCAGGTACTGTAAAATCTGAGGTATATTTATTGTCCATGGATTGACCCTTAGCTTGATTCCAGGCACAAAATAGTTTATTTGGCGGAGTAGGTTTTTCTAGTAGAGGGTCTCCTGGCTTCCAAGATGACATCATGTACCTCCTTTGAGAGGAGTCTGTTGGCAAATTAAGGTATTCTCCATGCAGCTAGATTTAGAGTTTTGAGCTGGCTGTGAAGGGTCTTGTAATTGTGCTGGGACAAAAAAAGAGGAACTTGTGGAAGGATCCATGGTGGCGACTAGCTCTTTAGGAGAGGATACTAGTGCTGTCATGGCCAGTCTGGAGCAATGAGAATCATTTGTGGCCTCTGCTCTGGTTTTTAATAGGACTTTGGCCAGTAGAGGTAGAGGCAGGAAGGCATTCAGTCAATGCTGTCCAATTGAAAGAGTGCGTCCACTTTCCAGGCATGTGGATGATAGGTCCTTGAGCAGAATTTATCCAACTGGTAATTTCTGTGGGTAGCAAATAGATCCAAGTCTGGCTGTCCCCATGCCAGAGTTATCTTTAAGACTTGAGGATGCAACTTCCATTCGTGTGAGTCTGTCATTACTGCTCAAGTTGTCTGCCAGCGTGTTTTCCTTACCTGGCAGGAATTGTGCCTGTAGTTGAATTTGTAATTCCAGTACTGTGTTCCACAGGGTCATGGCTTGTCTGCACAGGGGGTATGAATGCATTCCCCCCTGTTTATGTACCACATGGCTATGGTGTCTGTCCTTATTAATAGCTGGTCTGAATGCAGTAGGTCTTTGAAGGTCATAAGAGCATTTTGCATGGCTAGCATCTCCTTTTGGTTTATGTGTAGGTGCATCTCTTTGGGACCATTTTCCCTGAATACACTGACCTGCCATGTGTGCTCCCCAGGCGTAGTCAGAGGAGTCTGTTGTGATTTGAGTTGCTTGTGGTAAGCAGAAAGGAAGACCCGTGTTTCTTTGGCATGCTTGAGCCCACCACAAAAATTTCTTTTGAAGGCATGGAATGAGTGGTATAATTGTTTCCAAGCTGTGGCTGTGTTGAGACCATAAATTTTTTTTAGGTACCATTGTAGTTTCCTCATATGCAGCTTTGCAAATGGTATTAGTAGGATACAAGATGCCACGAACCCCAGAGCCTGCAGGATTTTCCTTGCAGTTAGCCTGGTTAAAGTTGCCATTCTGTTGAAGTATTGAGACAGTTGCCCTTGTCTGGCGTGAGGTAGGCCATCTGGGTCATTGTTTAAGCTGGCCCCCGGAAAATTCTGTTGAGAAGGTATTAGTTTTGATTTCTTTTTGTTCACTGTGTACCCCAGGCAGTTTAACAGTTTTATTACAAACGCCAGATGTTGCAATAGAATGTCCTTGCTGTCTGCTTGGATCAGGCAGTAGTCCAGATATGGGTAGATTTGGATTTGTTGTCTGCAGAAGGCAATTACTGATGCCAGGCATTTTGTAAACACTCTGGGCACAGTAGATAAGCCAAAGGGCAATGCAGAGAATTGGTAATGGGTTGAACCTGCAAGAAATCAGAGGTATCTTCTGCAATCTTGTCTGATAGGGACATGCAGGTATGCCTCCTTGAGGTCCAACGTTACCAGCCAAGACTCCTTGCCCAGCATGGGAAGAAGCTGCTGTAATGTGAGCATCTTGAATTTTGGCACCTGTAGATGTGTTTAGGATGGATAAGTCTAAGATGGGTCTCTAATCTTTGTCCTTCCTTGGTACCAGGAATAGTCTGGAATAAAAACCTTGACCTTGTTCTTTTGCAGGTACCTCTTGAATCGCTTTCATATCCAGGAGAGCAGAAATTTGTCTGTGCCTCTGCCCTTTGTGGCAAGTTTGGCAAGCCTCATTTTTGGAAGGGTGTGAAAGTGGAACCTGTCTAATGTCCAGAATCCATTTGTCTTTTGTAACAATGTGCCAGTTTTTGAAAATGCCAGTTTTCCACCCAAAGGTGCTGCCATTATAGCTTTGCTTGGCAGGCATAGAGGGAAGTTAGTGTCAGTTTTCTAAATGACGGATCTATCTTCTCCACCTCTGAGATGGTGCTTGCCACTGTCTACCTCCAAGATCCTTGAGGTTGTCCTCTACCCCTTGGGTGTCTGTATCTGCCCCTTTGAGGTCGTTCCGTGGCTGGAAAGGACCAATTTTTTGAAGGCCAGTTTCTGCTGAAAAATGGAGGTTGCACCTGAATAAATCTTTCACTGTTTGCATAGATTTCGCTTTTTCCTCAATTTTCTTTAGTACCTCCTCTTCAACACCAAACAATACATCTTTTTGAAGTGGTGCATCTAATAACTTTGCTTTGACATGATCTGGTAAGGTTTGTTCATTGAGCCAAGCATGTCTACGTATGAGACGTGACAGCTGCTCTGCATGAGGCCTCTAAAGCATCAAAACCACACAGCAAGGTATGTTTACTCACTTGCTCCGTTCCATGCAACAAATCCTGCAACTCTTTCAAATCTGGTTGTTCTGGTTTGTGTCATTTTGCTTTTCAGCTGAGATAAAAATAGAAGTTGTCCTTACCATAACGTTCCATGTGGAGTGTTCATCTCGCCTTTGTTCTTACACATGGGTTCGGAGCCGATCCTCGGCTCTGAGTCGGCCGCTTGGCAAAGCTCTGCATTGAGAAGCTAGAGACCAACCTGTCTCCCACAATTCCCTCTGCCTTTACCTCAGATCTAGTTTGCAAACACCAGATCCCAACGGGAATGAAACACAACATACATGCTAAGGCGTAGCTGAAAACAGCAGTAACAGCTGAGAGAAACAGAAGCGGGAGAACCAGACACCTAAACCAGACGTTCTTCCTGACCTTTGGGTGGGAGGGTGGGAATGCAAGAACAAAGGCGAGATGAACACTCCACACGGAACATTATAACTTCTATATGTGAGTGTTCAATCTCGCAGTTTGTTCTTACACATGGGTAGCGTCCCTAGCTCCGTGACCCTGGGAAACACACGGAAGAACGTTCCTGAGCACAGTGGAACCGAAGGTTGCCCTGTCCCTGGAAACCCTATCCACTTTGTAATGAGTAATAAAAGTATGTGGTTTAGACCAAGTGGCGGCCGCACAAATAGTGTCCAAAGGTAGGCGGGCCACATGAGCCAGGGATGTAGATATTGATCTAGTAGAATGTCTTCGGTTTGACAGGTAAACTCTGTCCCGTAGCAGTATAAACAAAAGTAATACAATCGGACAGCCATTTGGAAAGGGTTCGCTTAATCACTGCCATGCCCTTTCTGCTGTCCGCAAAGGCTATAAAGAGTTGATCTGCCTTTGTTCTATCCAAGTAAAATCTGAGTTGTCTATGAACATCCAATTTGTGTAACATTCTAGCTTATTGGAATGGTTCTTGAAAAATGTGGGGAGCTCAATGGACTGATTAATGTTATTAACAAACCTTGGGAAGAACGGATGGGTTGGTGCGAAGAGATACCCTATCAGGTAGGAAGATCAAATATGGATGTTTAATGGAAAGAGCTTGAAGCTCTGATACTAGTCTGGCTGAAGTGATAGCTACCAGAAAGAGGGTTTTCCATGACAAAAACTTCAAAGAACAGGAAGAGGCTGGTTCAAAGGGTGGTAGCATTAGTTGTGATAACAGGAGGTTCAGATTCCAAGGTGGTGTAGGAAACCTGACTTGTGGCCTGATATGGAAAGACCCTTTTAGAAAAGGGTTACAAAGCAGAGCCATAATAGGCGCTCCATTTTCTCCCACATGAAAGTTTGAAATAGCAGCCAATTGAACCCTCAAGGTGGCCGGAGAAGCTCCTTGGTGAAATAGTACAGATAGAAACTCCAAGACTTTGTTCAGTGGGTTTATTAAGGGATCCAAATGTTGCGTAGTTGCCCAGTATACAAAACGCTTCCACTTAGTGTAAACCTTTGTAGTGGAAGCTGAGACGCCACCAGAATATTTTGAACCGCAGGAGAAAGGTGGTCAGACCTGGCTAAGAAGGGAAGCGGAGCAGCCAAGCTGCTAGTCTGAGGGACAGGAGCGACGGGCGAGGAGCCCCTGACGAGTGGGTCAGTAGATCCGGGTCCAGGGTTCCCGTATTTGGTGTGCTTGAAGAAAGGGGAACCAAATCAGACGAGGCCAGAATGGGACAATGAGGATTGTCCTCTCCAGGTTGTTGGCTTTCTGTAGAAATTTTGGAATCAGAGGTATAGGAGGGAAGGTGTACAGGAGACCCAGGGGGCCAATTGTGAATCAGAGCGTCCCTGGGGACTTCCCCTGGAGGGGGTAATAGGGCAAAGTAGCTTCTGCATTTGGGGTTCATTGGAGACTCAAACAGATCGCAGCAAGGCTGGCCCCACTTGCGAAATATCATGTCTGTAATTGTTTGAGGGACCACTCGTGAGGTAACAGGATGGCTCTGCTCAGCCTGTCCGCTAGGACGTTGGATAACCCCGGGATGTGCGTTGCTATCAGAAAGCGACCTGTGGACTCTGCCCATTGCCAAATTCTCATGGCCCCTCTGCATAATTGGTAAGATTTGGTTCCTCCTTGCTTATGTACCAGACTACGGACATGTTGTCAGATTGAACTGCAATGGTCCCTAGAGGTAGAAGGGGAGAAAAGTGTTGCAATGCTAGAAACACTGCCCTCATCTCCAGAACACTGATGTGCAGCTTGTACTCTAGATTGGTCCATTCTCCTTGGACTGTCCTGAAAGATGCCCCCCCCACCTTACCAGGGAAGCGTCCGTGGTCACCGTAGCTGTCAGTGGGTAGCACAAATGGTCTGCCGCCGTAGAGGTTGCAACTCAAGAAACCAAGACAGGTGCCATTTGCAAATGTTTGTGATGTGAATTTAGTGTCAGCGGTAACTGTTGGAACGACCATTGTGCGAATAGCAGCCACTGAAGGACTTCAGTCTTCCCAAGGGTATCGCAATGAGGGAAGCCGCCATGAGACCCAAAACTTTCAGAACCAGTTTTGCTGGGGATTTTTTTGAACAGAAGAGATATGCGATTTAGTAGAGAGGCTATTCTTTCTGAAGGAAGTCTTAGAATGAAGCAACGAGTATCTAAATCTGCTCCTATGGAATGAGATATGCTGTGATGGCTGTAATGCAGATTTTTCGAAATTTACAGAAATTCCGAGATGAACACAGTTCGTGTGTAATCCCTGGCCTGAATCAGTCGATGTTGGGTGGTGGCAGTAAGGAGCCAGTCGTCCAGATACGGAAACACATGGAATTCCCAGGCATCTCAAGGGAGACTCTACCACTGCCATACATTTGGTGAAGACCCTGGGGGCTGAGGTCAGACCAAAGGGCAGGGCCCGAAATTGAAAGTGACTGGCTCCCAGCCAGAAGCGCAAGTGATCCCTGGACGCTCTGGCCATTTTGATGTGGTAGTATGCGTCCTTGAGATCTATTGAGCACATCCAGTCGTCCTTCTGTAAGAATGGAAGGATAGATTGAAGCATGACCATCCGAAACTTTGACGAATGCATGGAGCTTGCTTAGGTCCAGAATTGGCCTCCAGTCCCCTGTCTTTTTTGGAACTAAAAAGAACCTTGAGTAAGTTCTGAAACCTCTGGTCCGCTGGGACTGGTTGGATGACTTTTCTAGCAGCTTTGAAATTTCTATAGCTGCAGGGTCTCGCAGATGGGGCGGTACATCTGGGAGTCTTTTCTGCGGTAATGGGGGGGGGGGATAGAAACTGAATTCTGTAACCTCTGGTAATGCTTTTTACCCATTTGTCTGAGGTAAGACTTTGCCAGGCCTGAGGATATAAAGCTAAGCGACCCCCAACTGCCTCCAGAGCAGGACAGTTGGGCCTCCTCTCAGGAGTGCTGGAAAGGCTTCCCGGGGAGTGTATCCCTGTCACCTTGGTTTTGCGGACCCCCTCTGCCGCCAGGGCGACATCTTCCACTTCTGCCCCCCCCTGCCTCTGGAGGGGGCATCACCCTGTGTGCCTGGGAAAGAGCCTTGGGGTTTTCGAAACATTTTGACCACGTTGCCCTTTGGGGTACAGTCTGGATGGGGTGGAAAAACGGACTCCGACAGCAGACTTCTTTCCCTCTTGCTCACACCAGATAAGGGTCTCCTTTACTTTGGGGCCAAAGAGAGTGGCACCGTCAAATGGGGCGTTTGCGGAAGCCTTCAAGTCTTCCTTTACTAAGAAACATAAGCGCGCATCCAGGATGGTCTACGAAGAGCAATCGCTGAAGCCGCAGCCCTACTCGACCCTTCGGCTGCATATGAAATGAGCCTCATGGACGAGTTCACAATTGATGTAAGGGTATTGAGTTGTGCTGTAACTTTTGAGACAGCAGCATCTGTAGTACCCTGGAGGGTATCTCCCAACTTTGATTAGATCCCTCTGTAAACGTGTGAAATGAGTCAAATAGTTCAGCGATCGCATGGAAAAAGCCGCTGAACTAAAAATGCACTTCCCATACCTGTCCATAGTCCTAGAATCTCCGTTAAGTGGATGGACAGATGAGGAAGACTCAGACATCTCCTTTTTAGTGGCAGCTGCCACCACCATAGCATCCACTGGAACTCCTTTTGTGAGATATGCCTCGTCTTGAGGGGCAGTAATATTTATTAGGTTTTCTAGGGACTGGCTCCACTGTGTCAGGTGTCTCCCATGCCCTTCGAGCAATCAATTCCATCAACTCATCGAAGGGCGGAGTGACCCAGGAGGAAGGGCGAGCACCGAATGCCTTCATCAAGACTGACTCATCCTCAGAAGGGGGTAGGGCCTGCCAATCACCCCTCTGTTTCAGGTAGGGCCTGCCAATCACCCCTCTTTCAGGATCTACAGGATGTCAGAAAAGTAGACCTCCTCTGAGGGTGATTTCAGGGACCCTTTTGACTCATCTAAGTCAGTGTCCGATGTTAAGGATTCTTGGAGAATCCAAGTGTCTCCTCTTACACAATCTTTTCCTCGGAACTTCCTCGGGGGGCATCCGAGGAAGAGGGGGCTCCCTCTGGGAGCGGCTGAGACACTGGTGCTAGACGCTTTGACGTAGCCATGGGTGCAGAGGATAACGGTCCTTTATGGGAAGGAGAAGCTGTCTCTGCTGAAGTGGTTGAGTAGACAACACCTTCCTCAGGAGGTCGAAGGCCCCCGGGTCCAGAGTAGAGGAATCCCTCTGTTCCAAAGAAGGTGGAGGGATCCCCGAGACTGGGACAGAGGGCATCGACCCCGAGGACGGAGCAGAGTATCCGTGCAGAGGCACCGAGAAGGAGAGTCGGAACCGAAACATTGGTCCGACTCTCGGTCCCCGAACCAAGGATGGATAGTCGGCTCTGCGATTCCGGTAATGGGTCCAGAGTAGAGATGAACGGTGCCAACCGAGAGAAAGACGGCTCTGGCACAGGGCTCCACGATGATCAGATCAGACTCTCCCGGCTCCAAAGGCTGAATGGGCCTCTAAGGCCTTTCCATATCTCCATCTGTTCCTCCTCAGAGTCTCGACACCAACTGGGAAGAGACCAAGATGAGTTTGGATAAGGCCGTATTCTCCATTAGCTTCTGCACCACCCAGTCTACATCGGAGTCAGAGAGGGGCCTAGAAGAACGCGTCGAATGTATCTAAGACTGAGCCGACCTCAATAGCACAGGAGGTGGAAGCGTCACCGGTTCCAAGACTCGAGGCTCTGTGACAGACAGAAGTTAGACACACTGCCCCGAGGTCTGTGGAACCGGTGAACGAACTTTAAATGAAGAGCTCGGAGCCGATGACTTGGGCTCAGACATCTTCGATTCCTTTGAGGATTTAGATGCCTGGTCAGATTTATCAAGAGCCTCTTGAAATGCAGGCTTCAAAAGGCCTCTGTCCATGAGCTTCCTGCGCCTATCTGTCATGACCCTTCTACTGAAAGAATGACAAATGGAGCAGTCTTCTTGCAGATGGAGAGGGCCAAGACAGTAGACGCAGGAGCTATGGTTATCTGTGACAGACATTTTCTGTACACATTGGCACCGTTTGAAGCCTGACTTCGCTTTCTCAGACATAATAAAAGTACAAGTCAAATCCAGTAAAGTTATATAAAGTCTACACAATCCTGTACAGACAGCCAACAATAATGGTAAAAGCCAAATAAGTTTAGTCAAATCCAGTAAATTTGTCAAATCCAGTAGTATTCAAGTTAGTGGGTGGGGTAGGCCCCGAGGGAACTATATATAAGCAAATATATACACTTATAAAGAAGAGAAACCCTCGAATCACTACAACACACCACACACGAGACTTAAAGGTGAAACTAGAAACACTAAGAAATCTTAGACAAAAAATGCAATCTGCCAGGTGGTCTGAGCTCATCAAAAATGATGCGAAGGTTGCAGCGGCAAACTAGATCGGAGGTAAAGGCAGAGGGAATTGTGGGAGACAGGTTGGTCTCAAGCTTCTCAATGCAGAGCTTTGCCAAGCGGCCGACTCGGACCATGTGTAACAAACGGCGAGATTTAACACACATCTGATGTTACTTTAACATGAAATTGACAGTTTAATGCCCTTATGGCTAAGTGGCAGATGTATACACCTTTTTTCCCCCACCTTTCTAATGCTCTGGAATCTCTCTGAAGGTAAAGGGTTTTTAGCAGTAGAGGCCTTTATAAAAGCCATACTGCTGACCCAGAAACAATTTCACAGGGTCCCAAGGGAATAAAGAAACTGGTGAGAATCAGGGACCCAGTAATACCAGTCTGGTTTAACAGGGGCTGGAGGTAAAGAATCTGGATTAAGAGTGGTTTCTGCATACACATCATCCAAAATACCTAAAATGGAAGGGATAGTCAGGGGCCTATGCTGGGGGAGCAGTAGAAATTCCCTGAGCCTTTTCTTGGAATCCGAGTAATCTTGGCCTTCACAGTGAAAGTGCTCCCTCAATGTATGCAGGGTTTCCCCAAAAAGAGTAGTCCTTGCCCCCCCCCCCCCCCCGAGGGAATAGACCCCTTAGCATCAGAGTCTTCAAAAGGGGAATAGGCATAATCCTGGTCCTCAATGGTCTGAGGTAGGGTAGTCTTCCTCCAATCTGGGTCTTTTGTCAGAGGGGAGTTGAGAACCCCTGATGAGTTATCAAATCCTCAGCCATTTTAAGCATCTGTTTTTTAGGCATGGGGCCTTGAGGTCCGAGGACCCTGTTTTTTTAGTTTTCATGGCAGCTTTAGATTTAGTGAAGGATTGAGAAGGGGGAAGGCCTGAAGACTCCTTCAGAAATGGCAGGCCTCACTAAAGTTTGTTTCCCCACCAAGAGTGGTGTCTGTATCTGCAGTGGGAATGGAGACAGAGGAGCCTGCGACCTCAGGTACGAAGTCACCAGTAAAATAGTTTCATTGGTAATCCGGGGCTGCATAGGCGCCTCGCTGAGAACCGGAGAACCGGTAATTGGCCTAAGCGTGGTCTCGGTACTCAGTGCAGACCTGTCGGTCCTTGTCTTTGCGTCTTTTGCTTAAAACTGGCGGTGTATCTGACAATTAAATTTGCCAAAATAATGAAGGGCGAACTCCACCCAGCGCACAATAGTGCGCTTGTTGAACCTAGTACAAGAATGGCAGGCAGAGACGTCGTGGTCTGGCCCTAAGCAAGGTATACAGAAAGACTGAAAATCCTTATGCGGTATTTGCTTCCCACAAGAAATGCAATTA